>NC_142043.1:67105748-67421060 GCF_982192425.1 Myodes glareolus | reverse complement strand
GAATCGCGCCTGCTCCACGCAAACCCGTCCTGAGAACCTGAGAAGCCAGGCTGCCTCCCCGAGGGCCCCCCCCTCCACAGCAACCCTGTAGCTTGGCTAAGAGATCTGAGTCAGCTAGAGACGGTGCTTCCTTCCCAAGCAACTGCTGATTCTTCTTCCCTGGAGGCCTTGGCATTCCCCACTGGCTCTGTTGTCAGGAAGGGAGTCTGGGTGGCAGAGGCTGACACTGACCCTGCCATGGTGCTGGAGGCAGGTAAGTTCCACAGAAACTCTTTCCGGGTCCACTCTTTAATGCACCTAAGTCCCCACAGGTGCTGACCCCACCCCCGCAAGGGTATTTCTAGCCCTGGAGGACCCATGGAGAGAGGAGGGACTGGACAGGAGCTCACCATGGAATTCCTGCTAAATTAGCTATGGCTCCAAAGCCACCATCTCCTCAGAATTGCTGCAGCCCCAAGCCTTCATCCTGGGCACAGGGCCCTGGTAGACAGTGCTCAGCCTTCAGTGGTGGGAGAAGGCAGGCATGTATGTGTGGGGCTGGCTGCTGCATGGTGCCCTTTTGGCTGTGGCATCCAGGCAGAGCTTGGGATCTGGTACTGCTCCTGTGGACACCTGATACAGATGTGTCAGCCCCTGGATCCCACCCCCGGAAGTGGTGAAGCACAGTGGTCCAACCAGTTCCCACGCAGAGGTGTCCAGTCTGTCATTCTCACCTGAGACATATCTGGGGCCTCTACCCTTCCCCAGGAGCCCTTGACGGTGGTGCCCGATATCTGAACTAGGTTATCTGAACAGGACTGGGCAGTGTCTGCTCTGAGAAAACAGGCCAGTACCACAGAGGGAAGGCTCTGGTCTTCTCCGTACACTACCTCAGCCAGCACCCACGGGGTCCACTGTAGGCAGCTGCATCCCTCTCTAGGAAAGTCACTTCTCAAAGATGGGAGGACATCCAAGGCTTTTTTGGGGCATTCCCACCCTCCACCAAGAAAGGTGCATAGTCTATTGACAATAAGAACTGTGGCTTAGAAAGAGGGGAGGGAGGGAGGGAGAGAGGGATGAGATGCTGAGCAGGGTCCAATCTGAAATACCCAGTGTTTCAACAGTGGTCACTCAGATTAATACTTGGTCAAGTGCCAGGCAACAAAGCCAGCTGTTTTTATTCTTGTGATACTTCTGGATTTTGGAGCTGTCCCTGTTTACAGATTAGACACAAGGCTTGGTGTCAGCATCTGACCCCAACCCCTGTCACTCAGCAGTGCTCAGAGTCCTGCTGCCTGGGAGCTGAGAGCAGAGGCCCTGGAGGAGTGGGAGCGTGGGGTCATGCTTGCAAGGGAGGCCTGGTCGGAGCAGAGGCCGAGCCACATGCCTGGCATGGCATGCCCTGTACCAGGAGGGTGGCCTAACGCTGGACAGCTCACTCTGCTTCCCACTCCTCCACCTGTTGGTAAACATCTCACTGTTCAGCTCCTGTCCTCTCCTGTGGACTGTGACTGTCTAGTGGCTCAGGGATCGTGGGTGCTTTGATCACTGGGGCAGGTAAACATGGCCCCATGGGCCCCTCTCACACTTCCAGCCATCTTCGGCAGTTCCTAAGAAGGGTACATCCCTGGACTGGACAGCAACACCCCCATCCAACCTGCTGAGAATACAGCCAGTGGCTGGGACACCAGGACAGGGACAAGGCTAGCTGCCACTAGTGTCCGGGAAAGGGCTTCAAGAGGCATGTGATAAATGAGCATCCATATCATCCTGTTATGACCTCAGCTGGTCCCACGGTTCAGAGCTCTCCGACTTCCTCCTCACAGATAGATATAAATATGCAGGTTCATAGCCATCTATGGATAGTGTTTCTCAACCTGTGGGATACAACCATTTCAGTGGTCACATATCAGATATTTACAGTACTATTTTTGTTGTTACTGGTTTATTTGTTTTGTTTTTCAAGACAGAGTTTCTCTGTATAGCCCTGGCTGTACTGGAACTCACTCTGTAGATCAGGCTAGCCTCAAACTCAGAGATTCACCTACCTCTGCCTCCCAAGTGCTGGAATTAAAGGCTTGTGCCACTACCACCTGGCTGTTTGTTTTTAAGATAGGGTTTCTCTGTGTAGCCTTGGCTATCCTGAAATTCGCTCTGTAGACCTCAAATTGAGATTCACTGGCCTCTGACTCCTGAATGCTGGACTAAAGGCATGCATCAGCACTGCCTAGCTTTGTTGCTACTTCATAACTGTAATTTTGCTACTGTTAAGAATTGTAACGTGGGCTGGAGAGACGGCTAAATGGTTCAGAGCACTCACTGCTCTTCCAGGGGACTTGAATTCAATCCCTGTTTCTTGAACAGTCTTGTCTGCCCCCTTCCCACTTGGGGACCTGAGGCTGTCATGGGAGCCTTCAGAGCTTGCTCTCTTACTCGCTCAGCTGGTCAAGGCTGGACTCCAGGTGATCTCTGGGAAATGGTTGGGTCACAGAGGCCAGGTGAGGGATGGGCCTTCTCAGGAACAGAGCGGGAGCCCAAGAACAACAGGAACTGGGCAGGGAGGTGGCACAATTGCTTGTTTTGTCAGGAGGGCTGGGTCCCCGACCACTGTAGCTGCCCCCCCATCTCCCAGACTCAGCTGAGAGCCCCCTCCCTGTCACCTAGCCCGCGTGGGAATGTCTCAGGCCAGGAGCTACCACTGAACTTACTCCTTTCTCCCAGGGCCCAGTGACTTCTTGACAGGTTACAGCCCCAAAGATAAACAGATTCTGCCAAGCAAATAGCTGTTCAGGAGCAGGGGTGTTGGGGATGATGACCCAGGTGACAGGGTGGGGTCCCTCCCCTGCAGAGAGCAAATAGCTGTAGGCACCTGGGAGGAAGCAGCGTCCTCACTTGTCACGGGTGAGGACACTTGTGGGGGTCCCAGGACAATATATGAGGTGCTTCCTGGGAAGTCTTGCATCAGCTCTTGGCACAGGGGACCAGCTCTTTGTGAGGCCCTATCTCACCCCAAGTCTGTGTTTAAGGGTTCCCTGGGCAGCCGGGGGGGGGGGGGACAGCCAGGCAGTCCTCTCCCCCAGCCAGGCTCATGAGCATCACTTGAACACACAACTTTGGCAGGCAAGGGGAAGGCCCACTCATGGTCTGCATCTCCAAGTTGTCTCTTCAGTGAAAATGCCATAGACACCTGGGGGGTCTCAGTCCAGGGACCTGGGATCCCAACCTGCCCCATCCAGAGCTGTGAGACACAGGAAGCCCTTTTCCCTCTGAGTGTGCTCTCGACAACCAACCCAAGTAGCGAACTTTCTTGAGATAGGGTCTCATGGGGTTAAGAATAATCTAGAACTTTTGATCCTCCTGCCTCTACTCCCCATGTACTAGGATTATTCTAAGCCAGATTCCAGTTCTGAACTCTGAAGTTAAGACTTGGCAGCATTAAACCATCTGCTTTACACTGGCCACAGAATCCTTTCTGATTGCCTAGGTGCTCTTGAAAGTCTTTGAGTCCCAAGGTCATGAAGCTGGCTCCTTGCTCATTTGCCAACTGCCTGCAGGGTGTTCCTAGCTCTCAGGTTTCCAGACCAGCCTGGAAACCTGTGCAGTAGTGAGCAGTGAGGAACACCTAGGAAAGATACCTAACCACCATGGGAACCAAGTATGATGCATGCATCTTCTAAATCCAGGAAGCCAGAAGCCCAGGTGCAATTGGGAAGTGCTCTGGTCCCTGGCTTTTCTTTTTTTCCAAGCAGATGGGAGGCCAAGGTGCTGTCTCTAGCACTGCCCTTCGGCTGTGCTCGGCTGGCTGACCAACCCATGTGGTACTCTGATGGCACACAGAGAATTTGGAATCTACTGTTTTGATAACTGGGTAGCAGAAGACACAAGTGTAACCCAAGGCTGACTTCTTGTTAATTACTCTTACCTAGTGATTGTCCCTGGGCTGTGGCACTATTTTTGGGAGGTTGTGGAACCCTTAGGAACTGGGGCCAAGCTAGCTGAAACATCTCCATTAGGCACGCGCCTTTGAAAGGAACAGGTCTGTCCATCTGTTTCTGGGTCAGCCAGCGCGTGAGCAGTCTCCACCGGCCATCCGACCGCCCACCAGAGACTAAACATCCATGATCAGGACTCAAGCCCTCCGAAGCCATCACAGAAAACCTTCCCTTGTTGGGCACTGTTGTGCTATCCTGTAGTAACTAACATGGATCTCAGGGCTCAATTCCCTCTGCAAGTGTACACTAGAGCTACTGTGGGCGGCACAGGCCAACAGGAGCTGAGGGCGCAATAAAACTCACATACACACACAAGAAAGGTGGGTTTTTTTGTGTTAATTTAATCATACAAATATTCATTTACATGGTAAGGAAAACCTCATCTTCATCTCCTACTAGGCACCACAAGGCCCCACCAGACACCCACCACTGTCCAGGTGGGAGGGGCAGCAGGCTGCTCCCACATTCACCCAAAGAAACAAGGGATAACAGGGAAAGGGCGGGGACAGCACATTAGTCTGCATTTGTGAGCCCTGGCAACCCTCTCATACTTTCCTGCTGGGAGCTCAGGCTAAATTTGGGGGTCTTTACACTCATGTCTACTTCCCACCTTGGCCACCAGCTGTGTTGGTGAAAAGTGCCTGGGTTATGGTTACAGCCAGTCTGTACAGAGGGAGAGGAAGCTGTTTTAGTAGAAAAATGCCCCAAATTCAATTGTCCCCATGGCAAAAAGAAAACAGGCATGCACACGTGCACACACACCTACACATACACACCTCACTCCACACAGAGATTCTTCCCAAGCCCGCGCTCCACCCCTCATTTCCCCACTCGGCTCAGGCCCTTTACCACCTGAAACCTGGTGTCTGCCTCACCTCATGGGTGCCAGACCAGGGATCCTGCCGAAAGGTGGCCTAGTGCACGTGAAGACTCTAAGGGGCTGCAGAAAGAGTGAAACCCGGGAAGCCATGGGTCAAGGATTGCGCCTGCTCTGGCCTTCTGAATGAGCTACCTCTCATGGATACACAGACAGGACTTGGTTGTGAGAAGGAAGCCAGGGTACCTGAGCCATTACATTTTCCAGGTGAGGTTGCTACAAGCAGGAAGGGGCACAAGATGGGAAGGACACTCAGTGACAGTGGCCCACAATGTCTTGCTGGAAAACTGAGAAAGGAAGGTACCTAGTAGGGGATAGATGGGGAAGCCAGTGAGGCAGGGTTGAAGCCTCTCATGATTTCAAGAGGGCAGCTGGAGATGCGCCGCTCCAAGGCCAGGAAGCAGGAGGAATGGCTGGGCATGCGTGTGCTTTAGGGTGGCAGTGTCCTTAGGAGACTGGGCCTAAGAAGGCCCTCAGACAAAAGCCCCCTGAGATTTGTGACTTGGGCACCTGTTAGGGGCTGCCTTTGGCTCAAGGGTCCAAGTGTGCAGAGGAAATAGGGTCCCCAAGAAGCCCCAATTTAATGGAGACCCAGCTGCACTGACCTTCTCCATGGCCTTCTCCACCCGCCCAGGGACTTCCAACGAAACAAAGCTTTTTTTTTTTTTTTTTTGGGGACATGGAAAGGTGGGGGGGGGTTCGTACAAGCTTTTTTCTTTCACAATCAAGTGTTTAAAAATCAATAGTCTCAGAAGAGAATGAAGAACAACAAACACCACACACTTGGAACTCAAACATCCAGACAGAGGCAGGCAGGCAGGCCTGCACCCACACCCAGGCTAAAGAACCTTTTACAGCCACTCACACCCTGGTCTCCCTGCTCTGCTCACAACCCTGGAGCACATGAGGGCTGGAGGCAGGCAGGGGACCCTGCAGCCATACCAAATCCACATCCCCGGCTCTCGTCACTAACTTAGGGAAGGAGGGGTTAAGAAGAGGGACTTTGCATATTCTTGTATCTTTGGCAGTCAGCTGTTCTAGCCTGGTTTAAGATTCCCATGGAGACATCCACATTTCAACCTACTTGGAGTTCATGGGACACTAGTGGGCACCGCACCTGCCCAGAGAGCAAATGCCTGTACTCCGGCTGGGCTGCAACTCGCCACCCCAAACTAAGCAACCTCTGCCGGAGGAGGTCTTTTTATTTCCACCTGACTGAGGCCTCTCAGGCAGTGGTCAGCAGTGGGGCTCCCAGCTGGGGCAGTATCGTCATTCTGTAGTAGCTCGGACTCCACTAATAAGTCATGAGAATGTCACAAGGACATGTGGGGGACACAGGGAGGGAGCTGTGTGATAAGAGAAGCAGGGCACAGTTCACACTTGCTGATGAGTTACAACCCTGTGTGCATGAAGCACAAGCACACACCCAGAGAGAGTCGAGAAAAGAAGGGCCACACTCCCTCTGCCAAGAGAAACACAGAGGAAGCAGTCCCAGCTGTCGCAAGTGTGCAAAAGGACACCTGTCAGACTGTCTTCCAGGCTTCTGCTGGCCACACAGGAAGTCTGGACTTCAGAGAGTGCTGCTGCTAAGAAGCCCCAAGGCTGACAGATACAAATGTCCAAGGAGTAAATCAACAGGAGACTGAAAAGAGAGGGAAGGTGCATCTCATTGGCAGATGCCACTAAGAACAATCGAGGTCAGACTGTGCAGTCAGGTGAGGGCGGGCACAGCATGAGCCCAGCAACCCTGACTGGCAGAGTCCCCAGACATGCCACACCAGCCTCACCACACTGTGAACGGCTTCCAGAGCAAGCACTGCTCTGTAGAGCACGCCGTCCCCTACTTAAAAGAAACACCGGGAAGAGGGGAAGACTAACATGTGCTCAGAACTACAACCTCTCTGTAGGCAAAATAATTTTTGTTTAAAAAGATGGCTTATTTTCCCCCATTTTAAATTTTTTCCCCTTCCCGAATGACCAAACAACTCATTAGACTGACGTCATCACCCAAACCCAAGGTGGCTGCGAGGATTTCTTCTTGGTTGCCAACACCATTCCTGCAGTTCAGTACTCACACATGCATACTGAGCTCACTCAAAACTAGTCTTTCTTCCTCTTCTTCCGTGATTGGGGGGTGGGTGGGGGTCTGAGCCAGGGGTCCGTGCGATGTGCTTGCTCTGCAATCCAGAGGAACCCCTCACTCTCTCCCCCCAAAGTCAGGCCTTCTGTCTTTTGTTAACATTTCTTCTTGCTGAGACCCGTTTAAGACTGGCCGAAGGGGTAAGGCCCGTGGAGCCCCTGGAAGAAAGTGAAGACAGTCAGTGATGAAGACACCAGTACCGCCTGGTCAGCACAATCAGCGCCACTCACAGAGGTGTGAGGGTCACTGCCCTGGCCACACAGCACTTCAGCAGACCTAGGATCAGGATCAGGATGAGCCCAGATGCGAAGTTTCCCACTGAATCCCAGCAGCCTCAGAGAGGAGAGGTGGGAGAGACCTGCTCCTCTGTGATGGGAAGTTCAGCTGATGCCCACTTTCTTCCAGCCAGGCTGCAAAACTTCCACATGGCCTTACAACAGGTTCTCAACCCTCGCCACTGCAGGATGATGCAGTAGATGGCGATGCTGCCAAGCCCGAGGACCTGAGTTCAATCCCGGAACTTCCCATGGTCCCACAAGCTGTCCTCTGACTCTGACACGCGCGCTGTGACATACACAAAATGAATACAATAAAAACAAGTCCAGCAACTGCTGTTTCCCAGCACCTGCCCCATGCTGACCGCCCTTACGGCTGCTATCTTCCCACAGCAGCTGCTAGGAGGTGGAGCTCAGGACCCATCTGAGCACCAGTGAGCTGTCCCTCCTACCACATTTCAAATGTACAAGATGCTTACTTTCCCTGTCCTTTCTTTTGCTTAAGACAGGGTCTACTATGTAGCCTAGTATGGACCGGAATTGTTCTTCAGATTCATTTATTATGGGTATGTATCTCCATGAACTTATGCATACCACATGCAAGCAGGAGCCGTTGGAGGCCAGAAGCAGGCGCTGGGTCCCTTGGAACTCAAGTTCCAGGTGAGTGCTTGCTTGCAAGCAAAGTGTTCTCCTTGCTGAGCCACCTGGCCAGCCCTTGGACTGGAATCCTTGGCCCACCCCCAAGGCACTTGTTCTGTGTTCTTTGGATAAGGTAAAGACTTCCATCTCACCATCCCTATGTTAAGAACAAAACTCTACTGGGCAGTGGTGGCACACAGCATTAATCCCAGCACTCAGGAGGCAGAGGCCAGCTAATCACTGAGCTCAAGACCAGTCCGGTTTACAGAAAGAGTTCCAGGACAGCCAGTGCTACAGAGAAACCTTGTCTTGAAGAAAAATCAACCCTCCCCGCAAAAGAAAGAGGAGGAAGAGCAAACTCCACAGTAAGTTAGCACCAGAACCACCACAGGACTGAGCTGAAGCATGACTGACATGTCTCCCCTTTCCTTGGGTGGACTCGCTCAAAGCAAAGCCCTGAAAGGGCAATGGTAACTAGTGGACAGCTACACCAGGGTTCTGTACTCCACTATGGAGAACACTCGAGACCAGGCCATCGCATGAGTGGTCAGAAGGAGCTAACCTGTGCTTAGTGTTCATCCAAAGAACCCCAAACCTATCAGAGGGAGCTAACAGGTGCTTGGTATCCACCCAAAGAACCTTAATCTAAGTATGACCCACAGCGGGAAGAAATGGGACACCCCCACCAGTCGGATGGAATGCGGACAAAGAGCTTTCAAAGGTCAGAGTGCTTTAAACAATTAGGGCCATTCTTTAACAAAATTGTGGCTACAGCGGAGCCAGGATGACAACTTTATGTCCCAGGGTGGTGCCTGGCCCTCAGGTGTGGTGAACTGGTAACTGAACAAGGACAGGTACTGCTCAGGACACCCGGAATCTCAGATCCCTGTAAGTCAGGCCCTTCTAAAGCTGGTTCTGTTGATCTGTGTGAGGGGACACAAGTGCTGGGCCATCCATCAATCTGTCGGCGTTGTGGAGGCTCCAGGAGGGGGGACTAGTGGAAGACGTACAACCCTCCAGTTACCAATGGTGCTAGATGTGAAGTCCTAGGAGAGAGGGTTGGGTCTGTTCCCCCCACCCCACCTGACTCTTCCATTTTCCAGGTTCTGAGAGCTGATACACAGTATCTGGCTAAGAAGCTGAAAACCAGTATCCCAAGAAAAATACCATCTGAGGTCAGAGTTACTAAGAATGGAAACATGAAGTAACGATTTTTCTCCCATTGGAAAGTACTGAATAACAGAAGTATGGTATGTCTCTACCTGCTTGACAATATCACTCGTGTGTGTGTGTGTGTGTGTGTGTGTGTGTGTGCGCGCGCGCGCGCGCGTGCATGCATAACCAACAGAGAAGATAGATGGGGAGGAAGGGAAGGCAGACACAGAAGGGGCATCAACTATTCACCAGGTGCTGCAGTAGCACCCGACAGACACGATTCTCCAGTACGTGAAGAGGAGTTAACCTGATCAAGGGCACAGCCCTGGAGAGCCAACAAGTTGTTTGGTGTTTAGAAAGACAGGATGCCACATGCCTGCGGGCCCTTGTACCAGTCACGTCTCCAGTAGGCAAATGAAGGCTGCAACTACTTTGGCAGCCACAGCTGCAGCCCGTGGTGGCTCTGCCAAGCACGAGCTCTCAGACTCCATCTCATGGGCTTCGGTGAGAGGCTCCCCTGCACCAGCAAGAACACAGAATTGAAGGCAAGCTGCCTTGACTCAGCACTTCCCAGCAGCAGCTACTCGCCCAGAACGACCCACGACCCATGGAGGCAGCTAGACTGGAACCAACACAAACACTCACAGGGAAAGGAAGAGCAAGCAGTGCTTGTTTTCGATGAAGAACCTCCCCAGCCTTCTCCACAGTGCATGCAGCCTTCCCAGGCCCATGGCTTGTCTAGGAATATGTAATAAGGGAGTATGACTTTCAGACAGCCCCCCCATTTATGCACTGGGCAGGGATAAAGATGTGCGTTCTCAGAACTCCACCTGCTGTGGGACCCTCAAGACCACCCAGCGTGACTCTAACTGGTTTAATTTATGGTTACTCTTGGCTCTCTAACAACTGAGGTTCTATGTCTTCTGGAAAGAAAAAGCCATGAAATTTTCCTTCCAATGGAGAGTAGTATACCAAAGAGCTGCTAATTAACTGGTGCAGAGAGGGGCTTGAGGAACAAGGTGTGTTCCTTCCCCCCCCAGGGTTTCTTTGTAGCTTTAGTGCCTGTCCTGGAACTAGCTCTCTGCCTCCCAAGTGTGGTGGAATTAAAAGCATGCACCACTACTGCCTGGCTCCTCCCAAGTTTTAACTACCATCACTTCAAGGAAGGAAGGAACCAGCTGTTTCAAAATCAATCATGTTGTGACAGAGACTCCCTGCATGCAGGATTGTGTGTGTCATAAGCAGACCACAGGCAACACTACACCAGTGGCAGAAGATGATCTGCCAAAAGTTCCAAGAACAATGTGTTAAACGGCCTGTGACAGGAGGCCACGTGGGAAGTGCTTTTCCTACCCGAGGCATGGGGAGAGACATTCCGGATGCAAGGCTCATCCACATCTCAGGACAGATTCTGATGGCCACCACCAAGCCCAGCCCAGTAGAGGTCTGCAGCACAGCACACACTGCTGGCGTCTAGTAACATACCCTGCATCTCACCAATCTATCTGGACTGGTCTGGAAGCCCTACGGATGGATCATGGTGTCTCCACCTCTCCAGCACCAGGACTCAGCACACCTCTGCACCCAGTTTTCATGTGGGTGCTTGGGATATCAGGTTAGTTTCACATGCCCCTGAAGTGTGCATTTTACCCACTGAGCTGCCTCCTGAGCTCCAGCTTTTGCTTGTAGGAAGAGGAGAAGCCAACCATAATCTGTCCATAATGCAACGTTAACTACTGTAAACCACAAACAGTATTTCTAAAATACTTTATTATGTATAAACAAGTTCACTCCAACTCATCCTTCTTTTCCAAGAACAATGTGAGATCTAGCATGTGGCTGCTGAGGTGCAGCATGGTGGTAGCATGCCCCACAGGTGCTGTCCAGGGTCAAGCCCTAGGAATATTTGAGGAAAATATCTAGTATTTCCAAGCAAGTTGGCAAAGCAAACCCAACATCAACTGTCTCTGACATAGTCTTCATGATGCTGTCCCTGTGGGGCAGCAAGAGTTATGGCTTGCCTGTGAGTGTCTTCTGTGAGGGGCACCTGAAAATACAAGAGTCCTGAAACATGGTGGAAAAATAAAACCCAAAAAGACAAAACCAAAAATCACTCTTGGCCAAAAGGGGTGTACACTTAGTATCAGAATATGAAATGCTTCTCTTGAGAAATGTTAGGGACTCCCCCTCCCCAACCAGACTTTGGAATATCTCTATGTACATAATGAACTGGTTGAGGGATGGAACCCAGACTAACCACCATTTATTTATATCTCATGTATGAATGACTCTTAAAGGTAATTTTATGCAGTGTTTGACAATTTTTGTACAAAACAAAGGTTCCTGATACAGAACTTCCCACGTGAGGAATCCTGTTGGTATTCAGAAGTTTCCTGTTTTGCATTTCTGTACTAATAGTCACTAGTAGTCACCAGGAAAGCCACATTAATTGTGTAGCAACATACACTAGAACGAGCTTTGCTTCCTTTTGTCTCTCCTCTCAGTCCCCGTTTTCACAGCAGCCATTATTGCGCTCTGCCCATCCCACCAATCCTTTACATCTTGCACTAAGAATGAATAAAGGGACAGCTGTGCTGGGGACTCAGCTCTTGTCTTTTATCTGAGGGAGGGGTCAAGAGGAGGCCAAAATTCCTTTCAAAAAGGACATGTCACCAAGACCTTTTGGGCTCAGTCCTTTCCCCCATATGAAAACTTGCTTAGATAAACCACCACAACACGGAGACTTTCATACACCTGTCTTTATTTTGCTTTAGTCATGATTTGGTATAAATAAATAAAAGGCCCTGAATGAATGAGTGAGTGAGTGAGTGAGTGAGTGAGTGAGTGAGTGAGTGAGTAAGTAAGTAAAAGGTCCTGTCAGGCTGGGCAATGGTGGCTCGCACCTTCAATCCCAGCACTGCTCAGGAGACAGAGGCAGGTGGCCTGGTCTACAGAGTGAGTTCCAGGACAGCCAGAGTAGCACAGAGAAACCCTGCATGGGGGGATGGGGGAGGAGACCCACACAGGATCATTAGTTGCACGCAAGACATCTCCCACCCCCATGCACCAATGGTAGCACATAACACTACAAGCCCTCCTCTTCGATTTGCCTGCCCAGTGTTCCTTGTGTGTGGTTTCCAGGTACTGAATGCAAACACAGCAGAGTACAAGTTTCACAAGAAGTTCTGCCCTGATCCCAGACTGCACAAAGTGTGAAGGAGGGGCTGGCCATCCAGGACCAGAGAATGTCATGATGGAATCCAAGACTCCCATTAGTGAGAAATGGAATTACATGTTGGGATAATGAGGACAACCAGCAGGGTCAAAATACTCAAGTACTGCTCATGGGGCTTGTTGATGGCATGGCAGGGCTACTTCAAGCAGGTGGGAACTTCTGAAGATGCCTCCAAGTTCAAAGATGTACCTACATGCTAGTCAAGGGTAAGTGCGGGAAGCCTGCTTTAGGCATGAGGACTATGGTAGCCTTGTGTCATGTCCTCCTGATCCTGTCAAACTGCTTAAAAGGTTAACTCAGTTATGAGAGTGTTCTCTGTCTTTTAAAAGCCTTGTAAAACTACTTTTTATTCTTATCTCTATAACAATTTTCCCAATTGGTTTTAACTAACTTTTGTTGCTGCCAAGGAACCTGTCTGTCCACCTATCCATCCAACCTTTCCATGTCCATGCCACCCTATCCGACCTGTCACCCACATAGTTTTGCTCACTCTCCTCCACCCCTGCACCCTTCCTCTGCTCACCCACACACCCCTCTTCTCTCCTCTGCCCATCCCAGTTCCCACAACAGCTGCTGCCTTCAACCTTCTCCTGATCTTGTTAACTAAGTTGCCAAAAGGAGTCAAACTCAAATACTGCAGCTTCAGCACCATTTGAGGGCCAGGGTTAGTTAGGCTCAGCAGGTAGACGGCGTGTGTAGCCCATATAAAGCAGCCTTGAGCTAGAAACCCTGCCCCCTGCCTGCCCCCACCAACAAACCAAACCACTAAGGGAAGTTCTATAAGCAGATGGAGGGTTCTGGCCGAGTTTGATTCCCCCTCAGTAAAGACTCCAGAATGCTTTTGGGATTTATGGTCATGACCTCGGCTAACTGTAAGTATGCTAAAATCCAGGTGAGATGCCAGGAACAGAGCTCTCTCTGGCATCTCCTAGAGTAAGAAAGAAGGAAACCAATCAGAAGAGGCACTCACCCAAGGGTCTGACCATGTGGACACCAACCACTAAGCAGAAGCTCTAACACCACCTAGCCTCTGCCTGCTTCCTCTAGGACTCCACTCAGGTTCCTTCGTCTGTCAACTGCTGCCCCTCAAGCCATCATAACTGAGAAGAAAGTAAGTTGATTCTCTTCTTGTCCCAGTCAGCCGTGCTGGTTCAATCTTGCTGTACCAAGCAGCACTGTGGGAACTGCTTCACTGTGCTGTGTCCTTTCACAAAATGACCCTCCTTTGACAGACCTCAAGATCTCCTTTGGAAATTCCCCTCACCCTTTTAAAAGCACAACTCACCAGAGCTGGGTGGCTGGCCAGAGTCCTCTGAACTTTCTTGTATGTAGTTTTCCTTGAATTCATTTCAAATCCACTATCCATCAAGACACCAGTTTCTTTCTTTTTGGTTTTTTGAGACAGGGTTTCTTTGTGTAGCCCTGACTGTCCTCGAAGTCAGAGCTCTGCCTGCCTCAGTCTCCCAAGTGCTGGGATTAAAGGTGTGCACCACCACCCATCAAGACATCACTTTCTTCACTACTGTGAACCAGAGGGATTTCTCTTCTCCAATACCTATGAACAGTTAAAAGTCAGCTAACTGGAATGCCGGGGAGCTGGTGCAGTGGTTAGGAGCATCTGGTACTGTTCCAGATAGGGCTGCTTATAACTAACTACACACACACACACAAACTTGAAGAAAAAAAAAGTCTGGGCAAGGGGGTGATTTCCTTTAATTGTAACACTTGAGAGACAGAGGCAGGCAGATTTCTGTTAGTTCCAGGACAACAGAGTGTGGTGGTTTGAAAGAAAATGGTCCCCAAAGGGAGTGGCACTATTAGGAGGTATGACTGTTGGAGTAGGTGTGGCCTTGTTGGAAGAAGTATCACTGTGGGGGTGGCCTTTGAGGTCTCCCATGCTCAAGCTATGTGCGGTGACACAGCTCACTTCCTGTTGCCTGTGGATGAAGACGTAAAACTCTCAGCTCCTTCTCCAGCACCATGTCTACCTGCATGCTGTCATGCTTTCTGCCATGATGAAAATGGACTAAACCTCTGAAACGGCAAGCTACCCCAAGGAAATGTTTTCTTTATAAGAGTTGCTAAGGCCATGGTGTCTCTTCATAGCAATAGAACCCTAACTAAGACACAGGCCCATACAGTAAGATCCTGCATCTTACCCACTGCCACCACACCACCCACCCAGCCACCACCAAGAAGTGAGGAGGCTGAAGCAGAAGAATCAGGCTAGCATGGGCTACCTAATAACAAACAAAAATTTAAAAATATTCAGCAGGCAAAGGCCTTACCTGAACAAGCTGGATGACCAATTCAATTTGCAAGTCGCCCTTTTACATGAGCCATGCATGCACACCCACATTCGGACACAAATAAACAAATGTTCAACGGTTTTTTTAAAAAAAAGCTTGAAAGGTAGAGAAGTTGGAGATGGCTTAGCAGTTAAGAACGTTTCCTGTTCTTACAGAGGACCAGTGTTCAGGTCCCAGCATCTTCATTAGGTAGCTCACAACTGCCTATAACTCAGGTTTCAGAGAATCTGATACCCTCTTCTGTGTGGGCACCTGCACATGCATGCCATACACATATACACATACACATCAAAAATAAATTCTGAAAAAAAATTTATTGTAGCACATTAAATTTTTTGAAAAAAGAGAAAAGCTAACAAACACAAAACCAATCTCTCCAAACCCTATTTTCTCTTCTCTGGCTCACATCCCTTCACATGGCAAGGCACACCTGTGCCCAACCAACATCTCTGGAGACAGGGATTAGCAGCGGCTGAGCATGAAGGAGACTCATGACCAAGCAACATCACTATGATTTGTGTAAAGCAGACAGCGACTGTAACTGGTCCTTAAGCAACACATCACAAGCAGAAAGCCTGAGTTCCTCGGGGCCTCTGAGGAGAAGGAGCCACCAGAATTCGTTCTCACACTTTGTACAGCCAGTGGAGTCCATGCAGAGCAAACTGTGCTACAGAAGACCAGAGCTGAAAACTCAGCTCCTCACCCGTGAGTCACACTTTTGTTCTCTGACTCTTAGAGACCCACCAGAAATTAAAATGCTGAATGCAGAGAAGAGAGCTGTAACAACCAACATGAAATGACTGACGTTTCTGCTACAGGTCTGCCTAGCCTCGGCAGCCTGCAACAATGCAAGAGCCCGAAAACACACACAAAGGAGCTGGGCACCGCTGACACCGGAGGGACAAAGGAGTGTTCCTGGACATACTTCTCAGCCTCAGTCAATCAGCAACGCTACATAACAAAAGGCCTATGCTGTTTGCTTAAATTATTTTAACACGCACACACAGCCTGTGCCAATGCAAACACTGGTAGAGCTGAGGCCTTTACTGGCTCTTCTGAGTTTTCAGGAGACAGAGTCATTGTAACAGCATCAGACCCAGAATCTCCTGTCAAACGCTTTCTGGTACAGAACGTGCTGGGCAGACAGGACATGGGTGGGGACTTTGCTGCCCCATCTTGTTTCCTCCTTGGTTATGGGTTCTGCAGCTCCCACAGGTGGGTGAGGAAGTCTCCACACCTGACTGCCTAAGAAGGACAACCAATTCTCCTTACCAGCAGCCTTCACCACAACATGATCTAGAAAGTTGGACTCATTTGGGTTCTGATCATGGCCTACTATTAACTGCTGTGGAAGTGTGGCAGGCACTGGTAACTACTGTATTATCTCCTGTAACTATGGAAGTCCTAGAGTAGTGAGTATTAGGAAAGAGCACTAAGGGGCCAGAGAGTTGCCTCAGCTGTTAAAAGTACTTGTTGCTCTTGAGAATTGGGAAGCAAATCTGATACCTAGCACACACATGTTGGCTCACAACCATCCTTAACACTGGTGTCAGGGGATCCAAGGCTCTTTCTGACCTCTTCAAGCACCAGGTAGACATATGAACTAAACTCAGGCAAAACACTCATACATATAAAATAAAGAAGTCTAAAAGAAATGGTAGGAAAAGAGAAAGATCCCCAGAACAGAAGGGAGGGGGGCAGGCACCATGGCTACAAACCTTTAATCCCAGCTGATGTAGCTGGAGCTGGGTGAGGTGAGGTGGAGGACAGCCTGGAATATACAGCAAGTTCCAGGTCAGACAGGCTGCACAGTAAAATCTTGTCTCCAACAACAAAAGGCCACGTATGGTGGGACACATTTAAAGCCTTCGTGGCCGAGAAGGCTGTGGAAGGACAACTGTTTGAGCTCAGGAATTCAGGTGCTCACAACCCTTCAAATACAAGTGACAATCACCACCAAACCAAACCGAGCCAGACTAAGTGTGACAATTGGGAGGAAGATCATGCTGGTTCAAGGCCCTGGACCACAAAGAAAGCAAGAAGAACTTTAGCAACAATGCTCAGGACACTTCTGAGAACAGGGACCTTCTCTGTGTATGATGGAGGATTTTATCCCCAGAGACATTGGTGCTGTTCTTACACACCAACAGCTGTGAGTTAGCTTGTCAGCTAGAAGATGGCAATCCCTATTACAAGACTAGACATCATTCATGTGGCACAACACCCAGAGGCAGGGCCCTATCCCATATTCCTCCCAAACTTTGTATCTAACATGAGGCTGCCTGACCCTCTATTTGGATGTTTAGAGATCTCCACACACTCAACTCCTTACTCCACCCCAAAGCTCTATCACAGCCCTTTGTCTCCAAGATGTCCACTCCACCCTTCTAAAATGCTCGGTCATCCTTTACTCTTCTGGCATCCCACTTCTAGGTTCTCTGTGCCATCTGGCTGCTGTGGCACACCTGCCTCTACTGTGTCCTGTGTTCTACACAGAGCAGGGTAAGCACATCCTTCAAATCAAAAGCTTCACAGGGGTCCCTAGAGTCCCCAGGATCTGATTCCTGACCTCTGACTTCACTTCTGCTCACCCCTCACTACCCTGCAGCACCTACCTTGATCTCATTCCTTGAATCCATCAGGAACATTCCTACCTCAGACCTTGGACTGGCTGTGTCTGAGCCTAAAATTCTAGGCAGCCTCTGTAGAATGAAGACTGTCCAGGGCTGCAGCCAGCTGCCTTCCTCACTACGATACTACCTCAGAGGAGATGGAAACCACAGAGACTGGATCTTTTGAAGGATCATCAAGGAATGTAGGACAATTTCTTCTGTGACTTCAAGAACTACAGGTGTTTCTGTCACCTGTAGTAGAATAGAAACTTCAGAAGCTGGGGAGATGGCTCTGGGGTTAAGCGTACTGACTGCTCTTCCAGAAGACCTGGATTCAATTCTCAGCACTCACATGGCAACTTACAACTTTCTGTAACTCCAGTTCTAGGGATCTGATGCCTTCACACAGACATACATGCAGGCAAAACACCAGTGCACTTAAAATAAAATTATTTTTTAAAAAAAATAGAAACTTCAATACCAACAAAATCTGAACCCAGGAGACCAGGGAGGTTCTTTAGGAGAATGTTTAGCAAGGCAGTGGCAGTAGCTGCCTGAACCCTCATCTGAAATGCAGCTGGGGAGCTAGGATGGGGCACTCATAAGCTTTGTAGAACAGCTTGGCTACTAAAACTAGACAGGAGTTAGAGGTGCCCTCTAGCATCGATGAAAACATCGATCCAGCTAGTGACAACAACCATCTTTGGTCAAACTGTCAAATGCTGGCTCTAATTGAACTGAGACCTGGACCTCCCAGAGTCACTCCTTATTACCATGTTAAATTTTATTTCTTTTTGAGATCGGGTCTCTCTACAAAGCCCTGAACTTGCTATGTAGACATGTTGGTCTCAAATGCAGAGATCTTCTTGCCTCTGCCCGCAGAGGGCTGGGATTAGAAGGGTGCATCAATGTTCCAGGCTTACTACGTAAAATCTGTGGCCACTTCAAAGCAGTAAGAAGATCCAGAAGCCATTGCAGCTTTAGCCCACAGAGTAAAATGGAGAATGTCACTCAGCAGAAGAGGTCTGGCCTACTCTGCATGCAACCCTGGAAGAGGAAAATTAGGTGTGGGACACGTGCCTGCAGTCCCAGATTCAGGAAGGGAGAAAGCCCAAGTCCAGCTTGGGTTACAGAGAGACCTTGCTTCAAAAATAAAAACAAAACAAACAAACAAACAGTTTATTTTTACCCCAATCCTTCCAGTATTCTGATCTGAGAGAAATTAACTTCTTTATACCTTAATCAACAATAGAGCCACGGGGCAGGGGCAGGCCAGATGCCTCATCAGGTAAGAGTGCTTCCTGCCAGGCCTGAAAATTTCAGTCTGATTCATGGGTCCTAAATGGTTGAAGTCAGAACCAACTCTGAAAGGTGCACCTCTGACCGCCAGACAAGCACCATGGTGCACAAGCCCACATGTACACACACACACACACACACACACACACACACACACGTGGGAATGTGGGCAGAAAGGGCAGATGGCACTTGGCAGCAGCAGCTGCAGCAAAATGAAGACACAGGCTGAACTCCACAAAGAAAATCATATGTTCTCCTGATTCAGGACTTGGTGGAAGGAATGACAGTGGCTCAGGCTGTGATCCAGTCTGAGGTAGAAGCACACAACAAACATTGGCCTATTTCTTCCCAGGGCCAGTACAAAATACCACAGTCCAAGTACCAAAATCAGTCCCCTGGGCTGAGCCTGCCTGGTGCAAAGGCTTTTGCTGCTGAATGAAGAAGCACCTGCTGTCCACAGCCCATATTTATTCCCACCGGTCCTGAGTCACTACTGTGCCTTATGTTCTGGAAGACCTCAGAAAACACTTGCAAACCCTGGTAATAAGACGGCCTCTTTTCCTTCCCTTTCCCTACTCCCTTCCCTCTTTCCACACTTTCCACTAACAGAGGCCCAAACAGAGGCTCTTTGGCCCTACCTGAATCAATATGCAAGAATGCATTGTCCAGAGTGTATCCCTGTCTCCCGTGGCCACCTGGGACACAGGCTCTGTTACTTTAACAGTGAAATAGCTCTCAACCTCACCAGTACACGGGACAAATCAGCCACACCCAAGCTGACAATGAGGCCAGTCACTTCCCGACAAAAGCAAAGACCCAGCTTTAAGAATCTTTGGAGCGGGTCGGCCTACACTCCCAAGCCTACACTCCCCGCCTGATTCCCTCTGCAACTCTCCCAGGAAGGAGTCAGACTTTGTGGGTTGTGGGATACAGCTGGGACACACGTTCTCACCCAAAGCTTCCCTTGGGATTTGGGCACCAAGAGCTTAAGCTTGTTCACAGCAACCAGGGAAGGACTGCAGGGTGTCCAGT
Organism: Myodes glareolus; assembly: GCF_982192425.1. Classification (NCBI taxonomy): domain Eukaryota; kingdom Metazoa; phylum Chordata; class Mammalia; order Rodentia; family Cricetidae; genus Myodes; species Myodes glareolus. The sequence goes on along the minus strand of NC_142043.1, from coordinate 67,401,516 downwards.
TCCCAAGATTGACAGATGTGCAATTCTGTCGAAATAACAACCTAGTGCTCATGGAGCAGGGGGCCTCCAGAGATCTTGGCACTTCATCCTCCCAACTTTAACAAGTTACTCTGCTACAGAGGCAGCAGGAAAGCATCTACAGAGACTGTGCGTCCAAGAACTTCCAAGAGCATCCTGTTCTTCCCTAGCCTCCATGGCTGGCGGGAATTTCCCTGGGTAATTCCACTCTCTTGTTAACTCAGTGATCCCAACAACAGTCCATCAGGCACACTGAAGATGGGGGGCACCAGGTGAACTAACTGCTGACACTTCCCTACTCTGGAGCCCCAGGACCTTATCCTCCCTTTCTGCTCATCTATTAGAAACACCGCACGGCTTGTTTCACACTACACTACATTAGAATGTCTTGTCACAAGCCAACGTTGCCTCTTTCCTGCCTTGATGGTCACCTCAATTCATGATGACATTCAACACAGTTCATTCAGAACAGGGGAAGGAAGCAAGCACAATAATCTGGCAGCAGAGACCTCTCAGTCATGTGGCACCTACACTGGGGTCGTAGCTCTGTGTCCTGATGGCTGTGTGACACTGGGCAAGGCATGCAGCCCCTCAGAACTTTTTGTTTCTTCACTTACAGGCAAAGTAACTGAGCGTGTCTGGGCTCTCAGGAACAACTCAAAAGTAGCCTCCTCACTTAGCCAAGGACACACTTCACAACTTCGAGCACATCTACGTCAAGAACCAACCAATCCTGTGTTCAAGTCAAATATAAATATAATTATCTTTATGTCTACGCTTTATTAGCTTAATTGTGTGTGCACGTATGTGTGCCTGAGTATAATGTCTGTGTACATGTGTATAAGTGTCCTATGACGACAGAAGAGGATGCTGGATCCTTTGGAACTGGAGGTACAGGTGAGTGTGAGCTGCCCAATATGGGGCCCTCTTTAAGAGCAGTGAGTGCTCTTAACTTCTGAGCCATCTTCTGCAGTCCCCTTACTTATGCTTTTCAGGCCTTTAATCCCAGCTCTCAGGAAGGATAGGCAGGCAGATCTCTTGAGTTTGAGGCCAGCCTGGTCTACAGAGTGAGTTCTAGGATAGTCAGGGCTATATAGAGAAACCCTATCTCAATAAATTAATTAATTAATTAATTAAAAAAATAGGAAAGTAAAATAAAAAATTACATGGTGTATATGTTGAGGTCGAAGAACAATGTGGAAGTTGGTTCTATCCTTCTATTATGTGGTACCTGGAATGGAACCACACTTGTTCCACTTGTTCACTCGTCAGGCTTGGCAGCAAAGACCTTTAACCACTGAGTGTCTCACTGCCATGCACAGGCTTTAAATCTCATCACTGGATAGATGTTCACATGTATCCATTTTAATTTCTCATATATACACATATGTATGTATGTATGTATCTTAATTTATTTTTATATGTATGGTGTTTTGTCCTGCAGGCAGTGCCTACAGAGGCCACAGAGGGAGTGAGAGCTCCAGGGATTGAAGTTAAGGTAGAAGTGAGCTGCTGGTGGGTGCTGAGAATTGAATCTGGTCTTCTGGAGGAGCAGTCACTGTTCTCAAACCCTGAGCCAACTCTTCAGTCCCTTAGTTCCGATATTTTCAAGGCTGTTTGTGATTGTTTCTTCCACTCTGCTTCAAAGGAACACACACTGGGAGCATTGGACCTGAGAACTTCAAGCTCTGCAGGCCGCTGTCTGTGAGTCCCTCTCCTTCATCCCATCTCACTAACTCCTGCTGCAAACACTTGCTTCTCCTCTGTAAGTTACACAGCAGACCGCCCTGCGGGACTGACGCAAACCTGACCCAGTTGTTCTCCCTATGTACAGCACAGTGTGGGCACAGACTCCCACTGTATTTCCTAGGCTCTGACTGTATGCAGGGCAGATGTGTCATTACTCACTGACCACTGCCTGTGTCCTTCCAAAGGAGGTGGAGTCAACAGACCTAGTTGGACACAGAAAACTTAGTCAGATGTTTCATATTGCTTTGAGTAAATTTTTGCTTGTACTAAAAACAACAACAACAACAGAGGCCCTAATTTCTCTTAAGATTCAAATTTCACATTATTCATTCATTCTATCCAAGTCTTCCTGGATACACTCCTTACTGGGAGGCTGTTTTGTGATGAATATATTTATTTAGTGTGTGTATGACATGAGAGGCATGAGAAAAATCAGGAGACAATTGCAGTAAACTACTTGTGGGTCTCAGGTTTATCAGCGCCTTAACTCACTGAGGCATCTCACTAACTGAGAAGTTGTACTAAAAAAAAATTACAAAATTTATGTGTAAGCCAGGCATGCTAATGCTAGCCTTTAATTCCAGCACTAAGGAGATAGAGGCAGGCAGATCTCTGAGTTCAAAACCAGCCTGGTCTACAAAGAGAGTTCTGGGACAGCCAGGGCTACACTGAGAAACCCTGTCTCAAAGTCACTAAATGAGTAAACAAATGTATGTGTGTGCACCATGTGCGTGCCTGGTGCCTATGGAGGTCAGAATAGAGGGTGCTGGATCCTCTGCAAGAGCAACCAGTGTTCTTAATGACTGAGCCATCTCTTTAGCCCTGAAAAGTTACTTTTCAGTGGGGGGAAGGGAGGAGTAAAATTATATAAACCCATCAATTAAATATGTTCAGTGTCCTCATCACTGTCCAACACTTAAAGAGCAGCAGGGCCTAGCAGGATCTTAGGCTGGCAGGAGGCTCAATCCTCTCCCTGTCTTGTGAATAACCATTGGACCCGTTAAGAAGCATCAATTCCTTAAGGAGAAGATGGTCCACAGCTAGAAATGACTTTTGTTTCTTAAACAGGCACATTCTAAGAGCAATCATGTTCAGTACAGGGCAGGTTGGGCAAACGGCATCCTGCCAAGATACCAATGGAGTGCCTGAGCTGCTTTGGCCAGCTTTCATCTTCCCCAAACCTCAGCTGCATTGTTTCCCCTATAACAAGGCACACTGCCTAGGGATGGCTGCTCCACCTGCTGTCACAGGAACAGCCTCTGGAGGGGTCTAATTTAAGAGAGGGGTTGTGATGACCATATTCTGGGTTCAGGATGTGGCTCAGTTGGTAGGGTGCTTGTCTAGTGTGCAGGAGACCTTCTATCCCAGCATAACATGAAAGGAGGCTTGGTGACTGAGTTCAAGTTCAAGTATCAGCTTGTAGATACTGGAAAACATGAAGTTCAAGGCCATCTTCCTCGGATACAAAGGAAGTCTGACGCTAATCAGGGCTATCAGACCCTGTCTCAACAATAAAAATGGAAAAGAAAATTTGTTTTAATATTAACGTGTGGAGCCTTCCTTGAACCAGGCATGTAACCCGAATACTTGGTAGGAACGAACAGGAGGAATCCTGCCTCCAAAAATCAGAAAGTGGAATCTTTCCTTATTGTAGGCAAGTCACTGGCCAATTGACTTTTCATGTATCCTAGATAGCTAAGATGGCTGGCCGCACAAGTCTCTGCAGTGACTATTCTATCAATCAACACACCAATCCTCATGTCCGAGTGAACAAAATTACTCCTGAGACTGACCACACAGCAGGCTGCCCTGACTGCCAACACACATGTGCATTTTAAACCTCGAGGTTGAATGCCACCATGCAGCCCAGGTGGATTTGGGCAGTATTATACATGGAGACCCTAGCAGTCACAGGAGGAGAATGCACATATGGCTGAGCCATAACAACCCTAACTGAGGGCTCAGACCAAACCAGCAGTCGGGAGCTGCCCTTACCTGAACAGTGGGAGATAATGCTGAACTGGCTAAGAAAAAGAGAAACACGATAATTAAACACCTAGAACCATCTCTTGACAACCAGAGTCTCTGAAACTGTAGTCAATTCTCTATTTACCTCCCACATGTGCAAAGTCAAAATATCACTTTGAGGCACTCCAGGTTGCGGGGGAGGAAGTCAGGAGCCAAAGCAAACACTGAAGACATCATCAGCAAGAGGGTGTGTGAGAGAACAGTCAACGCCAACAACATTCTAGAATAAAATAATTGAGTCTGGCTTTTTATTCAGGGGGAAAATCCCGTCTAAACCAAAGACAGCACAGCAAGAGCCCATTGCAGATGGGTGCTGCAATGACGTTCCGCTCAGTACACACCTGTCCTGAAAGCATGGCTAATCATATCAGACAGTTTTTAAAATAATAAGGTAAAGAGCCTCTGTTTTGAATACCCAACCAGAGCAGACAAAAGTAAATCACACACGTGGATGAAGCAGCAGCCACAGGACACGCAGGGAAGGAAGGAAGAAGGCTTTTGTGTCGATGCTATTGACAGCCACATCTGCTCTGGGCAGTGGTGGTCTAGCATTCTAGGTTTGCCACGAAGGAGTGTCACGGATCCCAAGGCCCACCACCTGCCCCTTCTCCGAGGGCACCTACCTTACTGTAAGTCACTACTGATAAGTTGTTTGCGTGACTGCTGGGGGACAGATCTACAGAGTTCTGTGACAGTCTATCCTGATCTTGCTCGGTTTGGTCAGGAACAGGAGCCCATGTATTTTTGCTGATCGAGTCGAACTCGGAACCCCCAGGGTCTTTTAAGTTGTTTTCATCTGATTGTCGGTTCTTTTGGGGAGAGGCAAACGGGTTGAAGTTTCCTTCTACCTTGCGATGTGGCTGTGTGTTGAATTCCGTTTCAAAAGATGACAGCTGCTGCGTTACTCCTAACAGTCCACCCACCTCCACACTGAGAATCACCCAGATGACATCTGAAACAGAAAGCAGCTCATATCAATGCCAGGCATACCCATGGCCCAGGGCAGTCACCACCGAAAACCCAAATACTATCCAAACAACCAAGAAAATGCAGCCACCTCTGTGAAAGCTGCCAAGATGTGTGCACCTGATTCTCGGCCTTCAATAATGTCAAGGGCAAGCACTGGTACAGTTCTGTGGTGGGACCCGCGAAGCTGCAAGGAAGGCTTCCCAGTTGAGGAGCTGTCTGGAGACCATTCCCCCAGAGAGCCAGCAGACCAGAAGCTCCAGTCAGATGCTCTCTGTGGTTTCACTTCACTTCACAGTGCTTAACTCTGGAAATGCCAGGAAGGCAGAATTCTTAAGAGCTAAAAATGCTTACTTTTTTATGACTAGGCTCATAATTTACCTATCCTTACCCCACGTGGGGGGCAATTTAGAAATGACCATGTGCTGTCCAAAAAGAGAAGCTACAGCAAAATGCATTACAAATAATTAAATAAGAGTGTCAATGTAAAGCAGTACTAACCAGACACAGGATATCATGCTTTCTGGCAAGTAGACTGAAGATTCAGAACAGCCTGGTTGTTCAGGGTAACCCAATCCATCACCAGTGCAGTTCTTCTGTAGTATAGGGAGGCGTGACTGCACTAACCCTTTAATTTTTTTTAAAAAGATTTATTCATTTGATTCTGTGTATATATCTCTTTATATCCATCTGTGCACCATGGGTGCAGTGCAGTCAGAGGCCAGAAGAGGGTGCTTAGAGGGTGCTAGATTCCCTGACCCTGGAGTTGTAGACAGCAGTGAGCTGTGGTGCTGGAAATACAACCTGTCTCCTCTTCAAGCAGCCAGTGCTCTTAACCGTATGGCACATTTCCAGCCTAAGCTCTTTTTAGAAAAGATGTGCAGGCTGCACACAGTGGTGGATGCCTTCCTTTCATCGCAGGCCAGGGAAAACCTGGACCTAAATAGAGCAATACCAAAAGATACCAGGTCATAATTTCTGATTTCTTTATTATAAAGGTAAGGAGTCAAATGTAAAGCAAAGGAGCTGCTCCTTCTGATGCTGAGAGCAAACATGAAGAGCCACACTGCTCCTCCAGAGCGGCTGTGAGGCTAGGAGGCAACCCCATGCCACAGTTCAGCTATGCGTAACACAGACCTGAAAGGACAGAGGAGCACTGAGCCCATTCCCACTTTCTCACTGGGGTCCCATGAGAAGAACACCTCACAGTGCCACGGTGCCATACTGCCATAGCCACTTAGTTTCGTGGTTTGGGAGCTGTACTGAAAAGTGGCCAGAGCTGCCTGCAGTGACACCTACTGTTCAAGCCTGGAACTGGCAATTCTTTCCCTGAGAAAAGGAAGCGTTATCCACCAAACATACACACTAGCAAAACCTGAATTTACAGTACCCCGGGCAAACATTCCAGACACATGAAGAAACCATATGCTGCTGGGTGGTGGTGGCAGCACTAGGGATCAAGGTCAGCCTGATGAGTTCTAGGACAGTCAGGACTGTTACACAGAGTAAAAAAGAAACCATATGTCTCATGCTTTAATCCCAGCACTTGGGAGGCAGATGCAGGTGAGTTTCTGGGAGTTTGAAGCCAGCCTGGCCTACACAATGAATTCCATGACAGCCAGGGCTATGTAGAGAGACCCTGCCTTAAAATAAGTAAGTAAGTAGTAAGTAAGTGAATAAAGCAAGCAAAAACACACAACAAACTATATGTCGTCATGTCAACTACTACCATAAAAGTGTTCCTGGGATGGGGTTCTCACTACGTACACCCAACTGGGCTCAAATCCATGGAAATTCTCCTACCTCAGACTCTCCAGGAGGCTGATCCACGATGTTAAGATATCTTGGATGAGAAGAGACATGGAGCTCTATTATACGATCAGAAGACTTGAGTTCTAGACTGAGTTAATCTTGTAAAACAGTGAGAGATGAGCCTTAAGCAAGCACTAGTTGGCAGCGGGCCCTGAGGGAGTCACTCCACACCTTCCCATGCTAGCTATCTAACTGCAGTGAATGTGTCCTGTCTGTGTGGGTCTAATGGGTATATACGCCTGTGGGAGCACGTGGAGACCAGAGTGACGCCAGGTGTCTTCCTTTTATCACCATTTCTTGAGTCAGGGTGGCATTTAAGATGCATGTTTTCTGCAGTGAACCATGAGCATTTCTAACAGCGATCCGAAAGGATGAGGGCTCTGCAACAACAACTCCATCTGGACTGTGGCTGCACCACTAAGCTGACAAACACCATCCAAAGATCAGTTTCGAACTACAAACTGCTCAAGGCAACTTTAAAGCGGCTAGCTGAGGGGGGGTTCAGCATCACAAGATGCTGTTGGCCCCAGACAGCAGGAAGTAACTTAACATCATGATGCCCACATTCCCAAAAGGTGGAATGGGAGGTTTTTGGTCATTCAGTGGGTTATGGATGTTTGTCACTGTTTGGGAAGTTAGTTGCAAGTTGTTATTGGTCATGGTCAGGAAGGGACAATGATCTTGTACCCTGAAACGATTTATCAGTTGTATTGCTTTAATAAAACGCTGATTTGCCAGTAGTCAGGCAGGAAGTATAAGTCGGGCGACCAGGCAGGAAGTAGAGGCCGGGTGACCAGAACAGGAGAATATTATGGAAAAAGGAAAGGATGAGTCTGCAGTTGAAACCCAGATGCAGAGGAAGTGAGATGAGAATGCCTTGCTGATAAAAGGTACCAAGTTATGTGGCTGATACAAACAAGAATTATGTGTTAATATAGGATGTAAGAGTTAATAAGAAGCCTGAGCAAATAGGCTAACAAGTTTATGATTAATGTAGCCCTCTGTGTATTTCTCTGGGACTGAATGGGTGCAGGACTGGGCGGGACAGAAAGCCCTGTCAACAAATGGTGCCAACATGGACAACTACATCCACATAAAACCTGAGAGAGTTTGGGGAGGATTTCTAGACATAAAAAAAAAAAATAGAATTAAAGCATGGCTTCTTGGTAGCAACATTTTCTCGGGTGAGCTCTGTTTGCTAGAGGCAAGCACATCTCATTTAAGAGAGGCTTCCAGACTCAGTTTTAGTTGCAAAAAACCTTGCAGCCCTTTTAAAAGGCCCTGCCACAAAACACTTAAATGGTGTTTATGAATAGTCGACAGCATGCTTCTTGGTGGTGGCAGGAACCTTGAAATGCCATAGAGTTGTGGAAATAAACTTGGTTCCAGCCAGTACATCCGCCATGAGGCTAGACTCTCAGAAAGCTAAGGAATGGGGTGGGTCCAGCCATAAAAGACACAGTTTTAATCCTAGCAACATCACTCAGCAAATTTCTGACCACTCATGTGGTCAGAAAAATAGAGATGTACAATAAAGATGGATTCAGATGAAGAAAACCTCTAAATGATTTACAGGGTCTTTAAAAATATGTGTAGGCTTGGGAGATAAAAGAAACGAGAAAAAGTCCTTAAAAAAGAAAGAAGAATATTTGGGTGTGGTGTCACACACCTTCAATCCCAACACTTGGGATGCAGAAGCAGGCAGATCTCTGTGAGTTCAAGGTGTGGTACCAGGTACCTTTAACTCAGGAGGCAGAGGCAGATCTATGTGAGCTCAATGACAACCTGGTCTACAGAGTGAGTTCCAGGACAGCCAAAGATAACACAGAGAAACCTTGTCTCAAAAAGCCAAAAATTGAAAATAAAAAAAAAGAAGAAATAGAGTTTAAAATAAAGTCATGTAAAGATGTAAAATACACAGAGTCTGGATACTGTGTATTCTTGTGTTGCCTCTAATTGTATGACTGCTGAGGAAGGAGCAACAGCTGCTAAAAGACATTTGATTATAAATGCTGCTGGATTAATCCAACATATATATTTTGAAAATGCCTTGACTTAAAAATTAAAGTCAAAGATATGTTACTCTGGAGAAGAGGTTTTGCTTTTGTTTCTACAGGAAATGAGAGACTGTGGATTCATTCTGGGTGAAGAAAAATCAGGTTAGCTGGGCAGTGGTGGCACACGCTTTAAATCCCAGCACTCAGGATGCAAAGGCAGGCGAATCTCTGAGAGTTCCAGCCTGGGCTACAAGATCTAGTTCCAGGACAGGATCCAAAGCTACAGAGAAATCCTGTCTCAAAAAACAAACAAACAAATAAAATCTTTGATAGGAGTGGATGGCCCAGATGTCTGAGTTCTAAATCCAGGACAACCTCAAGACTGCTGACTGAGATGATCAAGCCTCACAGAATATTCCAGTTAGGATTTGACCATAATTCAAAATTTTCTTTAGGTTCTTGTAAGATTATCAGCGTCCCAATCAGCAGGAAGTAGCCTTGAAAACTACACCTGTATTCCCAAAAAATGGAATATAGATGTTTTTCTTTGTTTAGAGTGTAGGTTACAAGTTTTTATGGATAATGGTCAGGAAGAAAGCTAAACAAAGGAGATTAGATTCCGAATTCTTATTATGAAAAGGGGGGGGGGTGCTGTGGGACAATAATCTTGTACCCTATAAGATTTATCAGTTGTACTGCTATAATAAAACGCTGATTTGCCAGTAGCCAGGCAGGAAGTAAAGGTGGGGCGACCAGGCAGGAAGTAGAGGCAGGGTGAATAGAAAGGAAAAATTATGGGATGAGGAAACGGTTAGTTTGCAGTCATAACCCAGATGCAGAGGAAGCAAGATGAGAATGCCTTGCTGATAAAAGGTACCAGGCCACGTGGCTGATATAGACAAGAATTATGTGCTAATGTAAGATGTAAGAGTTAATAAGAAGCCGGAACTAAAAGGCCAACCGGTTTATGATTAATATAGACCTTTGTGTGTTTCTTTGGCATGGAACAGCTGTGGGACTGGGCAGGACAGAAATTTCAGTCAGCAGGGGGAGGTTATAGGAATAACAGAATAAAAGGGTAGATTACTGAATCTACTTTTAAACTAAAAAACAACCATTAGTCTCAAATATTTTACATTGGTATAGACTTTTGTACACTGATACAAATTTATGGTTATTTTTGTTATGCTATATATACACGTTTCTACTCTTAAGTTATTGTACCTATGAAGATTACTTAAAAATGTAAAGTTCTAGCTCTATAATCTGTTTAGGATAATTAAGAAATGCAAGTTAGTAGTTAGTCATATATCACAATTAAACTTGTAATTAGGTATATTTTCAAGGTTAAACAGATATATTTTAGATCAGTAGTCTTCAAACAGTTCAGAGACCTAAAGAATATGACAGTTAAAATGTTTTAATAACATGAGGCTTTTGAGGACATATGTATCGTATGTGAGATACGTCTGCTCATGGCAGTACTGAAGAACCTCCACTTGGAGTTTGCTTTAAATGTGGTGTACTGGGCAAGAAACTGCCCTTGCCTCAACTGCTGACAGTATGCTGTCCAAATTGGATAAGCAGGACACAAAGGAAGTCAACTTGCCAAAACAAGGTAGGACAGCCCTTCAAAATTCCTGCTTCACATAAAAGTCCGTCAGATAGTCTAGACCTATAAAATGAAGATGGGGGACTGGAAAGATGGCTCATTGGTTAAGAGCATTGACTGCTTTTCCAGAGGACCCAGGTTCAATTCTCAGCACCCACATGACAGCTCACAACTGTCTGTTAACTCCAGTTCCAGGAGATCTGACACCTTCACACCAATGCATATAAAATAAAGCTAAATAAATCATAAAAAGTTCTTTAAAAAAAGGGAGGGGGATGAAGATGGAAGCCCTAACATTGCAGAGGAACCTTGGGTACTGTCCAGGCAGCCAGAGGCCTCTGTCGTTTCTATAGTTTTGGAAGTTGTTTGCTCTGCAGTTCCTGTTAACTCAGGCAACATTTTATCTTTCTCAGGTCTCTGATGGGGTTGAATACCAGAAAGTTGGTGTTTTACAGTTTTTCTTGTTGCCAAATTCAGAAAAGAAACTCACAAAAGAGATTTTGTAAAGTTTAAAAGGTTGAGAAACTAAAAACTTAAAGTGTATACCTAAAAAGATGTTTTAAAGTCTAAAACGATATTTTTAGTTGGTAATACAAGTTATGATAGAAAGTAGTTTAAGTATAAAACTTTGGACTCACCAAAATGAGACAAATAGAGTAATTTGTCAAATACAAATGGACTGGACATTGTGAATGTAATTTTTACCTTGTTTATTGTATATAATTTTACTGTGTTAAAATTAAAACCTCTTCCTTTTTATTTAGACAAAAAGAGGGGCTGGGTGGTGGTGGCACACACCTTTAATCCCAGCACTTGAAAGTTAGAGGCAGGTGGATCTCTGAGAGTTTGAGGACAGCCTGGTCTACAAGAGCTAGTTCCAGGACAGGCTCCAAAGCTACAGAGAAACCCCATCTTGAAAAACAACAAAAAAGAGTGAAATGTGGTATGTGTGATAACACTGAGTGAAGATATCTGTTTTATCTCGCCTGCCCAAGACACCTTCTGATTGGTTTAATAAGGAGCTAAAATGGCCAATAGCTAGGCAGGAGTGGATAGGCAGAACTTTTGGGGAGAAAGAGGAACTTAGGGGGAAAGTCTGAGAGATGGGGATTTGTCAGATGCAGAGAAAGACGGGCATACGTTACTGAGAAGAGCCACATGGCAGAACATAGATTAACATAAATTGGTTAAGTTAAATTTTAAGGGCTAGTTGGGAACAAGGTGAAGCTAGGCCAAGCTTTCACAATTAATAAAAAGTCTCCATGTCATTATTTGAGAGCTGGTATTCCAAAGAAAGTCTAGCTACAAGGGTAGCTACAAGGTAGTGCTGAACCTGGAGCTCACTAACTGGCTAGAATAATCAGTCGACACACTCCAGTATCCTTCTGTCTCTATCCACCACTGCTGGTATCATAGGCACAAGCCACCATATCTGGCTTTTTCTTTTACCTGGTGATAGCAAGAACTTTACCCACAGAGTTATCTCCCCAGCCTTTCATGTCCCATCTTACAGTATACTTGTTTCTGCTTCCCATCTTTCCCCTGTCTGGTTTAGAGTACAAGCTAAGTTCAGCATCCTCAGATGCAGGCCATAAGCCTCGTCCTCACATCTTAGGAGACAAAAAACGCTTATGAGAATGAAGGTCATCATCAGGAGGAGACTGATGACATTTCTTTCTCTGGTTTTGAGAATTAAAGCTTCTTTGACATAATCACTATTTCTTCACACCTGTGCTGCTGGAGGAACAATGGTCTTTTACCCTGTCACTTGTATTTTAATGAAACGTTGATTGGTCAGTAGCCAGGCAAGATGTAGACCAGGCAGCAAGTAGAGGCAGGGTGACGAGAACAGTAGAATTCTGGGAAGAGGAAAGACACAGTGTGCAGTCATCACAGAGGAAGCCAGATGAGAATGCCGCGCTGATAAAGGTACCAAGCCAAGTGGCTGACACAAGAATTATGAGCTAATATAAGTTATAAGAGTTAATAAGAAGCCTGAGCTAATAGGCCAACCAATTTATAATTAATGTGTGTTTCTTTAGGACTGAACGGCTGTGGGGTAGCTGTGAAAGGAAGGCCCTCTGAGATGCCACTAATGAACTGTAAGTGGAGTGGATAGGCTCACTGTCTTGGTATAGCATCTGGGCCTCGTGATTCAGAATGAGTTCATCCCTGCACAAAGCAACACAAAGGCAAAGGCGCCCCAATAAACTGACCATTCCCAAGTCTTATCTGAACATCTTGACCACTGACCTAAGAACTAACTGGCCAGAGGTGTAGTTCAGTAAGTAATGTTTGCCTAGCATGCATGAGGCCCTGTGTTAATTCCTAGCACTATAAAAATATTGAATCTTGGCTTTTTTTTTTTAAACTACAAACCAGAGATTGTATTGATAATATCAAAAACAATGCACTGGAAGATCACTTGAATAAACTACTATAGTGAAAATACATAACTTTTGAGGACCTGGGGTCTAGAGGTGAGGGTGAGAGTCAAGGGCAGACTTGGAAATTGAGGCTAGATGGAACCTCTAGTACGGAGCATACAACTCTTCTAACTCCTAGCAGGATGCTGGAAACCCAGCACCAAAGGAACTAAACCTAGAGTTAAATCACTTTCACTTCAGGCCTCTGTATCTTTACCCACCAACATATGACCTATGACACCATTAACTAGAATAAACCAAATGCACTGGAAAAATAGCCAAGAAAGTAAACACAATTGCCAAGTAGCCAGGACTTAGTATAAAAATGGGGGAACATGACTTGCAAATGTCTGGTTTGAAGGTGACTTTCTTGGAGGGTCTGAGTCAGGTCCATTTTATCAGGGGCAAACTGCCTAGAGGCAAATGTTATTAGTAAAGTACAAGCTTTCTTCTGTAGAAACACTTAACATAACAGCAAGAATAGTGGAATGGCAGGGGCATCAATCACATGTTCAACACTAGCCTGGGCTACACAGCGGACTATTAAGTGTAAAGGAAATGTTCCGCTTAGAGTTCACTGTGCTAATGCATTTTGCCAACGCAAAAAGACGTCTTAGACTGCAGAAACTGTTCAAAACAAGTGCCCACACTCCATCCAGTAAAAGAGAACTGTTAAACAACAGGGCAACACGCCCAAGTTTCAGGTAATGTGGGATCACCCTGAAAGCTGCTGTGCTGGTGAAAGAAGTGGTTAAGCAAAGAAGTGAGTGAGCGGCAGAAAGAGAGTGCAGGTCTCACTGTTGAAGGACACTAAGATAAGTAAGAAGTTGTCAAAGCAAGGCTGTGGCAGTTGTACTACACTCAGAGACACTAGCTTGACACACGCAAATGAAGAAGTGTAGAGACAAGCACAGATGGTTGGAAACCGATCCCTGGTGGTTTACTAAAAGGACCTCTAGGAATCACGCCCCTGCAGCATGAACACAGTCAGTGACCAGAGTTTGGTTTCTCAATAAAAGAGAACAAAAGTTCTCAGGAGAAACAGTCAGCACCAGGACTGGGGCATGGGAAACACAAGACATCGGAAAGGAAGCCATCAAAGAACAGAAGACAGAGGCATGTGACAGGCAAGGCACAGGAGTCAACTTGGAAGCATCCCCAGTGGCTAAAGCTAGCATAATTTTTTATGGTTTTTGTTTTCTTTTTTTAAAATTTTATTGATTTTTATTGAGCTTTACATTTTTCTGCTCCCCTCCCTGCCTCTCCCCTCCCTTTCAGCCCTCTCCTAAGGTCCCCATGCTCCCAATTTACTTAGGAGATCTTGTATTTTTCTACTTCACATGTAGATTAGATCCATGTATGTCTCTCTTAGGGTCCTCGTTGTCTAGGCTCTCTGGGGTTGTGATTTGTAGGCTGATTTTCTTTGCTTTATGTTTAAAAACCACCTATGAGTAAGTACACGTGAGAAAAGCTAACATAATTATGAGCAACAAGTACTTCAGTACCAGAGGTTAATATACATGAGACCACAGTGTTACACATCAGAAAGGAAGATTTTAATCTTCCATCCCAGTTAAGGATAGACTAGAGAACAGTGGTTCCCAACCTTCCTAATGCTGCAACCCTTTAATACAGTTCTTCACGTTGTGGTGGCCCCAACCATAAAATTATTTCTTTGCTATTTCACAACTGTAATTTTGCTACTGTTATGAATTGTAAAGTAAATATCTGACATGCAGGATACCTGACATGAGTCCCTTGTGTGCGCTGAGAACCTAGCTAGGTGCTTTGAAGGAGCTCAACAGGGAAGAGGGAGAACAGTGACTTTACAGCAAATGAACCTGATACACACACTGCTGAGCCACATGGCCAGGATGCAGGAGCAGTAGTGCTGGCACAACCTGCTCAGTGACACAGCAGCTCATCTCTGGAGCATCTGTCCTGCAGCGTGTGAGACCAGTGTAATCACAAGAACAGCAGGCAGTTCTGACAAGGGTGTTCTTAAGATAACTGACAGAACAATTCTTCGAAACAATCCAGGGTCATAAAAATAAGATGGAGAAAATCACAGACAAAAGGAGACTGGAGGTCACAAAAACCCTCAGTGGGTTCTGGAATACAGACATCATCAACTGGTGAATCCAAATAAAGCCTGAAGTGTAGGAGCCTGCTGCATTCTAATGCTGATGTCTTTGACAAGTGAACACACAATATAGGAATATAACAATGGAGGGCAGGACAGTAGGACAGGAAGGATATCAAGTAGATGGAGCACAAGTCCCCGCATGTGCACAAATGAGTCCTGTGTGTCTAGGACTTCTTCCCTTCCCAGAAGAGCAGCAGCTGGACCTAGGCATTCCAATGAAGTGTTTTTGAAGTGGACACCGTGCTAAGGCAAGTGCGTGTACAAACAGGAGCACACAGACCAAACAGTATACTGCTGCAAACAGCTCCATCAGCTCTGGCTGCAAAGACAGCTCAGCAGACTTGGCAAAGCATCTCTTGAAAGCAAAATTGTATTTAAAGCTGTGTGGTAACCCAAACCTGTATTTTAGCATTTGAGAGGCTAAGGGAGGTGGACTGCCATGAGTTTGAGGCTAGCCTTGGCTAGGTAGTAAGAACCAGGGTAGCCAAGATGAAGTTAAATTGAAGAAGGAAGACCTGGAGAATTGAAGGCCTGGTGGGTAAGAGTGCTTTCTGCTCTTCTAAGAATAAAGTTTAGATGCCAATACCCATGCCAAGCAGCAGTAAGACCAGCTGTAAGGAATCTGATGCCCTCTTCTGGCTTCCATGAACGTACACTAACACACACGTGAATTTTCTTCATTTAATCTTCTAGGCAGGCAGGGTGAGGTTCACTTACAATACCAGCATTCAGGGAGGCTGAGGCAGGTGAAGGCTACAAGTTCAAGGTCAGCGAAGCTACCACATAAGGTACCAAAATCCCAGAAATATACAGTAAAGAGCCTGTCTCAAAACAGAACAGCAGGAGTCTACCCTGAGAACATAAGGGACAGCACAGCCAGCAAGAAACTTGTACTGCAGACCCGAGTTTCATCTACAGAACCTGTGTGAAAAGCACATCTTGTAATCCAGTGCTGGGAGGGGAGATAGGCAAACCCCCGTGTTGTCTTTTATCTCAGTTGTTCCATTTATCAATAAAGACTTGGGAGTCAGTTGTTGGGGTGAAAACCTGCTAGATCAGAAAAACAAAGAAGCCAGCTGACCTATCTTTTGGGCCAGAAATCCAGCAAGAAAAGCATTTCCCCTTCTACCCCAAACCAAAAAAGGCCTGCAAATCTCTAAGCTTCTCCCTATCTCTCTCTCCCAGGTCCTCGGTACTCTCTATGGCTAATTCTTGACAAGTTGCTGGCTTCGCCCCCATCCAAGGTTAATAGAATTAACATCGTCTTGGAGTTTCATGGTGCCATCAAATACTGGGGTTCACTGGCAAGTCAGCCTAACCTAGTTGCTGAATACCAGGCCAGTGGGAGAACTTGTCTAAAAAGTAATGTGGAAGGGATGGAGAAACAGTTTAGCAGTCAAGAGTGCATACAGTCCTTCCAGAGGACCCGAGTTCCCAGCACCCAAGTCAGGCAGCTCACAAGGACTGTACTCCAGTTGCAAGTGAGCTTATGTCCTGTCCTGTCTCCACAGACACCCAACATACTCACCCATTTCCTGCCACAGACACACTCTTAAAAACCTACAATAGAGAGCAGTGAAGAAGCCACCCAACATGAGACTTCTGGCCTCTACACACACACACACACACACACACACACACACACAAACATAGGCAAAAAAAAACCCCTCCTAATTACAAATTCACATTTCAAAATACACTATGTTTAAAGATAATAAGAAATGAAGCTGTACTGTGTATCAAGAGCCAAATGTTTACAACTAGTATAAAGCACACAGATCAAAAATGGCATTTTATTAATCTTTCCAGACAGCATTATGAGAGGCACTTATATTTAACTCATGATAAAATGGCTTAAAATTTTTTCTTTTAAATGTGCACTCGTGTTTTGCCTGCATGTATGTCTTTGTGAGGGTGTCAGATCCTCTGGAACTAGAGTTACAGACAGTTGTGAGCTGCCATGTGGGTGCTGGGAATCGAACCAGGGTCCTCTGGAAGAGAGTCACTGCTCTCAACCATGGAGACATCTCTCCAGTCCCAGGGGCTTAACTTTTTAATTGCCAGTTTATACACAATTAAGAAAAGTCAGTTTCAAACTTTCAACTGAATTTCTCAAGAGTGAAGGGGCACACCTAGAGAATCTTGGAATCTTACAGAATTTTCAGCAAAAAGCAATTTAAAATAAAATCCTCAAGGGGCTAGAGATGGCTCATAGGTTAAGAACACTGGCTACGCTTCCAGAGGCCCTGAATTTAATTCTCAGTAGCCACAAGGTGGCTCACAACCATCTATAATAGGATCTAATTCCTTCTTCTGGTATGCATGAAGACAGAGCACTCATAGACATAAAATAAAAAGAACGCTGTCTGCTTTTCAGAAGACAGGGGTTCAAATTCCAGCACCTGCATGGTGACTCAGAATTATCTGTGACTTCAGTCTAGGTGATCCAACGCCCTCTTCTGGTCTCTGTCAGCACTGCATGCAGGTAGTTCACACACATTCAGAACACAAACCACACACAAGTAACTCTTAAAAATAAAATAAGGCCGGCCTAATCTACAAGAGTTAGTTCCAGGACAGCTAGGACTGTTATACAGAGAAACCCTGTCTCGAAAATAATAAATAAAATATAGAATAAAAAACTTACATGGCAAGCATGAAGACCTGAGTTTGGATTTAGTACCCATTTAAAAGCTATGTGTGGGATGCAGAAGGTAGGGACAGGTGAGTCACTAGAGCTTGCTGGCTGACTTGGTAAGTTCCAGAGTCAATGAGAGACTATCTAAAAACTTAAAATGGGCTAGGAGAAATGGTGTATGGCTTCACCTAATTCCAGGATTCCAAAGGCAGAGGCAAGAAGACCTCTGTGACTTCTAGGTCAGCTTGGGATACACAGTGAGACCCTGTCTCGAAAAACCAAACCAGCACTTGGGAGGCAGAGGCAGGTGGATCTCTGAGTTCAAGGCCAGCCTGGTCTACAGAGTGAGTTTCAGGACAGCCAGGAAGGTTGTAAAGAGACCCTGTCTGCGGGGGCAGGGACTCACAACAAAACAAACAAACCAACACAACCTCATAGGAAACACAACAGAATAAAACACTTGAAATAGACCTCTGGTCTCTGTCCATGCAAGCACATACAACCATGCACTCACACTATAAATGCAGAAAGAGAGAGAGAGAACCTAAATTATCCCTCAGGTTTACATATTTCTTTTCTCTTCCGTTCTTTCATTCTTTTTTTGAGACAAGGTTTCTCTGTCCATAGACTAGGCTGGCCTTGAGCTTAGAGATCCAGCTGCCCGCCTCCTAAATGCTGGAGTAAAGAGGTGTGGCGCCATGGTCCAGTGGTCCACATTTCTGGCATGGCAGGTCTAACTTCTACAGAGCCACCAAGAGTGAAAGTTAGAAGCAAGATGGTGGACGTGAGCCCTGCCTACCTCAGGTCTGAACTGCAAGGCGGTTGGGGAAATAAACTAGCAATCTCTTGCAACATTTTCCTTCCCCTTTGGGGACTTGTTTGGGACTGCCCATGCTTCCTAGGCCTGTGTTTGGTATCTGACATTAACTGTGGAATTTCCCAGTCTTTACTGATTCTGTTTGTTTCTTTCTTCGTTTTTTTTTTTAAGTTGTTGTTTTGTCTTTTGTTTGTTTTATGAGACAGGGCTTCTCTGTGTAGCCCTGGTTGTCCTGGAACTCACTCTGTAACCAGTGTGGCCTCAAAAGAATCACCTGTCTCTGTCTCCCAAGTAACTAGATTAAAGGCATATGCTATCACCACTTATCTTGTTTCTTTTTTCTCAGTGTCTGTTTCTTTTCTACCTTGTGTGACTGGCACATAGGCACATAGTCCCTTTACGGTTTTGTTTTTAAAGATGTATTATGTAGAGGGGTTGTGGTGACACAAGTGAAACTGAACTGATTTGTCCCTCTGTGCTCTCTGTCTGAAAACTTGAGCCGAAAGGCTTATAGATATGGCGCCTTCAGAATGGGAACGTTGACAACTACGTCTGCAGGTCTGGGGTGTGTGTGTGTGTGTGTGTGTGTGTGTGTGTGTGTGTGTGTGTGTACACATCTGGTCAAAGAAGAGAAACCCAAGAAGCAGGTAATGAGGCCAGAACAGATCCCCACGTATACTGCGACACCTCTCTATTCTAAACATGCTGAAGAACAATCTGGTTATTTACAATGTACCAAGTTGCAAACAAGGGTGAAAAGTCACATAACAAATGGGTAACTGACAAAGCATGACTTGAAATTTTTCCAAGACATTTTCAAACAACAGACTAGTGGGGGAAAACATTATGTATTTGTACGGATCAAACATGTACTGTGACTTCAGGTCAGGAGAGGGTATGAGATCCCCTGGAGTAGACATAATAGGCTGTGAGCACCCAATATGAGTGCTGGGAACTGAACTTGGGTGCTCGGGAGGTGTGGCAAGTGGTCTTTATTGCTCAGGGATGTCTTCAGCCCTCTTCCTCTTTCCTCTATGGTTCCAGAATTTTGATGAGTAGCCTTCTGCCCGGATTCTTTTCTGAGCTGTGTCCATTGCATTTCTCCCTCCCTCATTCTGCGAGTCTTCAAGCTCTGCTCACACCGCTCAGCAGTCACTGTGCCCTCCCACATCCCTCAGCACACACAGTATGCACTGGTCTGAGCTAGGCGTGGTGGTATATGCCTGCAATCTCAGCATTTGGAAATCTGAAGCAGGAGGATTGCCACAGGCCAACTTGGGATACACAATGAGACTCGGTCTCACACAAAATAACAATTTCCCCGTCCAGTAATTCCAATGTGTTTGCTGGATCACCTGGTTCTGATGAGCTCTCTCCATGGGAGCTGGCAGTGCAGTGAAGCAGGAGGTGGGGAAGAGGACAGTGAAACGGAAGCATCTACAGCCCTACAGGCGGGTCCATCTCTAGTGAGCTTTTACCCCTGGTTGTGGTTCCATTAGCACTCCATAGTTTTTCCTGTACAACTGGCTGTAGCTCTGTCTATATAGAAAGCTAGAGCTGAGTCAAGTAGTAGTAGCACACGCCTTTAATCCCTGAACTCGAGAGGCAGAGGCAAGCGGATCTCTGTGAGTTTGAGTTCAGCCTGGTCTACAAGAGTGAGTTCCAGGACAGCCAGGGCTACATGAGAAACCCTGTCTAAGGGGGGAGGGGGGGAGAAGAAAGAAGAAGAGAGCTAGAGGTGGTTAAAGTGCACATTCCCTCACTCCTCCCTGAAGTTAAGGTCTCAGGTAAGGAAATCCTGCTGACCCAGAACGTACATCTCACAGTTCTAATCTCTAATGTTTGCTAGCACATGACACTGAATCTCACATATATAGGTCAATGCAACCCAAGAGGTGGGAAACACTTTTATCATCACTTCAGAGGCCTAGAGTTACTCCAACATCCATGGGCCTTCAGAAGCCAAAATATATGGTTATCAGAATGCAAATGCTACTCCTTTTTATACAACAGTATGAATTCCTAAGAGGGTCACCAATGTCCCTAATTCTCTAAACATCCTGGGAGGTGGGTACTCATTTGCTTTCAGGATATAGAAACAGAGTCACTGAAAGGTACTACTTTCTACAGGTCAGTAATTACTGCATTCCTGAAATCAATCTAAATGAATTCAAATCTGAATGCTGTGACGTATGCTCTTTCTGTAGTGTAAGAGGAGAAATAATAAGAATAAATAATAATAATAATAAACTACAAATGAACCAAGTAGATCCTATCTGTTCACTCAGCAAGTATCCCAGACTCTTTTCTGATATGTTGAACATATTTTAGTGACAGTTTATATGCTTTGGGATTGCAGGAAAGGTGCCGCCATGCAGACAGGGGCTGCAGGGAGAAAGGCAGCAGTGCCTGTTGACAAGGAGGAGTTCATGGTTGTCAATACTAAGAGCGGAAGGAAACAGGACGGCGAAACAAGACTGTGATGCACTAATACACTAAAATGTGTGTATTAGTTCATTACCCTCTATTTCAAAACAGAACAAGCTTGGTGTGGTGACATATACCTATGGGAGAATCAACTCTTTATCATCCTTAGTTGTTTGGTGAGTTCAAGGCCAGCCTGGGCTAAACAAGCTCTTGCATCAATATCCTTCTCTCTACCAAACAGAAAGAACTACCACGGTACTTTATCTGATGAAGAGGTTTGGAAGAACATGGCTCCCATAGGCTTATCTAGTTGAATACTTACTCCCCATGTTGGCAGGATTAGAGGATGTGGCCCTAATAGAGGATATGTGTCACAGGAATCAGATGGGGCTTTGAGATTTCAAAAAGAGTCATGAGATTCCCTCTACCTTATGGCTATGGAGCAAGATGTAGGTTCCAAGCCGTCCCTTCACTCAGTCAAGGACTCTTAACACTGTGAAACTGTAAGCCAGACTCAATATTTTATTTTATAAAAGTTGCCTTGGCCATGGTGTTTTAACAACAATAGAAAAATCGTATCAATCCTATGGAAATAGGATATAACCAATAACTTGTTTTGCTTTTTCCAGGGCTGGGAATCAAACCTGGGACCCTGGAGATACTAGGCAAAGTTTCTACCATTGGGCCACACCCTAAACCAAACTGTCTCATGAAGTACTTAATAACCAGCAAGAAAGGTTCTAAAATGTCAACGGTGTTGGCAGGAGAAACCATAAATAACTACAAACTGACAACAAACCTAAAAATCTAAGTGTTTTTAATGTTAAACACATAAATGTAAACACTATAGGTAGCTTGCTCACTGGGAGAGGGTTTGTCTAGCAAAGGAAATCCCCCCCACCCTCAAGTTTTCTCAAGCCCTTACACCACAAAAAACTCAGAAAGAAGAAAGTACTAAGTGGGAAGATATACATCAACTGTGCTTATATCCATAACAGAATACTTTTCTAAGACAAGCCATATACTCCATGTATTATTAAAGCGAATGGCATAAACATATAAATTAAAAGACAGAAGGGAGGCTGGAGAGATGGCTCAGCATTTAAGAGCACTAGCTGCTCTTCCAGAGGATCTGTGTTCAATTCCCAGCAGCTACATAAAGCAGATCACAATTGTCTGTAACTCCTGTTAAAGGGGGTCTGACGCCCTCACCCAGACACAGACATGAATACAAACAAAACACTAATACACACAAAATAAAAATTAAATAAATTATTTTTTAAAAAAGACAAAAGGTTGTCAGAATGGGGAATCAACTTACCACCATATTCCAGTCATAAACTTGTCTCAATCATGCTATATGCAGATTAAAGAAAATTATTATTTTAAGGTGTATTACTTTTGTTTATGCTCTGGAACATTTGTTTAATAATGCAAAGATGTGTTTGATTAAATAAATTCACCTGTGGACAGGAGGCTGCGTCAGCAACTAGCTGACAGGAAGAGGTAGAGAAGGGTTTTTAGGGGTGGGGGACGAGGAGAAGCTCAAGTGCTTCTGGAGAAATGCAGGAAAGGAACTGAGCTACTTGCTTGCTATCCAGCCTCTCTGAGGAGCAGAATTCCACCTAAACCTTTGAGTATAAAGTTCTTTAGTTCTTTTGTTTGGTTGGTTGGTTTTGGTTTTTATCTTTTTGTTTTTGTTTTTTTTTTCAAGACAGGGTTTCTATGTAGCCTGTCCTGGAACTAGCTCTTGTAGGTCATGCTGTCCTTGAATTCCTGGAATGCTGGGATTAAAGGCTGAGACTAGAGTTCTTGGGGGGGGGGGGGGGGCGGGGCAGGACACAGAGATTTAGATAAATTCCCTTAGTAGAGCTAAAGGGTTGGTGCCTGAAGGCAGCGGCTCTAGCGCTCAATTGCTGCAGATAGCCACTGATTCCAATAGTGGTGGATTAAAAGGCAGCAACAATTTAAAAAGGATAACAGTTTGGTCTCTGGCCACAGAGGAATTCAACTGGAGGCCTCTAAACAAGGTAACAAGAACATTTCTAATGCGGGAATTACACAACACATTTTTATATAATTTGTGAGTCAAACAGGAAGCCTCTAGGGAAATTTGAGAATACTTGACTTGAATAAGAATGAAAACACACTATTTTGAAAGTTGTAGGATGTACCTAACACAGCGCTCAGGGTGAACAGTACTAAACAACTACATTATACAGACCTCTCAATCTTACACTTACTTCCAGGACTTACACTTTCTAGAAACTACCAATGAACAAAATAAACCAAGCAGGAAAATGAAGAGTATAAATACATTAAACTACTTGAGCCATACCTTTGTAATTCAAATACTTTGGAGCATCAGTATTAAAAGTTAGTCTTGATTACACAGTGAATTTAAGGCTAACCAGGTTACAAATATAAGACCCTATCTGAAAATAAAATCAACAGAGACATTTACAAAACTGAAAACAAAATATAGAAAAATGAACAAAACCAGCTGCTGACTTTGATAAGGCCAATAAAATTGACAAGTTTATCAAGAGAAGGGAAGTCGACAGTACCAAGGTTGAAAGGGGATTTATCATCAGACACACGTGTTGGAAGGGCAGCAGGACAGCACACAAACTGACAAGTAGCTGAGAGGACTAGTGCCTTCAGGCCAGAGTCACACAAAACAAATGACATCATCTAGGAAAATAAATTCAACTGACAAATGAAAACTTAAAAACTCCAGGCCAAATTGTTTAATTTGCAAGTTCTGTAGAAGTTTGTTGTTATTGTTTTCGGTGGTGGAGAGATTGTTTTGGTTTGGTTTGGTTTTTCAAGACAGTTTCTCTGTGTAGCTTTGGAGCCTGTCCTGGAACTAGCTCTGTACACTAGGCTGGCCTCCAACTCACAGAGATCTGCCTGCCTCTGCCTCCCGAGTGCTGGGATTAAAGGTGTGTGTCACTACCACCTGGCCTCAGAACTGTGCCTTGCATCAAGCAGAAAATGAATCCCCAGAGGCTATCCTCCTCACCAAAAAAGGTTGGTAGAATGTATAAGGAGGGGCTCTGTCCTACACACCAAACCATTAGCGGGTCACATAGTGAAATGATACTATGCTGAAATAAACAGAATGCATTCTTAAGCATGTTTTAAAAATGACATCTTAAAATTCATTTATTATGTGTGTATAAGATGTACACATGCCACGGTGTGCACGTGGAAGTTAGAGGCATCTTGCAGAACAGCTCTCTCTTTCCACAGAGGATCCAGGAAATGGAACTCAGGTTATTAGGCTTGGTGATAAAGATCTTTACTCAAGGGGCCATCTCACCAGTTCAGGAGGACACTAAAAAAAATCTCAAGTTGGGGCTAGAGAGATGGCTCAGAGGTTAAGAGCACTGGCTGCTCTTCCAGAAGACCAGAGTTCAATTCGCAGCACCCACATGATGGCTCACAACCATCTGGTACCCTCTTCTGGCCTGAAGGCACACATACAGGCAGAAATAAATATACAAAATGAATAAAGAAAAATTATATATAAAAAACCATTAAGTAAAAGATCTCTTTTAGCAAACACTTCTAATTTATAAATATAAAAAAGAAACGGAAAAAGGAAAACTGACTTTAAGTGCTACTATACCAACACTTTAAAGTCTTCTAGATCATGTCAAACTAAAAGTCAGGTAAACTCCCCAAGCAGCCTGACAAGGATGTGGGCATGGCCTTCCTGCCGAGGGTGAGAGCTTCATCTTGGCATTCCCTTTGCATAGGCAGGAAAGCACAAGTTCTTTCAAGACAAAAAGAGAAAAAAAAAGCACAAGACAGCTAAGCCAGGTGTGGTTCATGCCTCTAATCCCAGCAGAGGCAGGCAGATCTTTATGCCTTTGAGGTCAGCCTGGTCTACATACTGGGTTCCAGGAGAGCCAGGGATACATAGAAAGACCCTGTCTCAAAAACTCAAACAAAAAAGACAAGCAGGGAATTAACTGATTTCTAACTGAAATCCAAGAGCACATATACAGCTGGTGTCAACCACCATGACAGGAAAAGACTACAAGCCTTCCCTCAGTGACCCACCTTTAACCTAAAGGCTGGCTGGCAGGCTGGCTGGCAGGCGGGCGGGCGGGCGGGCGGGTGTGTGTGTGACCTTAAGGTAATGGTCACGTTCTAAGCAGGAATCTACACTGCAGACCAAGATCTTGGATCAAGTTCAAAAGCCCCATGTACTGACTCAGACGAGTCATGCCAAGAGTCACACCAAGACCGAATGCCGAAGCAATTGTGACAGCCTCAGGCTGTTTGAAGAACCTCTGACTGTCTGATCTGGGACAAGAATATAGAAGGAGTTTTACTAGGAATTCCCACTGCAAAATAATTCAACAAAACTTTGTATGCATTTAAGTTTGAATTCTTCCCACCTATAAGAGTTTCTGAAATGAGGATGCATCATACATTCAATGTATTCAGTTAGCTCGGATGACAGCTGCCTGTTAGCTTAAGGCTCCTGATTTACATGGTCCAGGAGTCCAGGGCTACACAGTGAGACCTGTGTAACAAACACACACACACACACACACACACACACACACACACACACACAAAAACCAAACCAAACCAAAACAAAACACAGGTACAAACCAGCTTGTAAGTTAAAAGAAACCACCACTACCTTAAATTCAGAACCCTGAGCACTATAGTGTTCCACTAGGTGACTCTGCCACAACAGGGGTGATGGTGCTGTATTCAAATTACATCATGGGGGGCTGGGACGATGACACACTGTTAATCCCAGTACTTGGGAGTCAGCAATAGGAGATTCATCTCTGTGAGTTTGAGGCCAGTTTGGTCTAGACAGTGAGCTCCAGGAAAGCTAGGACTACAAAACAGAGTAACCCTGTTTCAAACAACAAAAGCAAACAATCAACCCTACAAACTCAAAACATCAAGGCCCTTCTACTAAATCCTCTGTGGGTGGGGACTGTAATGTAGTGGGGCAATCACAAAAGAAATACTTTCACCATCAGTTGGGGCTGCTCAGCTCAGTGATAGGGAGGCTTTCAAGGATTCAAACTCAGGCACACAAGCATGCGGTTAGCCACTGCCCCACACAAAAGTCACTGCTTCGTATGACTTGCCTTTCCATAGTCATAGAGGTTCAGAACTTATTCATCTACATCTCTACATCACAGTCACGGAGTTCAGAACATATCCATCTACATTTCTGGATGAAGGTTTGTCTGAGAAACACAGTGATTTCTTTTTCCTTTTTTTTAAACTTTAAATATACTTCATTTTTGAGACTGTAATAAAACTGCATCCTTTCCTCCCTCTACTCTCTGAAGAGGAAGACCGTTTCACACTGCCTTTGACTTAGCAGATCTGATCAGCCTTAATCACTTGGTGACAGCACACCTGGAGGCAGGCTTCCTTCTCTCAATCCGCAAAACCCAATCTCAGAAAAACTCGAAAATTTTAAATTTCATTTATAACTTTAAATGTCTCTTCTAAAATACTTTTCACACAGCCTGCATCACTTTATGATATTATTTCTACCAAAAACCAAACTATGTGTTTTTAATTCAAGAGCTGTTCCTACCTGATATTGGATACTGAGCATCTTACAGGGAAGATGTCTAAAGAACAGTAAACAGAATTTTTTAGGGTTCAAAGAGACAGCTCAGGGGTTAAGAATATTGGCTGCTTTTACAGAGGACCTGGGTTCAGTCCCTAGTACCACACTCAAGCTCACAACCACCTATAACTTTGGTTCCATGGAGATATGATGTCTTCTGGCCTCTCAAGAGTACCAGGCACACACACACAGTACACAACATGCAGGCAAAACACACATGTACATAAAAAATAAATTTTAAGGTGTGTGTGTGTGTGCACGCGCGCAGTAGTGCACACCAAGATAATAGAGGCTACTTGTGAATTCAGGAGCAGCCTAGTCTACACAGTGAGTTCTAGACAGTCAAGGTTACACACTGAGATTCTTTCTGTCTAAAAAAACAACCAAACCAAAAAGAATATGTGTATTCTTTTTCCAAAAAGAATGAAAATAATTGTACTTATTTAGTGTATGTGTGTGGTGCATACATGCCCCAGTAGTGCAGCATGCACATGGAGGTCAAAGGACTACTTCCAATAGTTGGTTCATTACTTCGCATATGTGTGTCAGTTATGGGTATAAAAGTCAGCTCCCAGGTGCAAGCACTTTCCCCACTGAGCCATTCCACTAGCTCAAAATGAAGAATGCTCTAAAGGAGGGTTAACAAGTGAAAAGGAGCCTAGGACAGCTGCCCACACATTAACCAGCACTAGGATGGTGACCCACACATAATGCCAGAACTCAGCAGGAAAACTGGAAGAATTTCAAGTTAACCCAAGCTCCCAAGCTACACAGTGAGAAAAGGGGCAAAAGAGCCAGAAAAGGTGCCAAGTACAACAGTAGGTGGCTGGAGACTGAAGATTCAGACAGCTGTGTGGATGCAGGTTTCTTTCAAGCCACAGCCATCTGAACTCTGGGTGAGGGAAGAGGAAGTAGAGGGTCACACCACATGACTAATGGAGATGTGCTACAGGACGGGAGAACTGGAAGAAGGCATGGTAGTGGCACACACACCAGCACATAAACCACTAACGGTGGGCCTCTGAAGAGCAGTCTGGTTCATCTCTGTCCTGATGAGCCAAAATATGCAAAAGATGTCACCAAAGGCACCAACCATGGAAGAATGGCCCAACTGTCATGCCTTCCCTACCATGACCTACCCTACTGGCACCCTCTGAAACAGTGAGACAAATGTTTATGTCAGAGCAACACAACAAGTCAGCAACACAGCCACTGACATTACTAGTTCTCATCTAATAACAGAGATATTCATTTTAAACTTCACTAAGTTGCAGCATGTTCGAGGAAAACAAGACAAAACAAACCGAGCATAGAGCAGGCGTGGGGACACACACCTGAAACTGCAGTACTTGAAAGGTACAAGCAGAAGGATCACTACAAGCCAAGGCAAGCCTGGGCTACATCGAGAAATCCTGCTGTAAAACAAAACAAAATTTATAAAGAGACAAAGTAAAAGCTATACTAAGAAGGGCACAGGGCACACATCTATAATCCAAGTATTTGGTAGTCTGAGCAAAGAGGATCCTTTGAGTTCAATGCCGGAGCTGGAGAGTTGGCTCAGTGGTTAAGAGTGTGTGCTGCTCTTACAAAAGATTTGGGTTTCCCAGGACCCACAGTGACGCTCACAACCATCTGTAACTCCAGTCCCAGAAGATCTGACAACTCTTTCTAACCTAAAAGGGCTCTTGCATGCACATGATATCTATCTCTCTCTCTCACACACACACACTCAGGCACACATACATATCTTTACGCCAAAGGTGGTGGTGGTGCACTCAGGTGGCAGAGGCAGGCGGATCTCTGTGAGTTTGAGACCAGCCTGGTCTATAAGAGCTAGCTAGTCCAGGATAGGCTCCAAAGTTATACAGAAACCCTGTCTCAAAAATAAAAATTAAAAAAAGGTAAATATCTGGTGTTTCTGTCTATGTGCTGCTTTTATTGGTTAATGAATAAAGAACTGTTTTGAGCTTGTGGCAGGGAAGAACAGAATTAGGCAGTAAAAACTGGACTGAATGCTGGGAGAAGAAAGGCAGAGTCAGAAAGAAGCCATGGAGCCCCCGCCAGAGTCAGACATGCCAAATCTTTGGCAGTAAGCCACTGCCACACGGCAATACAAAGGTTAACTTTTAAGATGTAAAAGTTAGCCAATAAGAAGCTAAAGCTAATGGGTAAAGCGGTGATTTAATTAATACAATTTCTGTGTGATTATTTCGAGGCTAAGTGGCCAGGACAAACAAGCAGGCTCCTTGCAACAAATATCTTTTTAATCAGACGGTGATGGCGTACGCCTTTAATTCTAGTACTTGGGAGGCAGAGGCAGGTGGATCTCTGTGAGTTTGAGAGCATCCTGGTCTAATTCTACAGAGCGAATTCCATGACAGTCAGAATACACAGAGAAACTCTGTCTCAAAAATCAAAACCAAACCAAAACAAACCAAAACAAAAATTTAAGTATCTTTTTAAAAAAAGAGTTTAGGGGGCTGGAGAGATGGCTCAACGGTTAAGAGCATTGCCTGCTCTTCCTAAGGTCCTGAGTTCAACTACCAGCAACCACATGGTGGCTCACAACCATCTGTAATGAGGTCTGGTGCCCTCTTCTGGCCTGCAGGCATACATGTAGACAGAATGTTGTATACATAAATAAATAAATAAATAAATAAATAAATAAATAAACAAACAAACAAACAAATAAATAAATATTTAAAAAAAAAGAGTTTAGTGCCAGTCTGGGTTATATGCAGAGTTATAACAGTCTGAAGCCTGAACTAAAAAAGACAGGGTTTGGGGAAGAGATGAAGTTTTATCCCCAACACAGGGAAGAGAAGGAGAAATGGAAAGACAAAATTTAGTAGAGGTGGTACCACATGCTTGTCATCAGAGCCCTTGGGAACTGGAGGCAGAAGGCAGAAGGCAGAATGGCTTTGTGTAAACCATACCCTGTCTCAAAGGTACTGGCATGATGGCTCACTACCACCCCTAACTGCAGTTCCTGGGAGCCAATGCCCTCTTCTGGTCTCCAAAAGACACTGCATGAAAACACCCATCCACAGAAAATGAAATAATATAGGTGGGACTGACTGGGAAAGGGCCAGTGAATTTCCTGGGGCAGTAGGGGAAGTAGGAAGGGGCAGGCAATAATGGACAGTGATGGTGTTAGGCCGTGAGTGTGAGCAGAAATTCGGTGGAAAGAAAGGTTTCAAACAAGAACACGAGTGAGGACACAGAAAAACAACCGCGGGGCATCTTCAGGGACACCTTTGGGGAGTCAGCCAGGCTGTAAGCTAAGTTTTCATCTTCTGCCAAGGAGTTTGGTTGTATTACAGGAGGCCCAGGCAGAGCAATGGTGTCATGGAACACAATAAAACATTCTTTCTACCACTAACATCTCTCAGTCTGTAAAAACACCTGTTTCCATGGGCTGACTAGGAGACCATGACCTCCAGGATGACTGATATAACTCCAAAGGTCCCACTACTTTCCAGGCCAGTCAAGAACTCCCTTCAAAGGCACAAGATATAGAGGAACCAGTAGGAATCAGTTTGTAATTTCTTTTTTTTTAAAAAAATATTTATTTATTTATTATGTATACAACATTCTGTCTGCATGTATGCCTGCAGGCCAGAAGAGGGCACCAGATCTCATCACAGATGGTTGTAGCCACCATGTGGTTGCCAGGAATTGAACTCAGGACCTTTGGAAGAGCAGGCAAAGCTCTTAACCACTGAGCCATCTCTCCAGCCCTGTAATTTCTTAATTACAGGTGGGGAGAACAAATGTCCAATCCAGGGTTTTGGCCTTATTACCACAGGATATTGCAGCAGGAAATTTTAAAATCTGAATCGACAAAATATCCAGGTGTTCTGTACATAATCAGTTACAACCTGAAGCCCAGAAAACAGGTCCTGGCTACAGAGGTGAATGTGAGCATCCTGGGCAGACAACTGGGAGCAGCTGACACCACAAGGTGCATGAGGTCAGCAGGACCAAATGGATCCAGCTCACAAGGCAGTAATTTCGGGGTAAAGATGCAACTAAGCAAAGAGGAGAAGAAACAGGACCTTACCTTTTAAGAAACATGTGCAGTGAGGTACCTAAGGATACTAGGGTCAGGCAGTGTGCAGACTCTGGCGGCTACGATTTGGCAACTGGTTGGGCAGTTGCTATTAACAACTTACTGTGGAGTGCGCATAGGGTTGGAGCACGACTAGAAAATGTAGAGTATGCATCCCTGTCTAAAAAGTGAGGCAATGAAGGGAGGGCCAAGAGGTGTCAGCACTAGGTCAAGTCCCTGGGGCTGGAAGAACACCCACATTTTGTGCGCTCTTTGATCTACATCACGATTACGAGGAGGTGATCACGAGGCCTGCAGTCAGTATTGACAGCACTATGGGATTAAACAGTGAAGTCAGCACCCTCAGTAAATGGTTATTTACAATGCAAGTGTATCTCATATACTCCACTGAAGTTTAAATTTCTAGGGTAAAAGGAAGTGCACTAGACTTGACCAATGTGTCAATAACTTCATGGCATTTACCTGCATGGGTAACATGAGGCCACAGTGCTATTGTTACACATTCATTAGTTTTGTAAGCAACAATGTGAACTTGCCAGGTGCTGCCTAATTCATTTGCATTAGGACATACTCACCTCCATAGTAGAGTCCTGTAGCAGTGCACATCCGCCACTGTCCTTGATACATTCCTGCTCTGCTGGGACTGCACATCTGAACACTGACATCTGCAATCTCTTGGGGTTCTAGTGATCTCACCATCACCATGTTCACATGTCCAAACTGGTCTCCCCCGACATATTTAAGACAAACCCCTGGAGGCCAGGCCTCTGACCCTGAGTTCAAGCAAAAGAAAAAAAAAAAAAAGAATGTTAGGAAATCAGCAGTCCTGTGTTGGAGTTTCTTACTGAGCTGAGGAAGAGGCCTCTTCACACACATGTGCACATCTGCCCACACACCACGGAGCAACACAATGTTTCATATGACTCAGCAAATGGGACTGAAGGTGGGAAGAACAGGGCAGTGGGCAAGTGGGCAAAAGGTACATACTGCAAAGCTGAGTGAACTCAATCTGCCCTCAGAATTCACACAATAGGAGGAAATCTACTCCTTCAAGTTGTCCTTGGCACCCACAAATGTGCATGTGTACACACACAAACACACACACACACACACACACACACACACACACACACAGAGAGAGAGAGAGAGAGAGAGAGCACATTTCTCAACCTGGGAATTAAACGACCCTTTCACAGGGGTTGCCTAAGACCATCTGAAATATAAGATATTTACATTTCAATTCATAACAGTACCAAAATTAGTTATAAAGCAGCAATGAATATAATTTTATGGTTGAGGTCACCCCAATATGAAGAATTGTATTAAGAGTCTCGGAAAAGGAAGGTTGAGGGTCACTGGTCTAGAGATCTGTTACTATTGTTTGGTTATCTCATATACATGAACAGGTTTTTCTAGAACAAAAGGATAACTCATATGTGCTTTATGATTTTGGAAATTAACTTCCATATATTAAGGCAGTAATGCTCTATTATCACAGAATATCACATTTAAAATAAACAAACAAAAAACAAGAACAACCCACCACCCTGCAGTGTACTAATTTTGAGATAATAACATCAGAAAAACCAAAGGGAGGGGCTGAAAAGATGACCCAGAGGTCAAGAGCAGTGGGTGCTCTTCCAAAGGTGCTGAGTTCAATTCCCAGCAACCACATGGTGGCTCACAGCCATTTCTATCGGGATCAAATACTCTCTTCTGGCATAAATTCTGCCATAAAGTTGTACATGCAGATAGAGCACTCACATTCTTAAAATAAATAAATAAATCTTAGCAGGGAGGGAGAAGGAAAGAAGGAAGGTGGGTAGATCAAAAGGAAGTTATCCAGTAGGTCTAGAAAGCCTGGACATGGCCGTAGCTCTGTGGCTATAGTAGTTTGGAGATGCAAAGAACATGCGTAAGTCACTGCAGAAGACAAACCCCATGGAGGTTCCCCATTAACTCTGGTGTGTGGAAGCTGCTCCATGGAGACAGACAGAAGTTCCTTCCTACAGCTAACAATGCTAAACTGTGATTAATGAGCTCAGGGAAATATCCTCTCTGTAATCAGCCTGAAAAGAAGGGATAAAGTATTTCAATATCTGAAGAAGAAAACTCTGTGTGTGTGTGTGTGTGTGTGTGTGTGTGTGTGTGTGTGGCCACAGGACAATCTTGCAATCCCAGTTACACGGTGACACTTTGTCTCAAGAGGGAGGGAGAGAGGGAACAGTTGTTATTTTTCAACTTCCTTTCAGAGGTCTAGTTTCATTTTCATTTCTATGAAGCACAAAGCACACAAGCAGCTGTGAGCACACTCAAGCCACTTTCATGTAACAACCACAGCCGAAACAGTCACAAGAGACTGCTGCCAACTGTAGTTAATCCTTGTTGGAAAAACTGAGAAACTGGAAGAGCTAACAAAAATAAATAAATAAAAATCTGTCTACTTACATTTCTTGTGTGTGTGTGTGTGTTTGCGCGTGCGTGTGTGTGTGTGTGCGTACGTGCGTGCAGTGCTGGGGACTGAACCCAGGCCTTGTGCATTCAAAGTGAATTCTACCAGCCAAGCCACATGAGTCTTTCTTATACCTTTTTTAATAATGATCTAGTTTATGTACATTGGTGTTTTGCCTGCAGGTGTGTCTGTGTGAGGGTGTTTGATCCCCTGGAACTGAAGCTACAGACAGGTGTGAGCTGCCATGTAGGTGTTGGGAATTGAACCCAAGTTCTCTGGAAGAGCAGACAGTGCTCTTAATTGCTAAGCCACCTTGCCAGTCCCGCCCCTACTTATATCTTTATAGAAAATATTTCTAATTTAAACCCTAAACTCTGTATTTTAAGTCTTCCAAAGTTTCTATAGCAAAAAAACAAAACAAAACAAAAAACAAAACAAAACAACTCAATCCTACAAGTATGCATCAACATAGCTAAATATCAAAGGGCTGGTTTCAAATACATGACAGTTAAACCCTCTGGGGAAGTTACTGGAACAACTACATGCAGTTATTACGTTATCTGATCCATTGTGTGTTAGTCAAGTACCTAAAACAAGAGGTGCCACGACAACTACTATGTATTTAACTCTCCCAGCAAACACTTTTCTCCAAAAGCAGATGAATGACAGAGACTATCAATAGCAGGTGCCTACCTACCCTATTTCTACGCCAATGCTGAGGAAGTTCCCGAGTCAATGGAAAGCATTCAGGTTGCAGGTATGAAGCTATACTACACCGGCTTGAACAACTCTCAGAATGAAAGCCTTTTCTGTGCAGAGTACCTTGAAGAATAAAATCTCAAGCAATTGCTGTCCAACTTTTCAAGAAGAATTCAGATACAAGAACTGACTTTCAAAAGTCAGACACGGAAGTGCTGCAAGCCAACAGTACTCAGTCCGATAGTGTTTTAGGTCAAGGTGAAAGGCAGCTTTGGAATTCTGACCTGTTACTTTAAACATCACAGACAACTTCCCCCACTTCTCCACATCTGCAGAGCTATCTCCTCCTGAGTTAATGACAGACATCAGCCTCTACAGAAAGCAGAATAGCTATTCTGTAACAAATCAAGTTTTGTTGTCTTGAAACACTAACTATCCTCCATCTTTCTGCCTTGCTTGATTCCCTCCCTCCCTCCCTCCCTTTCTCTTGCTGAGGCTGGCTTGGTATTCAACAACTTCCCATCTTCAGTTTTCCAAGTATTGGGATTAACAGCACAGCAGCTTCCTCAGCCTCTTAAATATAGCCTTGTAGTAGTCCACGTCTATAACCCAAACTAAGGAGGCTGAGGCAGGGAGATGGTATACTAACAGCTAGTCTGCACTATACAGTAAGACCCTGTCTCAAAACAAAGAACAAATAAATAGCCGAGCAGGCAAACTCCAAGTTGTAGGCCAGGCAGGGCTATACATTAAGACCTTGTTTTAAAACAAATGAAAAAGTGGCTGGTGAGATGGCCGAGTGGGTAAAAGGTGCCTGTCCCAAGCCTGAAAACCAAGCTCAGTTCCCAGGGCCTACGTGATGAAAGGAGAGATCTGACTCCACATGTGTTGTGGCATTCGTGCACACCCCTAATACAAAATAAATGAAATAAAACGTATTACTTGCCGGTGGTGATGGCTCACGCCTTTGATCCCAATACTCAGAGGCTGAGGTAGGTCGAACTTTTTGATCTTTGAGTTCTTGGCCAGCCTGCTCTACAGAATGAGTTTCAGGACAGTCAGGGCTACACTGAGAAACCCTGCCTTGGGGTGGAAGAGTATTTAACCAATAGAAAACTACATGTATGTTTTTTAAAAACAATTTTTTAATATTTATTTATTACGTATACAATATTCTGTCTGTGTATATGCCTGAAGGCCAGAAGAGGGCACCAGACCTCATTACAGATGGTTGTGAGCCACCATGTGATTTCTGGGAATTAAACTCAGGACCTTTGGAAGATCAGGCAATGCTCTTAACCGCTGAGCCATCTCTCCAGCCCTACATGTATGTTTGAAAACATTTTTAGTGAATAATGTTAAGTTTGCCTAATTCTGAGAAGAAACATGAAGGTGAACTAGAAAGATTTCTGTGATTTAAAACAGGGAAATTTCAAGGTGAAATAGAAATTAAGCAAAGCAAAAATCAAACAAACAAAACCCAAAACAAACCTTGGCTGAGAATTTAAAGAAAAAAAAACAAAAACCAGAAAACGTGAGCATTTTCCTGTGTCACCAGAAGCCTCCAAACAGTATACTGCTGTGACAACCGGGGAGCCAGGGCTCACAGAACATACAAAACAGGCATTAGCCAGAGTTGCCCCATGACAATGAACTAAATTACAAAGAACTAAAAAGGAAACCAAGTCCAAAAAAGTAATTTAAAAGTCTGCTTGGTGTCACCCTAGAACCCTCATCTGGCGATGGATGGAGATAGAGACAGAGACCCACACTGGAGCACTGGACTGAGCTTCCAAGGTCCAAATGAGGAGCAGAAGGAGGGAGAACATGAGCAAGGAAGTCAGGACCACGAGGAATGCGTCCACCCACTGAGACACTGGAACTGAACTCATGGGAGCTCACCAAGGCCAGCTAGACTGGGAGTTATGGAGCATGTGATCAAACTGGACACTCTGAATGTGGCTGGCAATGAAGGCTGACTGAGAGGCCAGGGACAATGGCACCGGGTTTCGATTCTACTGCATGGACTGACTTTGTGAGAGCCTGATTTGTTTGGATGCTCACCTTTATAGACCTGGATGGAGGGGGGAGGACCTTGGACTTCCCACGGGGTAGGGAAACCTGACTGCTCTTAGGACAAGAGAGGGAGGGGGAGGTGGAAAGGAGGAGGGGAAAGGGAGGCAGGGAGGAGGTGGAAATTTTTTATAAATAAATAAATTAATTTAAAAAAAAGACTGCTTGGGTCCCCTAAGTCACCTTATGTCATCTCACATCAAATCACCATAACAGACAGCACTCACACACTCCCCTCAGCTGAGTACCACTCTCTGCCTAGTATCCACAGCTCAGGCTTTCTCTTCACTACTAAGTAAGTTAAAAAGCATCTTCAGCCAGGAAGCACAAACCTCCACTAGATAGGACAGAGATAAGAACTCAAAGAACTCAAAGAAGTTAACAAGCAACAGATAGTAAGAGACACTGAACCTACCATACCATAACCAGGTCTACTGTCAAAGAACTATGATCAACTTATGCACCAACAAGTCAAAAGATGTGCTTACTCGGTCACCTTTCAGTGTTCATGCTTGTCTGAGACTGGGTCTCACTATGTAGTTCTGGTTGATCTGGATTTCATTACGTAGCCCAGACCAGCCCCAAACTTGCAGTGATCCTCTAGCCTCTGCCCCAGAGTGCTAGGATTACACCTGTACCGCTGTGCTAATTTACAATGTATTTTATTAAAATGACTCTTCTGAATAAATTCCCACACTCCTTACCCCATTTTTCAAAGTGGTCTTAATACCTCATAGTGGTCTTAATACTTTCATGGTGGTCTTAATACTTGCATACCAAGTGCAATTTCTGAGAGTCCTGTGGCTGCACAGGAATGAACTTCCGAGGAGCCAATGACCACAGTTCTTCCAACCAACCTGCACTAGTCAAGGAAGCACCTTCTCTGGCTGCTGAGGAGGATGAGTATTCATGAGATTGGAAGTGGAAGAACAGCGAACTCCAGTTGGAGACAATATTACACACAAGCCTAGTTTCTAGCAGCAAATGAGTATTAGACTGTGTCTGGATGCAGCAATAGACTAAGCTTCTTTTTATTCTATGACAGTTCACTGGCATATGGTCATTGTGCCAGTGTAAAAAAATACTACATACTGTGTACAAGAAAAAACTCAGAACATTGAAGTCATTCCCTTCTCATTCTATTAAAAAACAATCAAACAAACTAAAAACCAATCAACATAGAAATTCTCATTATACTTACCAGAATTCTGGATCCGCCATGTTTTTACAAACTGAGTATCAGGAGGTATAGACTCCCCTTCTCCTATGGTGACGTCTTCAACAAAGGACATTGAGGGCACACTGATATTTGGGCTCTCAAAGTCATAATAAGCGCCAATTGCTGCTTGTAAGTTCCTATAGATAAAAAGACAAAAGCCTTCAGTCCTGTCGAAAGGATATTTAAATGAGCTGTCAAAACAAAGGAAAACCCTTTCTAAGGGTTGACTACAGAGCCCAAAGCTCTTACCATCCAAGCCTTCACTGATCACTGTTGAGAAACAATGGAAAATCAGGACCAACATGTGATGTGTGATTCCCTTCTTTATATGTTCCTCTCTGTGAATATGTTTCATTACCATTGGTTATAAAGAAGTTGCCTCGGCCTATGGCTGGGCAGAATAAAGCTAAGCAGAAACTAAAAAGAATGCAGGAAGAAAGAAGCCAGAGTCAGGGAGATGCCACGTAGCTGCCGAAGGAGAAAAAAATGCAAGAACCTTACAGGTAGGCCAAAGCCTCGTGCTGATACACAGATTAATAGATATTAAGAGCTAGCTAAGAATACACCTAAGCTACTGGCCAAACAGTGTTGTAAATTAATAAAAGTTTCTGTGTGATTATTTGGATCTGAGTGGCTGGGAAACCATCACTCAGTCTCTGTTTACAAATATGTAGTGATATTTCATTTGTATTTTAATAAATAGAGCTTGCCTGAAGATCAGAGAGTAAAATAGCCCCACTGGTCAGCCTATAGAACAGGTAGTGGTGACACACACCTTTAATCCCAGCCCTAGAGGAGAATATAAAATGGGAGAAGACAGCTCTTACATACAGTCTCATTCTGAGACTCCTGGAGGACAAATGCCATTTTGGACTGAGGTGGAGGTTAAGAGCCAATGGCTGGCTGTTTTGCTTTTCTGACCTTTAGGTTGTACCCCAATATCTGACTCTGGGTTTTTATAATGCTACATTATAATACTCATGTGTTGCTTTCCCCTGAAGGAATTCCACAGAGGTTATCAGATCACTATTGCTGTGGTGGAATATTACTTTTAATAGGGCAAAGATGTGTTAAAACCGCCTTTTATTTATTTATTTGAGACAGAGTTTCTCTGTGCAGCTTTGGAGCCTGTCCTGGAACTAGCTCTGTAGACCAGGCTGGCCTCGAACTCACAGAGATCCACCTGCCTCTGCCTCCTGAGTGCTGGGATTAAAGCTGTGTGTCACCACCTCCCAGATTGTGTTACAATATTTCATGCTGCATTTGTTCAATGATGCAAGGATGTGTTGCTTTGCCTAAGGCACCTGACTGATCTAATAAAAAACTAGGCAGTAGAGGGATAGATAGGGTTGGCGGGCAGACAGAATAAGTAGGAGGAGGAATCTAGGCTAGAGATGAAAGAAGAGAACGAGGGAGAAATAAAGGGAGATGCCCAGGACCGGCTAGCCAGCCAGTTAGACACCGAGGAAGCAGGAAAGTAGAACATACAGAATGAAAGAAAAATAAAAAGCCATAAGCAAAATGTAGATAAAAGAAAAAGGTTAAATTAAGTTTTAGGTGCTAACGGGACAAGCATAAGATAAGGCTGAGTATTCATAACTAATAATAAGTCTCCATGTCATGATTTGGGTGCTGGTTGGTGGCCCAAAGAAAGCCTGCTACTGCTACAACTCTACTCATGCATGTATAGGTGTGTGTGTGTGTGTGTGTGTGTGTGTGTGTGTGTGTGTGTGTGCGCGCCATGGTGCACATGTGGCAATCAGAAATAGCCTGTGGGAGTCAGTTTTTTCACTCAATCATGTGATTCCTGGGGATCAGACTCCAGTTATAAGGTTTGATGGCAAGCGTCCCTATCCACTGAGCCATCTGAATGGCCTAGTTCCACTTTTAAAGCACTCTATTGACTTAATTTTTTTGAAAAGCAATCCATGCATATGATACAAAATCTGCAACGTAAAGCATGCTACCTCTTCCCTCAACATCTGTCCACCAGGACAGCGTACATTGACTCCCAGTGTCCACATGCACACAATGCACAGACAGTGTGTGTTCTTTCTTTCCACGCAGATAGCATCATACGCTGCTCTTGCTTTATTACCTTCAGTCAGTGATGAGCAGTCTCACTGTCTATTGTAGCTGTAGTCATTAGCCAATCAACTACTAAGTGTTTCTAACCTTCAATTTTCCCACAGTTTAAGCATCTACCACCTTGTAAGCAAGCATATTATAGAACAAATCCCTTTATGTGATACTTCTCAGAGGATGTATTTGTATTTTCATTATTGAATACAAACTTCCTTCAATAAAAAGATGCAGAACAATGCTCACACTACATGTATGATAGCACCTGCCTCCCTGCAGATTGATGGTCACTGTTTCTTCACTGTGGTGAACTTCTGCCAACTTGTTAAGTAAAATATCTCACTGACATTTTAAAATGCTTTCCTCTTTGCTGCTGTGTGGTGGTGCAAGCCTATAAGCACCCAGGAGGATGAGGTAAGAGGATTACAGTTTGAAGCCAGTCTTATCTAAATATGGAAACTGTTTTTTAAAAACCATTCTTAAAAGAAGTGATCAGCTGGGCAGTGGCAGTCAGGGGGCAGGGGCAGGCAGATCTCTGTGAGGCCAGCCTAGTCTACAAAGCTGGTACCAGGACAGTTAAGGCTACACAAAGAAACCCAATCTTGGAAAACCAAAGATAAGTAAATAAATAAATGACAAAAGACTACTTTTTTACATTTTTAAGAGCTTGGTAGTGTGGGGTAAGGTGCCCGAGAAAGGGGTCAGTGATTAAGAGCACTTCTTGCTCTTACAGAACTGGGGTTCAATTCCCAGCAACTACATGGCAGCTCAAAACCATCTGTAACTCTAGTTCCAGAGGATCCAACACACTCTTCTGACCCAGTCTGAGGGCACCAGTATGCATGTGGTGCACATATGGACATAAAGACAAACCATTCATACATATAAAATAATCTTTAAACCTTAATAAGAGCTATTTGTGGGTCTGAAGAGATCAAATGCACTTCTGGAATGATATTAAGGGATTCTTCTGGTCTATCAGAGAGTTCATCACCAGTTCTCATAGACAACAGGCCAACCTATAACCCCACTGTGAGCCAACGACTCAGTGAGTTGCTTTTACTATTTACAAAAACAGCAGGAAACAAGTTTGATAGTCCACAACTGCACAATGTACACCTAGGAGAAGCAAATACTTTCTAGCTAAGGCCTCTGTGACTGCTTCTCCAGGTGTTTGCAACTTCCAGAAAGGTAGGCTATACTTAGAGCAAGCATCATGTGATGGTGGCCATACTAACCAGCTGCATGTCTGTCCTGTGCGTCTGATGAAATTTACATGGCGCAGAGTTGGGCCAGGAGCTAATCTACACCTGTTCACTCTACTGCTGCATACAAGGCTTGGACTTTAATCTTTCCAGCAGTTTCCTTTGTAGATAACAATGACCAAAGCCATGACTATATAAAGCTGAGGTGGCACACAGACTCAGAAGCACACAGCAATCAGTACTACCCTTAAGGACTGAAGAGAAAGAGAAAGAAAAATATGCTTAGTTTTCGCTTTACTCATTTCAAACATTTTATAAAAGCTGTGTCCATTGTTTTATAAAGATTGATTTCCTGCCTCACTCTCCTACAAGCGACCTGCATTGTCTTCTGCTATAGAATCCAACTGGGAGGGATAAAGTCTTGCACGCCGAAGACAAACAGCGACTCTCACTACAGTTTGTGTCTTATCTCACCCTTGAGTATGCCATCAGGTCAGCCCCCCCCTAACCCGAAGAAGAACAAGCCTGGCCATGCTACTTACTAGGCAGAAACTCCCCTTTGACAAGCCCCTCCCATGCATCCTAATTCAGCCCACAACAGAGCAAGTAAAACTACCTGCTCAGCCATACCTGCTTGGTACAGGTAATTTAGCCAGAAAAAGACCGAAGACCTCATAAAGCTCAAACTTAGAATGAAAAAGTAGTGAACTGGAATAAGGACCAGAGGCTGGAGGAAGTGACAGAGCAAATGATTTCCCAGAGACGAGGTCACCAAGCATGGCTGCACATCTTTCTCCTCAGGGTTCCAGTCACAGGTTAGTGCCCTGGGCTTGGGCAGAGCCAGAATAAGACCAGATCAAACAGTTCCAGTTCAGTGCCAGCGTGTGCACGCCTGTCTCCAAACAGCATTCTCTGCTGTGGCCATGGGAAAGGAAGAGCACTGGCTAAAACAGAGACTCAGCATTCCTCAGTGCTTCCAGGCAAAAACAGTTTTCAATACGATAAATAAAACAGCATAGGGCCCAAGGACAGTTTGGAGCGCCCAACACTGTACAGACCCTTTACTACATACATCAGATGACTAAAGAGTTACACTGCATGTCACTATTACAAAAAGAAAAAAAAAGAAAAAAGAAAGAAAACAATTGTTTTGTTTTGTTTTATTTTGAGACAGGGTCTCACTCACTATGTAGCCTTGGCTGTTCTGTTCTGGAGTTCAGAAAAGTAGACCAGGCTGGTTTCAAACTCACAGAGAAACACTTGCCTTAGTGCCCAGCACTGGGATTTAAAAATGTGCTACCGTCTCTGGAGAGAGAAAAACAAAAAACAAAAAACAAAACCTTTAAAAGTGTTATGGAATAATCTTTTTGTACACTGTGAAGATTTGTTTAATAAAAAGCTGAGCAGTCAATAGTTAGGCAGGGTTTTTGGGAAACAGAAGACACTAGGAACAAGGGCAGAGACACAGAGTCACCAGCCAGATGGAGAGAAAACAGCATGGGCAGTACAGAGTAAAGGTAATAAAGCTATTAGACAAAAAGTAGACTGATAAAAATGGGGTCACATAAGTTGTAAGAGCTGGTCAGTAACAAGCCTAAGCCATTGACCAAGTATTTATAGTTAATAATAAATCTGTGTGTTGTGATTTGGGAGCAGGCAGGAGAGACAAATGGCACAAGGCAAGGTGCTTTTATTGAAATTTGAAATTTGAAGGTAGAATTTAAAAACATTTTAAAAAATCATAATAAATATGAAATAAAAAGACACCCTGGTCATGGGGCACGTGGGGCCTGTGGGAAATGGAGACAGGAGCTGGAAAGGGCCAGCCTCCATTATACATCATGTTCAAGATCAGCCTGGGTTGCATGAACTGTCATGTGAACTCTTACTCTTCTGGCTTTCTGGGGGCCACCACCCAGCTCCCAGTTGAATCACACACAGAGGCTTATTCTTAGTTATGAATGCCCAGCCTTAGTTCGGCTTGTTTCTTGCCAGCTTTTCTAAACCTATATTAACCCACATATCTTATGCCTCTGGGCTTTTATCTTTCTCTATTTCTGTATACCTTCCTTTGCTTCTTTCTCTGTGGCTTGCTGTGTAGCTGGGTGACTAGGTAACTGGCCCCTGATGTCCTCCTCTCCTTTTTCTCCTGTTGCTGCTCCTCGTTCTTCACCTCTTTTCTCTTTTTACAGTCTCTGCCTGCCAGCCCTGCCTATCCTTGCTTCTGCTTTGCTATTGCCTGTTCATTTCTTTATTAGGACTATCAGGTGTTTTAGACAGGCAAAGATTTACAGTTTCACAGTTAATCAAATGCAGCATAAACAAAACTGACACACTTGAAAATACTACTACCTAACATGAGAACCTACCCACCTTCCATGAAAAGGGAACTTTAGATCTACTAAATCAAACAGAAAATTGTAGCCAGACATGGTGTTAATGCCTATAGTCACAGTACTCAAAAGGTAGGAGAACTGTCAGGGGTTTGGGGCCAGCCTGGACTACTTTAGGCTACTAGACTGCGAACTAGCCTGAGCCTAGTTCTCAGCATGAGACCCTGAGCCCAAAGAAGGATAGAGGGTATGCAGAGGACTGGAAAGATGGCTCACTAGGTAAAGGTGTTTGCTGACAGGCCTGACAACTTGAGTTCCATCATCAGAAACCCCACCCTAAGTCCTCCTCAGCTTCCACAGGCAGTTGTGGT
This sequence comes from Myodes glareolus, assembly GCF_982192425.1. Classification (NCBI taxonomy): domain Eukaryota; kingdom Metazoa; phylum Chordata; class Mammalia; order Rodentia; family Cricetidae; genus Myodes; species Myodes glareolus. Next base: position 67,358,748 of record NC_142043.1, on the reverse strand, counting down.
TACCCTGTATTCGCACACGTGCACACAGTAAATGCAGGAAGAAGGGAGAAAAGAAACGAGAAAAATGTAAAGAATTTTTAAATATTTGAATTGAGCTGAAGAAATAGTTCGGGGTAGAGTGTTCAATATGCATGAAGCCCTAGATTTAACTCCCAGCAAAAACAAACACTAAACCACTAAGCACCAAGCAGATCCATTTCAATGACGTAATCTACAACTCTACAATCACAGAAGCGGCGGTGTCACCATGCTGTGGAGCGCCTGTCACTGTGCTTTTATCCTTTATTCCCAGTCTGCCCTCTGCCCTCAGAACCACATGCCAAAGCACACTGTAACAGAAATGAAAATTACTCATCAGCAGACCTTCAAACAGAAACCACCCTGGACTATCTGGCCACACCTCATGCTCGCTTTCACTGGAGCAGATGGGGAGTCTGAGGAGAGAATAGGACAGATGGCAAGAAGATGGAAAAGTGGGGCCCCAGCCGACAATGCCTGTGGTTCTGAAGTAGGAATCTCAGAAGGAACCCCTCCACTCTAGACCAGGTTCAGGCTGCTGCTGACCTACAGAACTCTTCAAATGAATTCACATATGGAAGCCACACTGTTATACTAATTTACTGCAGTGCAAAAGCTAATGCAAGGTCTGAGTGTGTTGCTGTGTCTCACTGTGAATTCAGGGGCTCCCCTCAAAAAGGAAGTACTAGGACTAACAAAGAAGATTGCATACTATTGACACGAGGCTGCTCTCTGCTGAGTTACTTCCGTCACAAAACTCTGCTTCCAAGAACTCATATTTTCATCAAAACTGAATATTTAGAGTAACTTCTTGTTTCACTCTCTGGTTTTGCTTTCCTGAAATGCTCCCCACGGGAGACATGAAAATGTGGAATACCCTAAGCACCCCAAGACGGCAGTATGGAGCATAGCTCAGACATAGTGCTGCTCACAGTTTCAGTTTTTCATGAAATTCAGACAGTGGGATTATATGAGTTATAAGCCAGGCGGTGGTGACACACACCTTTAATACCAGCACTCAGGAGGCAGAGGCAGATTGATCTCTGTGAGTTTGAGGCCAGTCTAGTCTACAGAGCAAGTTCCAGAATGGACAGGGTTACACAGTGAAACCCTGTCCTGAAAAACAAAAAAGTTATGATAAGGTAAACCTACAATTAATCAGAGTTTCTGATCCTAAGTCTATAAAAGAACTGTTTTCTAATAAATGTAAAAAACTTTCGGGAGGGGGGGGCTGGAGAGATGGCTCAGTGGTTAAGAACATTGCTTGCTCTTCTGAAGGTTCTGAGTTCAATTCCCAACAACCACATGGTGGCTCACAACCATCTGTAATGATGTCTGGTGCCCTCTTCTGACCTGAAGGCATACACACAGACAGAATATTGTATATATAATAAGTAAATAAATATTTTAAAAACTTTCGAGTTTGATATTTTTTAAGTTGCCAAAATTAACTGAACACACATTTCATTCTATAATCTAGCTCTTATTGCTGTACAAATAGGGAGTATAATAAAGGAAGATTTTGGTGTGGGAAGTCCCTCTATATATGTGTCCGCTTTTATTGGTTAGTGAATAAAACTGTTTCAGCTGGTAGCTTAGCATAATAGAGCTAGGCAGGAAAACTAAACTGAATGCTGAGAGAAAAAAAGTGGAGTTGAAGAGAAGCCATGTAGCCACCCACAGGAGACAGACACACCAGAACCTTGCTGGTAAACCACAGTCATGTGGTAGGTACTACACAGATTAATAGAAATGGGTTAATTTAAGATGTAAGAGCTAGCCAATAAAAAGCTAAAGCTAATAGACCAAGCAGTGATTTAATTAATACAGTTTGTGTGATTATTAATTTTTTTTTCAAGACAAGGTTTCTCTGTAGCTTTGGTGCCTGTCCTGGAATTAGCTCTTGTAGACCAGACTGGCCACGAACTCAAAGAGATCCACCTGCCTCTGCCTCCCAGGTGCTAGGGTTAAAGGCCTGCGCCACCACCGCCCGGCAGATGAACTAAATTCTATAGAGCAGTGGTTCTTAACCCTCTTAATACTGCAAACCCAACCATAAAATTATTTCATTTGCTACTTAATGACTGTAATTCTGCTACAGTTATGAGTCATAAAGTAAATAATATGCAATATATCCAGTATGCAGTGCTCGTGGAGGTCACGACCTACTGCTATAGAGTGATAAATGCAACCCAACCTTACCAGACACTAACAAATCAGGACACAGGACACCCAACTCTGACCTCTTAACTACACAGCAACTACATCTTCAAGTACCAGGCCGAGGAGAGATGATAGCTACAAAACAGGTACTTTGAAGAAACTATATACACGGGACTGGCTGAAGAGATGGCTCAACAGTTGTGAGCACTGGCTGCTCCTGCAGAGGTCCCAGGTTCGATTCCCAGCACCCACATGGCAGCTCACAACTGTCTGTAACTCCAGTCTCAGGGGATGATACCTTCACACCAATGCACATGAAATAAATAAATTTAAAAAAAACTATATACATGCTGGGAGTAGTGGTACAGGTTTTTTAATCCTAGCACTCAGGAGGCATAGGTAGGATCTCTATGAATTCGAGGCCAGCCTGATTTTACATAGCAAGCTACAGACCAGCCAGGACTATACAAAACTGTCAAAATACAAAAAGCAAAAACAATAAATATAGAACTGCATAGATATCTCAGAAGTTAAGAGCACTTGGTGATTTTGCTAAGGACCCGAGCTCAATTTCCAGCATCCACAAGGTGCTCACCATCATCTATAACTCCAGTCCCAAAGGCTCCAACACCCTCTTCTCACTCCTGGGGCAGTACATGCACATGATACACAGACACACATGCAGGCAAAACACCATAGGCAACCACAGGTAATGCCAATTCCAGGGGCCCTACACCCTCCTTCTGTCCTCCATGGCACCAACACTCATGTGTGCATGTCAACAAACACGCACATCGATAAAAAGCTACACACTGGGGCCAGGATGGCTTAGCAGGTAGACACTTGTTGCCAGTGGTGATGGCGTGAGTGTAATACATAAAACACATGCGGTGGAAGGAAAGAAACAGGTTGCACTGATTTCCACATGAGAGCCTTGGTGCACACACACGTACACACACACACACACACACACACACACACACACACACAAATGGAATAAAACAAAAAATGTAAAACTTATATACTGAACCCAGAGAGGCAGACTGAATAAAGTACACGCCAACTCCAACCCTTTCAACCTGGATCCCATAGCAGAAGTAAAGAACCAACTCCTGGAAAGTTGTCCCTGACCACCATAAACACACGGTGGCATGCACTCCACCAATAGTAACATATTTTTCCCCTAAAGATAAAGACTAGGGATACTATAACTCAGTGGATTCCATTCTCAGCACTGCAAATGCCACAAAGAGCAGCTTCGTTAAAGGCCTGCCATACACAGACTTAACACCTTCCCACCCCAGGGAGCACACACTACAGATGACAAGCACCAAGGTATCAGACACATCTGATTCCAGCATTTTCTATGCATTACAGAATAGGCTTTGAAAATTTATTATTAATACTATTCTTATAATTTTGAGAAAAGAACTTACTACTTGAACTCACTTCTGTAACCCAGGTCGACCTTAAACTGTGATCCAATTGCCCCAGCTGCACAGTTGATCCCTGTAATTATGCACACAGAAGGCTGAAACGAGAGAAGCTATACCACTTTGAGGCCAGTCCAGGCTACATAGCAAATTCCAGACCAGCCAAAAACAAACAAACAAAAAAAGGTAGTAGTTCAAGCCTGTAAAGTCCCATCACTTAAGAGGTGGACTCAGGTTGGGCGGTGGTGGTGCAAGCCTTTAATCCCAGCATTTGGCAGGCAGAGGCAGACGGATCTCTTTGTCAGCCTGGTCTACAAAAGCTAGTTCCATACCTAAACACAATAAAGCAATATATAGCAAGCCAACAGCCAACATCAAACTAAATGGAGAGAAACTCCCAAAGATCCGACTGAAATTAGGAACAAGACAAGGTTGTCCATTCTCTCCACATCTATTCAATATAGCTAGTTCTTGAGGTCCTAGCTAGAGCAATAAGACACCAAAAGGAGATCAAGGGGATACAAATCAGAAAAGTCAAACTCTCACTATTTGCTGATGATATGATAGTTTACATAAGTGACCCTAAAAAATCTACCAAGGAACTTGGTAGCAGGATACAAGATTAACTCAAAAAGTCAGTAGCCCTCCTGTACACAGAGAAATCAGAGAAACATCACCCTTCATAATAGCCACAAATAGCATAAAATATCCCAGAGTAACTCTAACCAAACAAATAGAAGACTTGTATGACAAGAACTTTAAGTCTTTGAAGAGAATGAAGAAAACACCAAAAAGTGGAAATATCTCCCATGCTCTTGGGTAGGTAGAATTAATGTAATAAAAATAGCAATCTTACCAAGAGTAATCTAAGAGTCAGTGCAATGCCCATCAAAATTCTAGCAAAATTCTTCACAGACTTCTAAAGAACAGTACTCAACTTCATATGAAAAAGCAAAAAATACAAAACAGCCAAAACAACAATATAGAATGAAAGAACTTCTGGAGGCATCACGATCCCTGACTTCAAACTCTACTACAGAGCTACATCACTGAAAACAGCCTGGTACTGGCATAAGAACAGACAGGAGGACCAATGGAACCAAATAGAAGACCCAGATATTAATCCACACACCTTCAAACACCTGATTTTTGACAAAGAAGCAAAAAATATCAAATGAATAAGAAAGCATATCTAACAAATGATGCTGGCACAACTGGATATCAACGTGTATAAGAATGAAAATAGACCCATATCTATCACCATGCAAAAAACTCAAGTCCAAATGGATCAAAGACCTCAACATAAAGCCAGCCACACGGAACCTTATAGAAGAGAAAGTGGGAAGTACGCTTGAATGCATTGGCACAGGAGATCACTTCCTAAATATAACCCCAGCAGCACAGACACTGAAAGAAACAATTAATAAATGGGACCTACTGAAACTGAAAAGCTTCTGAAAAGCAAAGGGCAAGGCCAACTAGACAAAACGACAGCCTACAGAATAGGAAATGATCTTCACTAACCCCACCCACATCAGACGGAGGTCTCATCTCCAAAATATACAAAGAACCCAAGAAACTGGCCATCAAAACAACAAATAATCCAATAAAAATAAATGAAGTATAGACCTAAACAGAGAACTCTCAACAGAGGAATCTAAAATGGCTGAAAGCCATTTAAGGAGATGCTCAACATCCTTAGGCATCAGAGAAATGCAAATCAAAACAACTCTGAGATTCCTATAATAATGGCCAAGATCAAAAACACTGATGGAAACTTATGCTGGAGAGGCTGTGGGGAAAAGGGAACACTTCTGCATTGCTGGTAAAAGTGCAAACTGGTACAGCCCCTTTGGATGTCAGTGTGGCGATTTCTCAGAAAATTAGGAAATAACCTTCCTCAAGACCCAGCAATACCACTTTTGGGTTTATACCCAAAAGATATTCAATTGTACCACAAGGACATGTACTCAACTATGTTCATATCAGCATTGTTTGTCAAAGCCAAAACCTGGAAACAACCTAAATGCCTGTCATTTAGAATGGATAAGGAAAATGTGGTACATTTACACAATGGAGTACTACACAGCAGAAAAAAAAATCTTGAATTTTGCAGGCAAACAAATGGAGCTAGAAAACATCTTTGTTTGTTTGTTTGTTTGTTTTTGTTTTTCGAGACAGAGTTTCTCTGTAGCTTTTTGGAGCCTGTCCTGGAACTAGCTCTTGTAGACCTGGCTGGTCTTGAACTCACACAGATCTGCCTGCCTCTGCCTCCCAAGTGCTGAGATAAAGGCGTGCGCCACCACCGCCCTGCTGAAGACATCATTTTGAATGAGGTAACCCAAACCCAGAAAGACAATTATCACATGTACTCATTCATAACTGGTCTTTAAACATAATGAAAACCAGCCCACAAATCACAATCCCAGAGAATTAGACAATAATGAGGACCCTAAGAGAGACATACATGGATCTAATCTACAAGGAAAATAGAAAAAGATAAGATCTCCTGAGTAATTTGGGAGCAACGAGAGGGTTGAAGGGGAGGGAGACAGGCAAGGACAGGCAGGGAGGAGAGCAGAGAAAAATGCAGAGCTCAATAAAAAGCAATAATAAAAAAAGAGCTAGTTCCAGGACACAGAACCCCTGTCTCAAACAACAACAACAACAACAACAAAAAAAATCCACAAAAAAATTACAAAAAAACAAGTAAGGGAAGAAATGTAGGGAGGGGAGAAGGGATGGAGGATAATTAGAAAAGTTAAAGAGAAGGGAACGGAGAGGAAGAGCGAGGAAAAAGGGAGGGCAGAATAAAATATATAGCAATATAAAAGCTTAATTTCAGAGTCAAGTGTGGTGGTGCCCACCTATATTCTCAGCACTTGGAAGACTAAAGCAAGGAAGATCACTGAATCTTGGGTCAGCCTGAGCTAAGTAAGAGACCTTATCTCAAAGGAACCTATTCACACTTATCCCAAAAAGAGAACGAACTGTACCTCTAGAGAACACTGACAGGCAGTGGTAGCACACACCTATAATTCACTTTAAGTACTTGTGAGGCAGAAGCAGGTGAAATCTGAGTTCAAACCCAGCCTGGTCTACCAAGAGAGTTCCAGGGCTACCCAGAGAAACATTGTTTTGAAAAGCATGCAAATAAAAAATCCAGAAGGTAAGAGTATACTAGTTTGGCAGGCTAGCATCATTTGAGCAGAGGAACTCAACTGAGAAATGCCCCTGTAACACTGGGCTGTAGACAGGCAGTAGGGCATTTTCTTAAAGATTGATACGAGGGGATTCAGGCAATTTGGGGGAAAGGCTTGAGTTCTATTAGAAAGCAGGCTGAGCAAGCCATGAGGAGCAAGTCAGCAAGCAGCCTCTGCATAGCCTCTGCAACAGTTCCTGCCTCCAGGTTCCTGCTCTAACTGCCTTCAATGATGAACTGATACATGGAAGGGTGAGTGAAATACATTCTTTCCTCCCAAAGCTGATTTTTGGTTATCAAGTTTCATCACAAAAACTAGTAACTCTACCCAAGAGCCCAGCCAACAAAAGAAAGAAAAAGTAACTATCTGCCACCACCTTTTAATGAATTGAAGGTAATCCATGAATACTGTGGACTGAGAGACTTGAGGCTCTTGGTGTTCCCACAGGTAAACATTGTTTGAGCCAAACACTCAACTTCAGCAGTCAGTGTCCTGAATACAATGTGAATAGTCATCATTTCTTTCTTTTTTTTTTTTAAAGATTTATTTGTTTACCATGTGTACAGTATTCTCAGTATTCTGTCTGCATATGTGCCCGCAGGCCAGAAGAGGGCACCAGACCTCCTCACAGATGGTTGTGAGCCACCATGTGGTCGCTGGGAACCGAACTCAGGACCTTCAGAAGAACAGGCAGCCTCCCAACCGCTGAGCCACCTCTCCAGCCCCATGAATAGTCATCATTTCTAACAAAAAATTATGCAACCTAAATCTAACTATGATGGTGCAATTTATCAACAATGTCAGGCACTTGAGGCAACAAGCTTGACTCTAATAGTCAATTTCATAAAATATTCTTTAAAAAAAAGTCCTGTATATTTGTCTAAACTCAGAAGGTAGGACCAGGATTGGGCAGTAGTGGTGCATACCTTTAATCCCAGCAACTCATAGAAACATGCAGATCTCTGTGAGTTCGAGGCTAGCCTGGTCTAAAGAGCAAGTTTAAGGACAGGCTCCAAAACTAGAAACAAAACAAAATAAAAAACAAAACAAAACAAAAAAACCAAAAAAGGTCCCTGGGGGACTGGAGAGATGATTTAATGGTTAAGAGTATTTGACTGCTCTTCCAGAAGACGTGAGTTCAATTCCCGGCAACCACATAGTGGCTCACAACCATCTGTAATGGGATGAGATTCCTTCTGGTGTGCCTGAAGATAGAGCACTCATACACATAAATATACGAATAAATAAATCTGAACCTCCCCCCGGTGATGCCCTCACACTAGAGGAAACAAGTAAGGATCTTGGGCCCACAGTTAAGGAACCCTTGGATCACAGGCCATATTAGAATATTTCTGCATTCTACAGAGAATGTAGTTATTTCCCACTTATATCTAGGTGAAAGTATCTCAGCCTCTCTATGCCACCACACCTGGATCATAAACTTATTGAACAGATTACAAGTTTTGCAACTTTTTCCTTTTTTTTTTTTTGATTTGCAACTTTTTCTTGACTTGATCATACGGTTAAGACAGCACTGTTCTTATAGACAGCACTGTGCATCTATCAAAACAACTGACACGCCTGATAACAGACTAAAGCAAACAAATCTAAAAGACAAACTAGAAGCCAGGTGGTGGTGATAGTAGTGCATGTCTTTTTTATTTTCTTTTTTAGAATTAATTTATCTGGGCTGGAGAGATGGTTCAGAGGTTAAGAGCACAGGCTGCTGTTCTAGAGGTCCTGAGATCAATTCCCAGCAACCACATGGTGGCTCACAACCATCTGATGTCCTCTTCTGGTGGGCAGGTGTACATGCAGACAGAACACTGTATACATAACACATAAATAAATCTGTAAAAAATTATTTAAATAAAAAAATAGAATTAATTTATCTACTATGCATACAGTGTTCTGCTGGTATGCAAACCTGCACAACAAAAGAGGGAGCCACATCTCACTAAGAATGGCTGTGAGTCACCATGTGGTTGCTGAGAATTAACACAGGACCTCTAGAAGAGCAGCCAGTGTTATTAACCTCTGAGCCATCTCTCCAGCCCCAGTAGTGCGTGTCTTTATCCCAACACTTGGGAGGTAGAGATGTGCAGAGTGGATCTCTTGAGTTCAAGGCCAGCCTGGTCGGAGTTTTCCTAGACTGCTAGGGCTACAGAGAGAAACCCTAAGTTGCACAAAAGAAGGGCAACTTAAAAAAGACAACACCACAAAAGATCACCCAAACAGCAAGAGCAAAAATAAATAATTTTATCAAGAAGCAAAAAGGTCAGGTAGTACAGACCTGTAATACTCCTAGCACTTAGAAAATGGGCACAGGAAAGATGACCAAACTTCAAAGCCAGTCTGGTCTCTAATGCCAAGCAACTCAGGGCTACATTCTTAGAATCTGACTGACACCCCCTCCCAAAAAAAAGTCATTTTCAAAGACAGAAGCTAGGTAGCATGGCAGTACATATGGCAGCATACTTATGCCTCCTAGCCCAGTATTTGGGAAGCCTTGTGGCAGGAGGATCACTAGCAAAGGTCAGCCTGGGTTACAATGGAAGACCTGTCTCAAATAGGAAATAGTCCAAGGCCAAAAGGAGGGAGTGTCTATTGGCATTGGCAAAGCCCACCAAGGCTGAGCACAATGTCTGAAAACATTTGCTAAGGGGCACTGCAGAGCAGTCCAACTGGAGGGCTCTGAAGTCAGAGCAGCTATCAAATGCTTTCAGAGAAGAGAGTCATTCAAAGAATCAAAATAATTACAATATATCAACAACCAGGCAGGCCTTCAAAATCTGAGGAAAAACACAGCCAGCCTTCAAATAGATGGTCAAGCCAAATGCCTATCAATTATAGGCCAGAGTATGAAAAAAAGTTGATTCAGAAAGCCAAAGTCCCAAATATTGCCACTGCACTATCAAAAAGCTTAAGTTTAAGGGTGTGGAGGCTTTTCCACGGCTCTACATAACAGAAACGCAACACTAGGCTGAGAATCATGCAACAGGCCTACAGCTCAACTAGGAAAAACAATTTGGAGCTAAGGCTCTGAAATCCTCTTATTTATTTATTTTTTCTTTTTTAAAGACAGGAGCCTCTCTAGATGGCCCTGGCTGCCCTGGAACTCACTATGTAATCCAGGCTAGCCTTGAACTCAGAGACCCAGTCACCTCTGCCCCTTGAGTGTTGGAATTAAAGGCATATGCCACAATCCTGCTAGAAAATACTTCTTCAATATTTATTTTTATTTTATGTATATGGATGTTTTCCCTTATGTGTATCTGTGCACCACCAAGCCAGAATACAGCACCAGATACCCTGGAACTGGACTTACAGATGGTTGTGAGTCATCATGTGAGGGTTGGGAATTAAATCTGGGTCTTCTGCAAGAGCAGCCAAAGCTCTTAACCACTGAGCAATCTCTCTAGTTCCTTGGAATACTTTTTTTAAAGGGGGGGGGGAAGCAGTGGGGGCTTACAAAACACTTAAGAGTATCTGATAATATGAAAAATTACACACCTGGAAGAAACAAAAATAATTTAATTTTAAAACAAAAAATAATCCAACAAAAACACCTATAAGACCAAGCAAATTGAAAATCAGGAAAATCCCTATCTAAAGTACAACAAAAGCAAGTGCTGGGGGTGGGGGTGGGGGTATGAAGCAGGAGGACTAACACAAATTTAAGGCCAACCTAGAGTTACCTGGTCAGCCCTTTCTTTGAATTGAGGGGGAGGGGTACGTGGGCATGGTGAGTGGGAGGATCTGGGAAGATAGAATTTAGAAGATCCTAGAAGAAAGGCAATCCCAAAACACTCATGGCTAGAATCAACAATCAGATAAATGGCTATTCACACAGTAAACACCAGGCTACCCAGACTTACAGCACACACTAGAGGCAAGAGGATTGAGGAAGGTCAAGGCCAGCCAACCCTGAACAGAGAGACCCTGTTTCAAACAAGCAAACAGTTCTCAAGTATGGCTTTTTCAAAGTTTTTGTTTGTTTGTTTGTTTGGGAAATTGGTGGTTTCCCTTTGTCATCCAGGACAATCTGGAATGTCTCAATTAACCTAATCTAGAAATCTCTTCTAGGTGTGCCTGCATGATCATCTCTGAAGTGACCTTACATCCTGTAAAATGACATCATTGCCTAATCACTAAAGTCACAGCATATTGACTTGTTGGGTCTCCAAATTGATACCAACTACTAAAAAAGTCTTATTTGGCAAAAGGATAAATATAGAAAACATCATCTTGAGTGAGGTAACCCAGACCCAGAAAGACAAATATCACATGTACTCACTCATAAGTGGCTTTTAGACATAAAGCCAAAAAAAAAAAAAACCCTACAATTCATAATACCACCAACCCCTACATATTGCATCAAGGAAGGAGTGAAAACAGACAAATTAGAAGAACAGTAGAGCATTTAATACAGCTATTTTCCTTACAGAAAATACAAATAACCAATAAACACAGAAAGATGTACAATCTTCCAGATCAAGCAGCTCAGACCCTTGTAACTCCAGCCCCAGCCAAGGCTTCTGAGACCTTGTGGCCTCTACTGACACCCTGGAATACATTTATACAAATACATATCACATTTTTTTTAAAGTGCTTTTTTAAAATAAACAAACACATGGGTGCACAGACATACACACAGACAAAACACATACACCTAATAACATTGGAAAAACAATAAAACAACAACAATGGTGGCAAAAGAAAAAGGAAACTATTGAGGATTTTGAAACGCAGGTGGTCAGTACATAGATAGGGTTCATTAGGTATTTTTTCTGAGTGTGTAAGAAAGCCAACCACAAGTGATGGAGCACACTGGAGGCAGCAGAGGACAAGATCAGGAGCAGAGGATAAGAGGATTGAAGCCAGCCTTAGCTACATAGTGAGTTCAAGCCAGTCCCAGGCTCTGACTCTAAAGGGGTGGTGGGCAGAGGAAAGAAAACAGCCAACTTGTCTATAAGCAAGGAACTGAACAGTTGTCAAAAACAGTTAACACCTTTTACCTGACAGATAAACACACCTGGTAAAGATGAAAGTTTACACTTCACAGAAAGCAGGCCCTCTACTGTCTCATTATCAAGATGAATTGCAACATCCTTCAAGGAGGCAATCTGGAACATTCTTGAGAACCTCTAAAATAATGAGCCAGATATGGTGGCACACATCTGTAATCCCAGGGCTGTAAACTGAGGCAGGATAATCAGTAGTAGTTCAAAGCTAGCTTTGGAAACTAGTGAAATCTTGACCTTCCCTACAAAAAGAGAGGAGTTTGACGTAACTGTTTGCATCTGTAATCCCAGTACTGAGGAAGCAACTACGGGCAGATTACTCCCAATTCCAGATCAGCCTCTACACAGTGAGTCTGCAGTGTTCAGTGAGTTCTAGGCCAACCAGGAATATATACTCTCAAAGCAGTGTCTACGGGGGAGGGGTGGTTATCTTTTCTGGCCCAAACAAATGAACTTGTTTTTAAGTCATAAGTCACAATGAGAGAGATAGATTAAAGCAAAGCGATAGATAATTTATAGTAGTTCAAAAAAACTAAAAAATTCTGAGTTAATGAGGTACACACCTTTAATCCCAGCACTAGGGAGACACAGGCAGGTGAATCTCTGTAAGTTTGAGGCCAGCCTGGTCTACATCTACAGAGTGAGTTTCAGGACAGTCAAGGCTACACAGAGTACCTAACTAGAGAGGACCATTAGAGAACTGACCTGGGTTCAGTTCTAGCATCCATATGGTAGCTCAACTGCCTGTAGCTCCAGTTTCTGGAGATCTGATGGACTCTTCTGGTTTTCACAAGTATATTACCAGGCACACATGGTGCACACAGCATGTAGGCAAAACACTTAATATGAGCTAATTCATTTTTTAAAAAACACTAAGGTGTTTCTAGAAGTGGAAAAAATAATTAAAAACTTTTTAAAAAAAGTCTGTGAACTGGCTCAGCCAGCAGAATTACTGCCAATGCATAAACTGGGTACGGGGACAAACGCCTGTGAACCCAGCACTGGGGAAGCGGAGTCCAGAGCTTCAGGAGGTTTGAGGTTAGTATGGGTTAAGAGAGATAATGAAGACAAACAAAAAACCCAAGCACCAGGTATTATGGCTCATACCTGTAATTCCTAAGCTCCAGAGAAAGGAGGGTGACCTGAGGTGAGACCCAACCAGAGGGTACTTTGGAGGTATCTTATGTTGGTAAGTCATTTCAGTGGACAGTGTCTAACAGTGATGACCACAGAAAAATCATTCAAGTATGGATGCTCAGCACACCTCCCAAGTACTAGAATCACAGACATGTACAATCCAACCTGACTTTTTTATGTATGGGTAGGGCACACCTAATTGGAGGACTGAGGCAGAAAGGTTCCATGTCACAAAAAGATAGGGACATAGCTGAGCTCTGGTCTAAATGCAGGAGGCCCTCCGTCCAATTTCAAGAATGCAAGAGAAAGGCGGGAGGGTGGAGGAGTGGGTCTTGCCAGTTGGCTCAGCAAATAAACTCTTGCTTTGAAAACCTGAGGACTTGGACAACCTGGAGCACACAAGACGAAGGAGAGGTGACTCCCAAAAGTTGTCCTCTGGCATCATGGAATGTGTACAGCTGTTCTAATACAACAGTAATAGTAACAAGAAATATAGACTGCCATAACATTAAGCCTTTCCACTTGCTGGAGAAGGGATCAAGTGTTCAAGGCTCCACAGTGAGATGAGGTCTGTAACAGTAAAGATTTTCTCCCATCTCCTCCATGAACTGCTTCAACAAATGCTCACTGAACACCTGCTATATCTAACACTGCAGAGGATGCTCAGGAGCACACAGGCCCTGAGGAGCATCATCCCTCAGCAAGCCTATGTGCCAGATATAAGAGTTCAGAGGAGAGTTTTCAAAGACTGGTCCAAAGTGTGCCGATTTCAGAAAATCCTGTGATTTTTCTAAGCAAGAAAGAAAGGAGAGCACATTGTAAGGAAAAGACAGTGGCTTACCATTGGGAGGGCCAAGCTGTGTGTGGGAAACAAGCGAAAAGACAAGACCTCCACCAAGGAAGACAACATACACAGAGGATGAGAAAGTATTTTTATTTTTTATTTTATAAATTTTACATCCACACCCACATCTGCACTAAGGCACACAATAAAACACTTAAAAAATCATGAAGTATGAAGTATTATTTCACATTGACTAGGATGATTCTGTTTTATTGGTGGAGGCAGAGGCATGTCTGTGAGTCAGAGGCCAGAGTGAAATCAAGGACAGTCAGAGCTGTTACACAGAGAAAACTGTCTCCAAACAAACAAACAAAAAAAAAACCTCTTGGTGAAGATGTGGAGAAGAAGTTAGGACAGGTTCTCATTCATCTCTTGTAGAAATGAAGTGTTAGCAGGTCTTCAAAGACTGTCACAACCTAGCAATCCCACTGGAAGCTTTAGACAGGTAAGCGAAACAGGTGCTCACAATGACACACTCAAAATAGCACTAGTACTGACATAACATGGCGGCCTGAAAACGGTGTGCTAAATCAAACAAGAGCTAGACACAGGGCTGGGATGCAATGAGAGACTCGGTGCTTACTTAGTATGTGTGAAGCTCTGGAGGACAGGGAAAGGAAAAGAGAAAGACAGGATAAGCAGAGATGGGAGAAAGGAAGAAAGAAGCCAGACATAAAAGGTCAAATATTTTATCATTCTATTTATAAACTAGTTCTATCTGAAGTAACAGAACTGAGGGCAGTTGCCAGTAATGGTGGTGGGGGTTTGGACCAGAGGGAGTAGGGTAACTACATACAGATTGCAGCTGCCTCTGGGGTAACTGTTGCAAAGCACTGTGGGCACACTGGGGTGACTTCACCAGGCTTGCTAGCTCACACCTGTGACCTCAGCAAGCTAGAGGTAGCGAGAGGCAGGGGAGCCAGGTGAGCTTCAGGATTGTCTCAAAACAAGAGTTAATTTTATGAGAGTGATTTTCCTCACCCTTAGAAACCCACCTTACCATATTCTATACCAAAAACAATCAGCTTGTCACTCACAACCCCATCATCCCTATCCAAACACAACTCTACAACAGGCACACAAACCTTCGCACATCCTGAACTGTGCTCTGAGCCTTTCCTGGTAACTCAGCTGTAGACACAGGAATCTCCGAGTGTATGCAACTTTCCTCCAATGGCTTCAGATAATGAATTTTCTATCGGAGAGCAAATCCTAACAGGAGCGACAGTTTTCTGCTTTGCTTTTACACTGATGAGAGCATCTGCCCAAAACATACTTTTTTTTAAAAAAAAAATTGTTTTGTTTGTTGTTGTTTTTGTATTTGGCTTTGGTTTTGTTTGTTTTTGGTTTTTCCAGACAGGGTTTCTCTGTGTAGCTGTGGATCCTGTCCCAGAACTTCCTCCATAAACCAGGCTCGCCTCTAACTCAGAGATCCACCTGCCTCTGCTGCCCAAGTGTCGGAGTTAAGCACCACTGCCACCTGGCAACATACTTGCTTAAATACTGCCTAGTGACAGAGGCTAGAGGATGACTCAGTGGTTAAAGAACTTACTTCTCATTCAGAGAATCTGAGTTCAGTTCTCAGCATTCACCTTGCCTGACTCACAACTGCCCTGTAACTCTAGATCCAGGAATCCAATGCCTCAACGGGCACCCGCACTAACATGGACATACGACAACACAGATACCGAAACATGCACAGAATTTAAAATAATAAAGATACTTTTAAAATACTCCCTGGTGGTTAGTTTTTGCTGTTAGTAGAGTTCTGGGTTGGTGGTGGATGGAAGCTGGTAAAGAAACTTCTCTGGGGCCGAGAAGATGCCTTAGTGATTGAATGCATTTGTGATCGAACCTCATGACCTGAGTTCAATCACCAAGACCCACACCGTAGAAGTGAACCCAAATTCCCACAAGCTGTCTCTGATCTCCACTACTGAGATGAGATGCACACTCCCCCACACACACACAAATAAAAAAGTAGTAAAAAAAAAAAATAAACATACCTGTGCCCACACTGACTCTGACGCTAGTACATGCTTCTCTGTGACTGGAAGTGAAAGTCCTGAGGTAACAGCAGAGTGTAAACACTTCAACAAGACAGCAATGCACTTTCTCTAAGTTCCTTTAACTTAGACACTCAGACAGCACAAACAGGAGGATCAAGTTCAAGGCCAATCTGAGCTATTTAGCATTTGCTCAAGATAAAAGGGAAGAGATTAAGAGGCCTTGCCACTTGCTCCAGGGTTTGATTCTCGCACTCACATCTGGCAGTGCCCAACTACATGTAATGCCAGGTCCAGAAGACCCAAACCCTTCTGTCCTTAAAGAGCAGGTTAGAGCACACATAAGAACCCACACAATTTTTCAGAAGAAAACCCTATCCATGCAGTGGTGGCGTACACCTTTAATTCCAGCACTTAGGAGGCAGAGGCAGGTGGACCCTGAGTTCAAAGTCAGCCTGGTCTCCTGAGTCAGTTTCAGGACAGCCAGGGCTACACAATGAAACCCTGTCTCAAGAAACAAAAAGTAAACAAACAAAAAACAAAACCCTAAAATGAACATGTTGTATTATAAGATATAAGGGTCTGTTATACCAGAGTCACACATTTTATGTGCTGCTTAAAAAGAAATGCGCAAGAAAACATAGAGAAGGAACTCCCAATCTCAGAAAACAGTTTGAGAATAACATCATCACATAACCTGTTGGCACTCTCAGGTTCTTTTGACACTAGTGTTTAGCACTTTTCTTCTCTTGGTGCTGGGAGTTGAACTCAGCAGCACACAGGGTAAACACACATCAATGAATGACTCCATCACCCCAACATGCTGAGGATGACCTTGATTTACTAATCCTTCACCTCCAAGGATTTCAGGTATGCCCCACCTAACCTGACTCATACCTATTTTTAAAGAAGACTGAAGTATCAAGTTTTATCTTTAAACCAGAGACTAGATCAGAAACTCATTTATAGGGCTGTGACTAAGAATGGAATTATGATCAGTTGAGGAAACACCAGGACTATCAATGTTGGGACAATCTTTTTGAACACTACCTGTGATCTGCCTAGTTCCTTCCTCACTTGCCTAACACACTTTCTGAAAGGCCAATAACTAGGCAGGAGGATAGGTGGGACTTCCAGGCAGAGACAGGAACTCTGAAAAATAATCAGAGGCAATCAGAGAAAAGTGGAAGTACCGTACTGAGGTGAGGTAATGAGCCACGTGGCAGAACAAAGATTAACATAAATGGGTTAATTTAAGGTTTGTTGAGTTATGTGTTTGCTGTTTGTTTTTCGAGATAGGGTTTCTTCTTGTAGCTTTTTAAAAAAATATTTATTTATTTACTTATTATGTATACAGTATTGTCTGTGTATACGCCTGCAGGCCAGAAGAGGGCACCAGACCTCATTACAGATGGTTGTGAGCCACCATGTGGTTGCTGGGAATTGAACTCAGTACCTTTGGAAGAACAGGCAATGCTCTTAACCACTGAGTTATCTCTCCAGCCCCGTTTTTGTTTGTTTGTTTGTTTGTTTGTTTGTCTGTTTTGTTTTTTTCAAGACAGGGTTTCTCTGTAGCTTTGGAGCCTGTCCTGGAACTAGCTCTTGTAGATCAGGCTGACCTCAAACTCACAGAGATCCATCTGTCTCTGCCTCCCAAATGCTGGAATTAAAGGTATGTGCCACCACCACCAGGTTATTTAAGTTTTAAGAATTAGTTGGGAACATGCCTAAACTAAAGCCAAGCTTTCATAATTAATAAAAAGTCTGCATGTCAATATTTGGGAGCTGGTGTTCCAAAGAAAGTCCAACTATAAGTAAAATTGATTTTCACACCAGGTTTCAGCTCCATCATTCTGGTTCCTCCTTCACTTAACATGGAGTTTCCAACAAGCTAACAACAGGAGGGCATTACTGCACAAGAATGTTCTTCTTAGCCAGGCAGTGATGACACACTCCTTTGATCCCAACACCTGTGAGGCAGATGGATCTCAGTTCAAGGACAGCTTGGTCTAGAGTGAACTCCAGGACAGTCAGAAACTCTGTCTCGAAATCCTCAGTTTTTTTCTAGAAAGCATCTGTTCCAAACCGGGACTACTACACAGCATCCACGAGGTCTTGGCCCAGTATACACTAGGCGTGGGGCTGTTCACCTATAATCCTAGCACCTCAGTAGAGCCAGGAGAATCAAAATTTCAAGGTCACCATAAACTGCATAGCAAATTCAAGATCAGCCTGGGGTACCCTTCTCAGAGATTAGAAAAATACCTGCTTATACCCACGGTAGAACACAGTCAGTGAGCCAAAAAATAACCCAGTGCTTCATAAAGACCCTGGTGATAGCCTTTGAGATTTTAACACTAAACTGGACAGCATGAACCTAATAACAGCCAATACTGGAAGTTGGAGAGATGGTTCAGAGGTTAAGCGCACTGGCTGCTCTTCCAGAGGTCCCGAGTTCAATTTCCAGCAACCACACGGTGGCTCACAACCATCTATAGTGGGATCTGATGCCTTCTGGCATAAAGGTGTACATGCAGATAGAGCATCATCTACATAAATTTAAAAAAAAAAGACTACCCAACATGGTCCCAACTGTTAGTGTGGGAAAACTACATGTTCACACATATCAGTCTATGATTGACTGTAAGTTAAGGTCCTCTAAAACACAGTGCTGCCAGGTGTGGGATGCACACCTTTAATCCCAGCACTGAGGAGGCAGAGGCAGGAGGATCCCTGTGAGTTAGAAGCCAGGCTGGTCTAGAGTTCTAAGACAGACAAACGGGGCTACATACGAAAATCCTGTCTCAAAACACAAAAAACAACAAAAACACAAAAGGTAGATGCTGAGAACTTCACTTGAATACAAAAACAAGAGAATGTGTTAGACAATGGGAAGTGAGTTTAGAGGTGAATGTGCCTTTATATATATATATAAATATAAATATATATATATTTAATACAGGACAAGTACTCACTTAGCCCAGACCAACAGAACTCACAGAAATCTGCCTGCCTCTGTCTCCTGAGTGCTGGGATTAAGTGTGCCATCACACCTGACTTCTTATAAATTCTTTATTCATAACCCAGTGGCTAGCCTGAAAAAAGTTCCATAGGTAGGAAATTATACTCATGTATAAAACATTCCATTGGGAGGCTGGAGAGATGGCTCAGTGGTTAAGAGCGCTGGCTGCTCTTCCAGAGGTCCTGAGTTCAAATCCCAGCAACCACATGGTGGCTCACAACCATCTGTAATGAGATCTAGCGCCCTCTTCTGGCATGTGGGCATACATGACATGGAGGCAGAATGTTATACACATAATAAATAAATAAATAAATCTTTAAAAAAAAAATAAAACATTCCATTTAGCTTTTCCGGCGCTGGATATTGAACCCAAACTATCAAGGGTGATTGGCAACTGTTCTAGACATTGAGCCATCCCAGTCCGCAGTTCGACTTTGGACACTGAGTTTATTTACATCGGGCACAGTCACTGGAGACCTTTGTGAAGGTCTACCAATCCCAGCACCACTGCTGGCAGCTAAAATATGTACTAGAAAAATGCTTTGTAAAAACGGTAATTAAAAAAAAAATCTTTTTGAGCTCAGAGAGGTGGTGCAAGGGGGAGGCAGAGGCAAGGGGAATCTCTATCTGTAGACCAGGCCCAGTTCTACAAAATGAGACCCTGTCTCAAAACACAAGAGGATTTCATGGACAGGAAGGGCATGCACCTGAATCCCAGCACCTAGGTCGTGGAAGCAGAAAGATCAGGGGCTCCAGGTCAGCCTAGACTATGAAGGCCCTGTCTGAATGAAGGAAGAGGTAAATGATAAACATGTAAGGCCAAAATGTTCTATTAGTCAGTGTTTTAATAGCAACAACAATAAAAATCCTTACTTTTGAGAACAGTATAATCTTTTCAGTCTAGGTTTCATTTAGAAGACCTGGGATCTTCACTGTAAAACAACGGTTTACCGTGACCGTTTCAGTCATTATCTAAGCTCCACTTCTTGCTCCCATCTGTCTGTATTTCAAACCTCACACACCTATGTCATTTTGAGGACTTGATACATTGCTTCTCACCTTCCATCTGCTCAGAGTTAAATGTTAAAGAATATTATGTGCTATCTAATAAAGTCTTTGACTTTTAGGGTTTTTTTTTTTTTTTTTGGAGACAATTTCTCTGGGTAGCCTTGGTTGTCCTGGAACTGGCTCTGTAGACCATGCATGCCTTGAACTCAGGGATCTGTCTCTGTCCCCCAAGTGCTGGGATTAAAGGTGTGCACAACCACCTGTGGCTTGGGGTACAGATCGTAAGCAGTTTGGTGATGTGGTCTTTGGTTTGGTGGGTTTTGAGAACTTGAATTTTTAATTAAAAAATACAGCCAGGTGATGGCGGTGCAAGTCTTTAATCCCAACACTTGGGAGGCTAGTGGCAGGAAGATCTCTGTGAGTTCGAGGCTAGCCTGGTCTACAAACTGAATTCCAGAACAGCCAGGGCTACACAGAGAAAACGTGTATCGGAAAAAAAACAAAAAACAAAAACAAAACAAAAAGCAGAACTACATAATAGAGACCCTATTATTAAAAACAAAAAAACTACCACCTTTATTATTACTTTGTGTGACTACTGCACACAGGTGCATGGAGGTCAGAGGTCAACTTCTGGAAGCCAGATTTTTGGGTTTTAGTTCTTTCCCTCGAGGCATGGCTTTTCGAAGCTATCCTGGCACTCACTCCATAGACCAGGCTGGCCTCAAACTCACAGAGCTCTGCCTGCCTCTGCCCCTAAGGGCTGGGATTAAACGTGTTACCACTACCATCTGGCTAGGGGAGTTAGGTTCTTAAGTTACTTTTTCGTAGCCACAGTGCCTCACGTGTTTCTCACTTTTCACAAACCCCAAAACAATCTTAGATGTCACATACCCCTCAAGCATATAAAACTAACTAAGTGGGTTTTGTAGTCAGAATAACTGTAGTAATAAATACTGACAACAAAAAATAAAATATAAACACTGACAGCACTAAAAACTTAGCTGGACCTGATAACTCACATCTGTAATCCCAGCACTCAAGAGACTAAGGATCAGCGCATGTTTGAGGCTCGCCCGGGCTACAGTGGAGGCTCTGTCTCAAACAAACCAAAACTAATGAGTGAACTAAAAACTTACTTCAGTATTTCAATGGGGAAAATAAAGAGAAACTGGGGAAAATAAAGTTTTTTTCCTAACAAACTGTCAACAACATGCCAAGCTTCCCAGTGTAAATAAAAAAGGAAAAAGAGCTGGGAGTGGGGAAGCAGGCAGGCCAAAGAACTCAACACAAGGCTAGCCCTCTTAGAAGCCACACTAGAGAGATATCCCTCTCACTTTGGTCAATGACCTGTCATTCTGTTTCAGTCATCAACTGATGGTCGCAATTTTTTGTTGTTTGAGACAGGGTCTCAATGTGCACTGGTTGTCCTGGAACTCGCTATGTAGACCAAGCTGGCTTCAATTCATGGAGATTTGCTGCTCTGTCTCCAGGGTGCAGGAACTAAAGGTGTGGATCCAAACTCAGCTAGCTGCTGCCCAGAAAGCAAACTACAATCTTTGCATCAGATCTTCAGGACCTAAGGTAAAAGCGGAGGAGCTGGTGATGGCTCGGCAGGTAAAAATGCACAGTGCTCTTGCAGAGGGCCTTAGTTGAGTTCCCAGCACCCACTACTAGCAGCTCACAATTCCCCTAACTCCAGCCCAAATGTATCTGATGCCTCTGACCTCCAAAAGAACCTGCACACACATGCACATACTAACACATAATTACAAAAATAATAAAGATAAACCTCTAAGTTTTTTTAAGATACAGCAGAACTCGCAAGTGCTTTTTTAACTCTAAAGACTGTATCCTGCATTCAATGCCTCCAAGTTTACTAAACCCTAAAAATTCAACCCCACTCCTGCTGTAATGATTGGCTCTTAAAGACCAGTAACAAAAACATAGTCCACCCACGGTTCTCATCTACACATAAGCATCATGGGATCATGGGGACGGGGGCTAGGCTAGGAAAGGGATAAAAATCTAAGTTTACAACGTCTTTTCAGGTATTGCTTGGGGCATTTGATGGACATGGGCATAAACGGGAGTTTGTCCGAGGAATGCCAAAAGAAACAAGATTCCACAAGTCAGGACATCAAATACCCAACACGGGGCAAAGGGCACTCAGCTCCTTGCTTTTCACCCAAATCCCGATTAGTTAGTTGCTTCACCTGGGAGCTTTTCAAAGGCAGTCTAATGGTCTCCAGTTCCTCCCTCACCCCGAGTGAACTCAGCAATCCCTACCTGGAGACTAGGGCAAAGTCTTGCTTATCAGAAACAGCAAGTGTTGCTGTCAGAGCCAAGAAACACGTCGGTACCATACGATAGTCTTCTGACCCGCTTCAGTCTGTGCAAACCAACAAGCCAAAACACTTGGTCCCCAGCCTAAGTTACCGTCCTCCATTTTTCCAGTGGTTGGGTCAAAGAAGCCCGTCTTCCCTCTACTCCCCGCGCTCAGCAGGCTTGTCAAAGTTCCCAAGGCCAGCCAACCCCTGCTAGGTTCCCGCCCCCAAGCTCGGCTCACTTTCGGAACTTTGCCTAGGTCTTGCCCCAGGTCTGACACTCAGGTCCTCCATGAGATCTCCCGTCTCCCTGGCACGACTCCACCTTTCTCAACGTACTCAGCTGACGGTCACTTGTGTGTGCCCCCCCCGCCCCGAAAAAGTTGTTTTCCCCTTATCTCTCCTCAGACGGACACCCATACGACCCGAGTTAGGTGCCGGGTTCGACCTCTGCACCTAACACACTCCCTCGAGTTCCCTCACGGTCCTGTCATCCCCAGTTCCTCCACACCTATGTAAAAGGAAAATACTCCACAAAGCTCGTTTCCTGTGCTTTTCACCCCCAGACCACACCACTTCTCCCCTCTCCCCACGTTCGTCGGGCCCGGACTCCCCTGCCACCTCCCGGCCTGGGCCCTGCCCTGCCCTGTCCCGCCAGCGGGCTTGGGTGTTCCTTCCCTCGGGGCTGGCTCCGCGTGGGGCCGGCTCACCAGTTGGTCATGTCCAGGAAGAAGGCGCAGCCGGCCGGGTTGAGCTGGAAACCGAGGAGCCGCTGGAACTCGGAGATGAGCACGTCCTTGTCGGTGGTGCCCAGGCAGCTGAACTTCTGCATGAGCTCGGGGTCCAGGTCCACGTCCATGCCCTCCATGGCGGGGGGCCCGGACGCCCAGCTCCGTTCGCCCCGGCCTGCTTCCCCACGGGCGGCCGCCGCGCCCGGGCCCGGGCCCCACCAAGGGCGGCCCGCTGCTGGCCGGCGCCGCGCGCGCTGCTCCCAGGCAGGCCCCAGGCCTCTCACCGCCTCATGGGCTGCGCGCGCCGAGCCGCGCCGCGCCGCACCGCTCGCTCGCTCCCTCTCTCGCTGGCTTCTGGGCTCGCGCTCCCCCCCTCCCACCCCCCCCAGCGCCCGCCTCCTCCGCCGCCGCCGCCGCCGCCTCCGCCGCTCCTCGCAACACAGCCGCCTCCGCCTCCTCACGCGCTGCGCCCAATGCGCACGCGTGGGGGGCCACCCGAGCCCCGCCCCTTCCTCTCCCCCGATGGACCGCCCTTAGTGACGTCATAAGTCAGTGACGTCTCTCGCGTGACCTCACCGCGGCGGGGTGGAGCGGGGTGGGGGCACGGCAGGAAACGGGAAGCCGGAGAGGCGGGTCCTGGGCGGGTCTCTGTCCCCGCGCGAGTTCCCACGCTGCGTGGGAGCAGTCAAGAGCTTGGGATGTCTTGCTGTGACAAGCAACCCCACTCTTGTGCTGATTGGGAACCAGAAGTCACCTCAGGGACAGAGACTGAGGCAAGGTCAAAGTGCAAAGGGCACCCAAGAGCCGGCTCGTGTTCCTCCGCTCCGACAGGACTTCTTCAAAAAGACACTTTGCCACAGTGACGCGGCCGCGAACGCTTGGTCCCAGGCCTCTGACTTGAGTTTAGAATGACTGCTTATGTTATTATGCAACTTTAGCATGGCGTCTCCAGGAAATAAAAGGTGGCCTGATACAAGCATCAGTCATAGGCCCGGATGAACGCCACCCTTGCTGCAGAACCCATCCCTTGCAAATGCAGGTCAACCCCTGGGAATTCGGCAAATCTAGTTCTGTCTTTAAAGTCCAAGACCAAGCATGACTGTATGCTGTGTGCAATGTATCTAACTACTTCTTTGAGGTCCCGATTGAAGAGATTACAAAGCTGTAGAGAGACCCATTTGCCCGTTCTATTACCAAGTATTTTTTCAGCACAGCCTGTTTCCAGATACAGCTAGGGACGGAGAAGCGGGTGGGTAAGAAATGACCTGCACCCGGGGCCATGGCTTAATAAACTGCAAGCTTGAAGACCTGAGTTCCTGAGATAGCTACTCTGCACCCGCTTATAAGGGTGGTGGTGCAGGTCTCAGTTGGGTAACCTGGTCTACATAGGAGTTCTAGGTCTGCATAGTGAGATACTTTCCCCCCTGCCCCTCTGAGACAGGGTTTCTCTGTGTAACATCCATGGTCTGTCCTGGAACTTGCTCTGTAGACCATGTTGACGTCGAACTCACAGAGATCTGTCTGCCTCTGCCTCCCGAGTGCTGCGATTAAAGGCGTGGGCCACCAGCGCCTGTCAGGAGATACTTTCTTTGAAAAAAGGAGGGGCGATGGCATGTGGCTCGTGGTATGGCAGAGAAAGGAGAATCACAAGCAGCCTACCCAAATCAATGAGTACCACCAGGTTTGGTGCCTCCAAAAATAAACGGATTTGAGATGACACATCCAACAATAATCTCTGGCTTCCACACACATGTGCACTAGCAGACACACACACACGCAAATGGTCTTCCACCAGGTGTGGCCTATCATGCCTGCCCTTGGGAGGTCGATAGTTTAAGGCCAGAGTACACTACCTAGTGAATTATATAGGTCAGTTGGACTGTGTGAGATACTTTGGAGGGGGGTGGCTTTGAGTCATGCACATTTGGGATTAAAATTTTCATTCTGCCAACTATTTGTTACAATAGGACCCATCGAGGAAGTTGATTCATATAAAAAAGTAACAATATATAAGCACAATGCATTGCTCAATAAGATTGACAACTAGAATGGGCATTCAGAATATAACTGATATTGTACAAGGCAGTAGATATGAAGAGGTGGCCTCGGAATTAGACAACCAAAGTATTCAGGGATTGCTTTTTCACATGGCCTATCTTCTAGTTCATTTCTCTTACTGGCCCTCTGTGGGAACATGAGCTATGAGGCTGGGAAGATGGTTCGTCTTCTGTGCAAGCCTGAGGATCTGAGGTTTGAATCCCCAGCACTCCCTTCCAAGCATGGCGCTTGTGTCTGTAATCACAACACTGGGGCACAGAGACAGGCATGTCCTGAGAGGTAGTTGATGAGCCAGCTTAGCCCTAGAGGCAAACCTCAGTGAGAAAGCCTGCCTTCACCAAGTGAAGCAGAGAGCCATAGAGGAAGACCCTGGACATCAACCTCTTAGCTACAGAGAACTTAGGTTTCGTTCCCACCATCAAAAGTACCAGTCAGTGAGATGGCAGTGGTTACAGGCACGTGCAACCAAGTCTAACAACCTGAATTTAATCCTGACATGGTGGAAGGAAAACACTGACTCCCACCTACTCATGCACCCACATGAGTATATATATTTAATATAGCAAATGTAATGTATATGTGTATAGATATTAAAAGCAGGCAACAGTGCAAGAAAGCTTGTGTTCAAGTGCCGACTGCAGGGCTTTGGAAGAGAGAACAGGCAAGTTTCCTGAGGCTCCTTCTAGGAGCCCTGACCACAGCCCAGCTGTCTGTCCACAGGGTCTGAGGCAGTGAAGGCTTTCAGAAGTGTTGTGCAGCTGTGAGACCTTGCCTGCTCTTTGAAGACTCCTTTGGTTTTTCCCTCCATTCTGATAACTATAAAATCACCGGTAAAGGGGCTGGAGAGGTGACTCAGCGGTTAAGGATGATTGATGCTCTTGCAGAGGACCCAAGTTCAGTTCTCAGCTAGCTCACAACTGCCTGTAACTCTTATTTCCAGGGAACCAAATATCCTTTTCTGGACTCTGTAGGCACCTGCATACATGTGTACATACTAACACATGTACACAATATAATAAAAATCATCTTTACAAAAACACATACATAATTTTTAAATAGTAATTAGTTTTTAAAAAGCATGGGCTTCTCTCTTGTAACAAACCTGAAAGAGAAGAAAATCAAAATTTAAAAAGGCAAAAACAAAAACCCCAAGGATTTTCTAATTTATTATATTTTCCTTCTTTTTTTTCTTTTTTTTCGGTTTTTCTTTTTTTTAATATTTATTTATTAATTATGTATACAATATTCTGTCTACGTACATGCCTAAAGAGGGCACAAGGCCTCATTACAGATGGTTGTGAGCCACCATGTGGTTGCTGGGAATTGAACTCAGGACCTTTGGAAGAGCAGGCAATGCTCTTAACCTCTGAGCCATCTCTCCAGCCCCCTTTTCTTTGGTTTTTCAATACAGGGTTTCCCTGTAGCTTTGGAGCCTGTCCTGGAACTAGCTCTTGCAGACCAGGCTGGCCTTGACCTCACCGAGGTCCGCCTGCCTCTGCCTGGTGTGTGCCACCACCGCTTGGCTTTTCCTTCATTCTTTTCACCAAGAATATCCCAATCTGCCCGAATACTGCTGTCCCACTTCATCTCAGTCAGGGTGAAGTTGGAGAGCAGGAATGGTATTAGAAGGTCTGTTTAAGGAAATCGTGGTGCCAGGTATTTGCTCACCCGCATGCTGATTGACTCGATCCTCACAACCAAACCACATCAGTATTATCACTATTTCCATCTTCCATTAGGGAAATAAAAGTCACTGATGTAAATCTTTTGTTCAAAGAGAAATAAATTGAAAAAGCCAACATAAGCCGAAGTTCAAAAAAAAAAAAAAACCTGTGTCAATCTCTCTGCTGGGATTACAGGCATGAATTAGCATACCTAGCTTCTGGGAATTCTTTATTTTTGAGAAAGGGTTTTTCCACATAGTGCTGAACTCGCTATATAGACCAGGCTGGCCTCAAAACTCATAAAGATCCACCTGTTTTTGCCTCCTTAGTGTTGGGATTAAAGGTGTGGGCCACCACCGCCTGTCTGGTTTAATTTAGTTTGTTGTTTTGTTTTGTTTTGTTTTGTTTTTGAGACAAAGTCATTGGTATTTCTGGCTGACTGGTCTCTAACTCACTACAGTTAAGCCAAGTGACATTAAACCAGCACTCATGAGGCAGAAGCAGGTTAGTCTTTATGAGTTCCAGAACAACCAGGACTACACAGAGAAATCCTATCTTGAAAAACCATAGAAGGGGCAGGTGAAGGTGACTTTGAACTCCTGACCCTCCTACTTCTACCTACTAATCGCCGGGATTACAGGGGTTGCCGCGATGACTATTAAAAAGAGACACTTGTTAAAATTCTTACATCCAAGGCCGGGCGGTGGTGGGGCTCGCCTTTAATCCCAGCACTTGGGAGGCAGAGGCAGGCGGATCTCTGTGAGTTCGAGGCCAGCCTGGTCTACAAGAGCTAGTTCCAGGACAGGCTTCAAAGCTACAGAGAAACCCTGTCTCAAAAATAAAAAAAAAAATTCCTATGTCCAGGAGCCCAACTGAAGTCAGTATGTCTGGGCTGGAGCTCACCTGGTGATTTTTACCGTGTTCGGATTTGAAGATTGGCACTGTAAGCAAAGGCAGATGTTGCCGCAGAGAGTTGGCTCCACAGTTCAACTTGATTAAAGATTAGCAAATCCAACTCTGCTTTCGCTGGTGTGTTTGAGTTGCATGTACTTCACAGAAAGCAGTTGTGGGGACATGAGGAATAGAGCTCAGGGTGATCAGAAGGAAAACCTGTGTATTTCGGACACCGGCAGTGCATCAGACTCTTCTAAACGGTCTACTCCCGATGACGCTCCTTCCTCGTGCTTTCTTAGGACAGAAATTACCAAGTTAACACATGGAATGATGACCTGGACATCATGTCATGTGGTGTAATCCCAGTGTTTAAGAGGCAGAGGATCAGGATTTAAGGCCAGCCTTCACTGCTTAGCAAGGTCAAGGTGAGCCCGGGCTACGTGAGACCTGGTCTCGAGAGCCTCCTTCAGTAACACCCCTGCAGTCTCAGCACGTGGGAGGTAAAGGCTGGAAGTCAGGAATTGAGGGCCAGCTTCAGTGGCATAGTGAATTTGAGACCAGCCTGGGTTTCATGAGGCTCTGACTCAAACAAAACAAACAAACAGTTTTGAGCAACAGAATACTCTATATCAATAAATGAAAACGAGGAGCTGAGAAAATGCAAGCTCCAGACTGAGAGAGAAAGAGGTGGAGAAGTGATAAAAGAGAATGCCAGGCGCAGATACACACACCCTTGTGCACACACGATCATTCACTCCCAGGGACACATGCAAGAAGAAATATTTGCTTCTATGTTGTGTGAATGTGTGCATGTGTGGATGTCAGAGGACCAGTTTTGAGAGCTGGTTTTCTCCTCGCACTGTGGGATCTGAGGCTTGAACTCAGGTTCTCAGGTGTGTGCAGTCATCGCTTTTACTCACTGACCCATCCAACCAGCCCAATAAATTAATTTTTAATTGGAAAGAAAGCAATTTGAAAGGGTAAATGACATGGTAAGGTTACAGGAAATATACGTGTTCACTTTGTTTTTTTAATTTGTTTTTATTTACTTACTGTGTGTGTGTGCTCGTGTGTGGAACTGAAATTACAGACAGTGGAGTGCCATGTGGAACTGAACCCAGTGGAGTGCTGGGAACTGAACCCAGGTCCTCTGGGAGAGGAGGCAGTGCTCTTAACCACTGAGCCATCTCTCCAACCCTTACTTTTGTTTTTGAAGTAGGGTCTCACTATGTAAGCCTGGCTGGCCTGGATCTCTTTATGTAGATAAACTGGTCATAAATTCATATGTAGCCAAGGATGGCCTTCAGGTTTGTCTCCTGCCTCCACTTTCCACGGGCTAGCCCTGCAGACACGACCCACGCCTGGCTTATAGTATCCTTTATATTTAAGGTTCGCTTCTCCCAGTTTTTGATAGTTAAATATAGCAGCCCCATCCTTATTTTATCAAATTATTTTTCTTGTGATAAAAATAGTTTGACCTCTCCAGGGAAATCCCCAAGGTCAAAGAACCACAGCTGTGTTAGCAGAGCCCTGTGTACATCCCCAACAGTCATTCTGGTTCAAGAACACCTTTTCCTCGACACAGAGTTTCCCCAGGGACTTTTCCCTACACGTTTGTTTAGTTTGTTTACTCTGACCTCAAGATCTTTTGGATCCTGAGCAAAGCAGCGAGAACCTTGCAGATGGAGACGAAATACACCAACAGCCTCAGATGTGGGTGAACTCCCAGATGACCTGGAAAAAGCCCCAGTGCTTCTTTGCTCTGACATTCTTTCTAAACTGGAGAAGTCCAGACAGAAAATTATCCAGTGACTGTCCCCGTCCTTGGAGCCAGAGAGAAAGCTGACTCTCAAGTTCTATCACGGTACCATTGCCTGAAAGACCCCAGTGTAGGGAGACTCTCACTCAAGTCTCGGATAACACGACCCCACCGCCCCTCAGTAACTCACGAGAGACTGAAACCGAGACCGACCTTGCTGCAATCACACGAGGTTTATTTGACAGGATAGGAACCAGTGCACTGGGGTCAAAACTCATAACCCCACGCAGGGGAGGAGTTCGACCTTGAGTAACTAGGAAAAGGGGTTTTTAAGGGAAGAAACCACAACCCAGTAATCCAAGGGGTAGGGAGGGCGTCATCGAAAATTCCGAAAATACCAGTGATAATCACAAGGGGGTAACTCCCTGTTTCTCAAGATTATTCTCAAGATTATAATCTAACTTTATCTTAAATTAGTTCCTGAAACAGAGTCACTAAACCGGCTAGTCCTAGATTTTTGGCTCTTCTCTTCCTGCTAGAGGGGTCTGGATTTATCCAGGTCTTTCAGCCTTAGTAGAGCTCTCAAGTTATTCTCAACCAAAGGAGATCCCTCAGAAGTTCAAGTTACTATTTCTTATGTTTTAATTATCGATTTAAATTTTACTTTTAAAAATTAATTGTTTAGGGCTGGGCAGTAGTGGTGCATGCCTTTAATTCCAGCACTCGGAAGGCAGAGGCAGGTGGATCTCTGTGAGTTTGATGCCAGCCTGGTCTACAGAGGGAGTTTCAGTATATCTAGGGCTGTTACACAGAGGAAACCCCATCTTGAAAAAAAAATTGTTTATGGCCTAGTGCATGAGGCATCTGCTGCCAAACCTAGATGACCTGAGTTCATTCTCTGGATATAGACGGAAAAAGGAAAAAACTGTTTCCTGAAACACATGCGTGGTCTGAGCATTTACAAAGTGGAGACTGCATAGCTTTGACCACAAAGGGTTTGGAAGTGACAACACTTGTCAATCATTATGATTGGCACCGCAGAAGTAAGGAAAGGGACTGGATATGGTCTGAGTGTCCAGGAGGTCAGGGGAACAAGTCTGTGAGACAGGAGCTCATCAGAGAATAGCAGTGTCTGAAGGTCAGTTTGCATGCTGTGTGTGTGTCCATTGTTTCTCCTTCCCTGACTCAGTATACCAAGTCAAATATGGCTGTGTTCTGCTAGGTACTTCCTGCAGCAACCTTGAGAAAGAACTTCAAGTTTGCTTTTGAACGTTTCTGCTCTGAGGTTTCAGTCTCTCTGCGCTTTTTTTTCCCAGGGAAGAGGGTGGATTTCAAGACAGGGCTTCTCTGTGCCGCCCTTGTCTTGGAACTAGCTCTGTAGACCAGTCTGGCATTGAAGTCAGAGATCTGTCTGCCTCTGCCTCCTGAGTGCTGGGATTAAAGGTGTGTGCCACCACCACACTGCTTTTTCAAAACTTTTTATTTTAGGCTGGAAGGATGACTCCAGGGTCAGGAGCACTGGCTGCTCTTTCAGAGGACAAGGGTTTAATTCTCACAGCTGTCCACACCATAGCTCCAGTTCTCGGGGACATCAGGAGTAACAACCAAACAAATGGTGTAACGACCCACTACATAAAATAAAGATTAATTTTTATTTTATCTATCTATCTATCTATCTATCTATCTATCTATTTATTTTGTTTTTGCAAGGCAGGGTTTCTCTGTAGCTTTGGAGCCTATCCTAAAACTACTTCTTGTAGACCAGGCTGGCCTCGAACTCATAGAGATACACCTGCCTCTGCCTTCCAAGTGCTGGGATTAAAAGCGTGCGCCACCACCGCCTGGCTAAGGTTAATTTTTAAAGATTTATTTTTATTCATTTGTGTGTGTGTGTGTGTGTGTGTGTGCTTGTAAGTACAGTATTTACAGTCATAAGAGAGTGTCAGATCCCTGGAGCTGGACTTAGGTTGTGAGCTACCTGATGTGGATGCTAGGGACTGAACTCTGGTCCTCTGAATGAGTAGAGTCATAGCAGGGTTTCTTTTGGGCCACCAACCAGCACCCAAATCATGACACAGAGACTTATTATTAGTTATGGATATTCAGCCTTATCTTATGTTTGTCCCATTAGCGTGTACAACTTAATTTAACCTGTTTCTCTCACCTACATTCTGCCTTAGGCTGTTTTCCTTTCTTTCATTCTGTATGTCCTACTCTGTGCCTGGCTGGCTGGCTGGCCCTATTTATTCTCTCTGCCACCAGCCCTGCCTATTCCTCTACTGCCTAGCTATTGGCTGGTCAGCTTTTTATTAGACTAATCAGGTGCCTGAGGCAGGCAAGGTAAAAAAACGGCAACACATCTTTACATCATTAAACAAATGCAGCATAAACAAATGTAACACATCTCAACATAGTAAAAGTAATATTCCATGTCATAGGGGAAGTTAGACCTCCTATAAGCCATCTCTTCAGTCACTTTGCCCCCATTTTTTGAGACAGAGTCTTAAGTAGCCCAGGATGGCCTTGAATTCTTCTGATCCACCTACCTCTGCCTCCCAATTGCTGGGATTACATGTGTACCCTACTGTACCAAGTTTGCCCGGTGCTGGGAATAGAACCCAGAGTTCTGTATGCCAAGCAAGCCCTTTCATGGAGACACTGTTTTGAGACATTCAACACAGATAAAAGTTGTGAAGAGAAATGGGGAAGTTAGGATAAAACAAAACAAGATGTTTCATGTGCCATGATTCATCAGGTTCCCCCAGATCTTAGAGGAAATTCCAAGGGACCCTGAGCTTCTGGTTAAACAAAAACCACCTCTGCCAAGCAAAGCACTCACAGTACCTGCTGATCTCAGGGTGTGACAGTTTGGTGACCAGGGCAGCTCCTTAGACACTGAGAGACTCAGAGAGAAGAGCTAAGTGATCTCACAGGGTGTGGCAGCGCTGGGACAGCTGGGTCACCCCGCCGAGGGCCCAGTGCTACCATCTTCCTCTAGAGCCTCTTTATGTGCAAGTGTCTGTGAGTCATCAGCTGCCAGGGTTTATGGGTGATGCCTATGCCTGAAAACCTGCTTCTGGAAAGTTCTTTCCTTCCCCTCCCCCTCCCCTTCTCCAGCTCCTCTGTCTCACTTCTGCTGGATCACATGAGTTTTCAGAAGATGTTGGTGATGGGCTGGGAGGATGGCTCAGCAGTTACCATCACTGACTGCTCTTCCAGAGGACCCGGGTTCAATTCCTAGCACACACGTGGCAGCTTGCAGCTGGCTGTCAGTACAATTCCAGGTGACCTGGCACCCTCACACAGATCTATATCATGTAGGCAAAACACTAACACACATAAAATAAAAATAAACAATTCTCTTTAAAGTAGAAGAAAAAGACGCTGGTGACAGTGTGAAATGCCACTGCCTTTTGTTAGGAAGAGGATGGGTGGGCTCAAGAAAGAAGTGGACGTGAATTCACCCTTCAGAAATGAGGGACCTCACGACTGTGGTGGGCAGGGCATGGCAGGGCCTGGAGGTAGGACAGCAGCTTAGTGACAGGCCACATAAGGAGGCCGTAATGGAAAAGCAGGCTTCTCTGGCTGTGCTGACTATACCTTTATTCCCAGCACTTTGCGGGGCAGAGGCAGGTGGATCTCTGTGAGTTCCAGGACAACCAGACCTACACAATGAGACCCTGTCTCAGAAACAAACACAAATGAACAAGTCAATGAAAAACAGCCTGGAGAGGAGCTGCAGGAAGAGAGAAATCCTAAAGGAAGGGAGAAAAGTTGTGATTTCGTCTGGGAAACCTATGGGACCAGAGGCATGGGGGAGCCAGGGACAGGGCAGGATTACACATTAGAGGCTGTGAAAACCGCACAGCACAGTTCTGTGACTCTCCATCCCTCAGGCTCAGATCTGACCGTGTGGGTAGCAGACCTGTGATTGGACACTCATTCTGGTTGTTGGTTTGGGTTTTGGTTATTTTAAGTTTTAAGTAATAGTTTTATAAAAAATCAGTTCTACACATAGCGATTTCCTATATCAAATGAATTGCTGCAGTAACTTTTAAAATTCCTATTTTTGGTGATTTGAATATGCTTGGTACTGCTTTTGCCATCTAAATTTTGAAAATGTTTACCATTCACATTTTGAAATTGTGATTACATCATTTTCTCCTTCCCTTCCCTCCCAATAAATCAGTGGTTCTCAATCTGATGGCCACCGTCCATTTGGCCAACCTTTACCTCCAAAAATATTTATATTACGATTCATAGGCTAGGTTCTGGTGGTGCATGCCTTTAATCCCAGCACTCAGAAGGCAGAGACAGATGGATCTCTGAGTTCAAAGCCAACCTGGTCTACAGAGTGAGTTCCAGGACAGCCAGGGATACACAGAGCAAGCCTGTCTCGAAAAAAAAAAAAAGGAAGAAAGAAGAAAATTTTCAGTCAAGAGCACCATATCACAGAAAAGTCAAGACCACAGAGAAATCCTGTCTCCCTGTCTCAAAACAAAACAGTGTCATATCAGCTAGGCATCATGGCACACCCAAGCTCAGGGGTCACTGGGAAATAGGAGGTGGAAAGATTGTTAAAAGCCAGCAGAGCAGGGTGGTGGTGCACCACCTTTAATCCCAGCACTAGGGAGGCAGAGGCAGGAGATCTCTGTGAGCTCGAGGACAGGCTGGTCTCACGAGCTAGTGCCAGGACAGGCTCCAAAATTACAGAGAAACCCTGTCCCCCCCAAAACAAAACAAACAAACAAAAAACCCAAACAAAGAAACAAACAAACAAAAAGCCAGAAGAACAGGGACTTTGGAACTTTGCTGTCTTGCTGTGAGCTTGTGTCTCCTAGGAAGGTCAGAGCCACAACCTTAAAGTCTCACCGACGACGTGACTGTCTGAAGAGGAACTGAACAAGGACAACACTGGACGTAGGTGGCCGACCGAATGCAGAAAAGCCCACAAGGCCTCAACACCACACAAAGAACTAAAACCAGGGACCCTGAGAGCAGGAGACGTCATCTCCCCAGGGAAGAGTACAACACCACACATACACACAAAGAACATACAGACCGGGTCGGTTGTGCTTACCTATGCAGGGATATATACATGTACATCCATTCGTGTGACAGCGACCAATGAGAAAAGGCCATGGATCTGAAGAGAGAAAGTAGCGGTGGTGTTGAAGGGTTTAGCGCAGTGGTTCTCAACCTTTCTAACTCTGCAACCCTTTAATACCTCACGTTGTGGCGACCCCAACCGTAAAATTATTCTCATTGCTTCCTCATAGCTGTAATTTTACTACCTTATGAATATTTTTTTTTTGAGACAGGATTTCTCTGTAGCTTTGAAGTCTGTCCTGGAACTTGCTCTGTAGACCAGGCTGGCCTTGAACTCAGAGATCTACCTGCCTTTCCCTCCCTACCGAGTGCTGAGATCAAAGGCCTGCACCACCATGGTCTGGCACTTTTTTTTTTCAGATCTTTTTTTCCACTCATTTTTTGTTGTAGTGTGTGGAAATCGTGGCCCCAACGGGAGCGTGTAGCCTCCCTACCCTCCTTGCAGTCACTCCAGATGTGCACACTACTCACATAACTTCAGATGTGAACACTACTCACATAACTTCAGATGTGCACACTGCTCATATAACTTCAGATGTACACACTACTCACATAACTCCAGATGTGCACATTGCTCACATAACTTCAGATGTGCACACTACTCACATAACTCCAGATGTGCACACTGCTCACATAAATAGCATTGCATATGTGGCTTTCATAGCAATTCCCTGGCTCCCAATGTCGCCAGCAGGCATAACTCTAGGGCTGCCAGAGTATAAAGCCATGGGTTCTGGTTCTTCCAGAGAGATGGGGGGAGGGGGATTCTTGAGGCAGGGCTTTCTGACAACTACCAGCAGAAAAAAAGGTTCACAGAGATCACTGGGGTAAGGGTGAAGTGGAACCAGACCAGAAGTTGAAACTGGCATAATAAGGTCTAGAGTCCAAGAGGTCAGAGTCCGTCACCAAATACAGCACAGCTAAGCAGAGTCTGACACTGACCCTGGGCACAGGCTGCCCAGACTTCCCTCTGACAGAGAAGGGATTTCTGGACCCACCTGCCCTGACTTGAGGCTCAGCTTAGGCCCTCAGGGAACTTCTTACTAAGAGACCCGGAAACTGCCTTTGCTTCCCCAATGATGGGGCAGACTTTAGGGAAGTGGATTTTGTACTTTGAAACTTCAGGACTGGCAGTGGGTCAGTGGTACTGGCCACTGTGCCTGGTGGTCCCCGTTTGATCCCTTTGATGCTGAAACCCACAGGGTGGAAGTGCTGACTCCCTTAAGTTGTTCTCTGGTTGTCCCCCACACCAAATAAATGTAAAAAAATAAATAAATGTTAAGAAAAAAGTTTTAGTTGAAGCTGAGTATGCTGAAGCATGCTGCTAATCCTGGCACTTGAGAAATAGAAGCAGGAGGATAGCCACGAGTTCTGTACCAGCATAGTCTACGCAGTAAGTTCCAGGTCATCCATGGCTATGTAGAAATAGCCTGCTTGAGCCTTTTTTCCCAGACAGGATTATCGTGTGTAACAGTTCTTGCTGGTTGGCACACACCTTTAATCCCAACACCTGAGAGGCTGAGACAGGCTGGTCTCTGTGAGTTGAGATCTGGTCTACACAACTATTTCTAGGACAGCCAGGACTAAACAGAAGCCCTGTCTGGCAGGCTACAGGGCTGGTGAGTCTTCAGCAGAGCTGGAAATGCAGTGCCCTAGTGGAGCGCCAACGTGCACAAGACCCTGGTGCCCTGGTAGAGTGCTCCCCTAGCCTGTACAAGACCCTGGCTCTGTTCCCCAGCGCCATCAGGGAAAAGGCTTCAGCAAAAGCTGTTAAACGTTTCCTGTGGACTCCAAATCTGATTTATAATCTGTACTTTGTTTTATTGTGCTCCCAAATTTGGTAGTTCATTAAACCCAGAGAACTTGGATATCTAATGCAGATGACAATGTAATAACAATTCTGTATGAAGTTTTTTGTTTTGATTTGTTTGGGGGTCAGTGAGTATAAACTCATGCAGAAGTCAGAAAAGGGTATCGGGTAACCCCTTCAATAGCTCTCCACCTTATCTTTTATTTTATTTATTTTTGACTGGTAGTGGTGGGGCACGCTTTTAATCCCAGCACTTGGGAGGCAGAGGCAGATGGATCTCTGTGAGTCCAGCCTGGTTTACAGAGTGAGTTCCAGGACAGCCTCCTTAGCTACTGAGAAATCCTGTTTCAAAAACAAAACAAAACAAAACCAAAAATAAAAACAAAATCGTAGTACAAAGCTAGGCATGGTGGTACACACCTGTGACGGCAGCACTGGAAGGTCAAAGCGGGAGAACTGGGAGCTCACGGACAGGTTGTCTACATAGAGATAGGAGACCAGCCTGGGGCACATAGCAAGAACCTGTCTCCAAAAACCAACAGCAGGCTACACAGAGAAACCCTGACTTAAAACACTAAAACAAGCAAACAACAGAAAAGAATTCGAAGTAAATGATTATTTGCCAGGCAGTGGTGTCCCTCAACTCTAATCCCAGCACCCGGGAAGCAGAGGGAGAGGGATCTCTGTAAGTTTGAGGTCAGCCTGGTCTACAGCATGAATCCCAGGACAGTCAGCGATACATAGAGAAACCTTGTCTCAACACACAAACTAAAACCCAGCACCGACCAACAACTGAAACTGGGCATGGGCTATAGAGATGGCTCGGTAGGTAAAAGCTCTTGCTTGAGAACTCGACAACCTGCGTGTCACTCTGTGGGTTCACGGTGTGGAAGGGAGCAGACGTCCACACGTGGTCCTCCGACTGCCACGGGAACGCTTGCTTATGGCGCGTGTGCTTACACACTCGCTGTGCTTATGAAACGCGTGCTTTGCACACACATTGTGCTGGTTGGTTTGTTTTGGTTTGGTTTTTTGAGACAGGGTTTCTC
This sequence comes from Myodes glareolus, assembly GCF_982192425.1. Classification (NCBI taxonomy): domain Eukaryota; kingdom Metazoa; phylum Chordata; class Mammalia; order Rodentia; family Cricetidae; genus Myodes; species Myodes glareolus. Next base: position 67,321,489 of record NC_142043.1, on the reverse strand, counting down.
TGTGTAGCTTTAGAGCCTGTTCTGGAACTTGCTTTGTAGACCAGATGGCCTCGAACTCACTGAGATCTGCCTGCCTCTGCGGGGCGCCACCACTGCCTGTCTGTTGGTTAGTTTTTATTCTCAATTTGACACAACCTAGAGTCACCTGGTTGACTACTACTTTGTCAACTTTATTTCTGGAATCTGGCATTAACTAAAACGTAAAAATGCCTGGCATACCTATGAGCGATTTTTGACTAATTAAATCATTTGAAGCAGGAAGATCTTTGTTAATCCACATCTTTTGAGGTAGGAAGATCCACCACTAACCTGGGCCACACTCTCTACTGGGAGCCTATTTAAAGGACGTAGAAGAGGAAGCCTCAATCTTTGCCTGCTTGCTCGTGTGCCCTCACTAGCAAGTCCACTCCTTCGTTGGCACTCTAGACTCCTTCAAACTCCAGTGCAGACTGAAGACTGCCTGCAGCATCCAGCCTCATGGACTAAACAACTGCTGGATTCGTGGACCTTCTGTCGACAGGCAGTCCATGTTGGATTAGCTGGGCCACAGCCTGTAGGTCATTCTAGCAAATCACACACACACACACACACACACACACACACAATCACACTTATTTTGTCTGTTTGTTTGTTTGATTAGTGAATTTTGGCCCTGCCTCCTTTCATGTAACCCATTAGTCTACCAGAATTTAAAACATGTTCAGATTGCCACTTCCTCGGCAAGTTTCCTACAGTTGATTTTCAACTAGTTTCTTATGTACACATTGTCCATTTTAGTCCTCTACAAACCATCTTTTCTCTATCTATCTATCTATCATCTATCTATCTATCTATCTATCTATCTATCTATCTATCTATCTATCTATCATCTATCTATCCCTACCTACTGGTTTCCTGAGACAGGGTTTCTCTGTGTAACATCCCTGACTGTCCTGTAACTCACTTTGTAGATCAGGCTGGCCTCAAACTCAAAGAGACCCACCTGTCTCCATCTCCCAAGTGCTGGAATTAAAGGTGGGCACCGCCACACCCAGCTTATTTCTATTTTTGAGGCAGAGTTTCCAGTAGCTCAGGCTGGCCTCAAACCTGTGATATAGCTAAGGATGACTTTGCACTCCTGATCCTCTTGCCCCAGCCCCCCAGCAGTGGGGTCACAGTCGGAGCCTTGCTGTCTGAAATACTGAAATACTGAATACTGGGGGTTGAACCTTGGACCTGAAAACATTTACATTTTACTTTTTTTCCGCTTGGGTTTGGCTTTTTGAGACAGGGTTTCACTGTTTACCCCTGGCAGTCCTGGAACTCACTCTATAGACCAGGCTGACCTTGAACTCATAGGTATCCAACTGCTTCTGCCTCCTGAGTGCTGATATTAAAGGTTTTATGATTTTTTTAAAAATGCTGCAAGATCCCCAGCGGCAGTAGGCAGCAGATATGCTGTAGGTCCCAAATGGTGGTAGTGGGCCATGTGGCGGCAGGCAGAGGGCTCTGGGAGCAGTCAGTCCCAGGCAGAGACGGCTGCTGATCCCAGAGCAGTGACTGGTCCCAGGCAGGGAGACACATGGCGAGCGGGCAGTAGACAGAGACATGGATAGCATGGATAGACATGACATGCAGAGTGAGGTTGAATATTTATTCAGGAGGTTATAGAGGGGAAGGGAAAAGGGAGGGCAGAGAGACAGAGAGAGAGAGAGAAAGAGAGAGAGAGAGAGAGAGAGAGAGAGAGAGAGAGAGAGAAGGGGGAGGAAGCGGAGAAGTGGGGAGAGAGGCAGAAGCAAAACTGCCTCTCCGAGAAGAAGATGGAAAAGAGTGAGCTCAAACTGGAAGCTGAAGATCAGCCTGCCTCAGCGGATGGGGGAGGGAGTGGGCGTGGCTTGTCTCTTAAAGAGACAGAACAACCATTACAAGAGGCATGTCCCAGCACCACCCAGCCTTATTTTAGTTTTGTTTTTTTTTTTTTTGCCTTGGAGGGCACAGATATCCCTGTCAATTATCATAAACTGTGCACCCATATTTCAGGAAATCTCAGGGATCGGCATGCTGGAAAGTAATCATTAAGCTTTGCTGTGAGAACATTTCTTTGTGAGCCTGGTATCTTTCCTGCCAGGTAATCACCATTGTGTTTACTTCAGATCTTTGCATAATTGGAAGAATGTTTGTTTTGTACACTCTTCCGCCTGGGTTTTATCTCTCTTGTTTATAGAAGTTCCTTCAGGACAGCTGTGCAAGACACCCTTCACTAGGAATCCTAGCATTTGGGAGACAAACACAAGAGATCAAGAGTTCAAGGCCAGCTTTGACTGCCTAGGAAGCCTGAGGACTGTCTGGGCTATGTGAGACCCTGTCTCAAAATAAAGTCATCCCTCAGTGGGGGTGGTGGGAGTGGTGCACATTTTGAATTCTTGTTGTTGGAGGCCACTTGTTGGTTCCCTGCTGTTCAGCCCTTAAATAATCACACAGACACTGTATTAATAAATTTACTGCTTGGCCCATTAGCTCTAGCTTCTTATTGGTTAACTTTTACGTATAATTTAACCCATTTCTATTAATCTGTGTATCGCCAGAAGGCTGTGGCTTACTGGCTGAAGTTCTGACCCGTGTCTGTCTCTGGAGGCTCTCAGACTCCACCCTTCTTTTTCTTTGGAGCCTCTCCTGGAACTAGCTCTTGGAGTACTGGGATTAAAGGCGTGCCCCATCACCGCCAGGCAACTCTGCTCTTCTTCCTCCCAGCATTCAGCTTAGTGTTGTGTCCCATCCCCGCCCCCAGCTAAGTTCTGCCATGCTATAGATCCAAAGAAGTTTCTTTATTCATTAATAGTAATCGCAGCACACAGAGGGGAATCCCACATCAAATCCTAGCACTTGGGAGGCAGAGGCAGGAGGATTTCTGTGACTTCAAGGCTTTTCCAAGCCTGTTAGGGTTACATCGTGAGACTCTGGGACTCTGTCTCAACGAAAACCCCACAGAAACAAAACAAAACAAAGGATCACATTGCCAAACTGTGTATTTAAGATCTGGGCTCTAGAGCTGGAGAGATGGCTCAGTGGTTAAGAGCAGTGCCTGCTCTTCCAAAGGTCCTGAGTTCAATTCCCAGCAACCACATGGTAGCTCACAACCATCTGTAATGAGGTCTGGTGCCCTCTTCTGGCCTGCAGGCATACATGCAGACAGAATATTGTATACATAATAAATAAATATTTAAAAAAATGGGAAAATCATTTTAAAAAAAAGATATCTGTGCTCCAGTTGGGCGGCCGTGGCACACACCTTTAATCCCAGCACTTGGGAGGCAGAGGCAACTGGATCTCTGAGTTTGGAGTCACCCTGATCTACAGATCGAGTTCCAGAACAGCAAGAGCTACGCAGAAAAACCCTGTCAAAAAAAACCGCAAAACAAAGTTCATTTTTCCTGGCAGTGCAGGAATCGAGATGAATAGAGCGCTGTTGTGGGATCCTTGTTTGCCCTTCCACGGAGACAGAAGTGCCAGTTGTTTCTAGTTTGGTGTTACAAGGAAGCTTCTTCGAGTGTTCTTTGGCGAGTCTTTGTGTAGACTGTTTTCGTTTCTCTTGGGTGGCTTGAGAGTGGATGGCTTTGGCCTTGGATGGCTCTTTTCGCTGTTTGCATAACTTCCCAGTCTTTTCCAAAGCGGCTTTAGTGGTGTTCACCACTGTGGACAGACAGGAGGTTCACCTGCTCCATCCTCCTTTTCTCCCCACTTTAACATCTTTTACATTTACTTTTTAATTTTAAAGAAATACTTTAATTTTTTTCATGTGTTTCCAAGTGTGTATATATATGAGGTATATGAGCTCATTGATGTAAGCACTCATGGAGCCAGCACAGAGCGATGGACGCCCTGGGATCGCGTTACAGTGCGGGCCACCTGGGATGGGTGCTGGGAACTGAATTGGGTCCTTTGGAAGAGCAATTAGTTCTCTCTAACTAGAGCCATCTCTCCAGCAAGTTAAACAAGACTTTATTTCTCTGTGTGTGTGTGTGTGTGTGTGTGTGTGTGTGTGTGTGTGTGTAGGTCAAAGAATGACTTGTGACCCACGGTTCTCTCCTTCTACCACGTTAGTGTCAGGGACCAAACTTAGATCAGGCTTTTGGTGCAAAAACTTTGAGTCCCCCCTCCTCACTGCCATTTTAGTCAGAGTCTTTCTGTGATTTCCGGCATGTCTTTGAATTTTTTTTTTTTTTGATACAGGGTCTCTGTGTGATAACCCTGACTGTACTGGAACTTGCTCTGTATGTAGACCAGGCTGTCCTCGAATTCAGGGATCTACCTGCCTCAGCTGCCCAAGTGCTGGAATTTAATGCCAGCTCCCCGACCACTCTGATATATTTACATAAATTTAATTTAATCTTGTATGTCAGTATGCACACATGAGTGTCAAGATGTTCCTGTGGCGTCAGAAGACCATGTGTGGGAATCCGTTTTCACTTTCTTTCTTTTCTTTTCTTCGTGTGTAGCCTAGGAAACATGCCTTCAGAGCGAGCTCCGTTTTCACTTTCTATACGGTATTTGAACTTCTGGTCCTCCTGCCTCAGGAACGTCCCAGTCATGAAACACCATTCTGAGGTATATTGTCGGGGTGTGATCTCGGCTATGTGGAAGGCAGACTGTCTGAGGCTACCCTTGGTGCTTTGAAGACCTATCTGAACAAATGTGGCTCTTCAGTGGATCAAAGGCAGATGAGGCTACTCTCAGCCTTGGTTTCAAAGGTTCTCATGCACCCAAACACCGCGGCGTGTTCCACGGAGAGGTTGGTGCTGGGCTCTGACTATCTGATCTCAGGTCCTGACTTTCCCAGTTACTAACTTTGCAGCTTCATGCAGATTATGTCACCCCCCACTTCATTATCAGTAAAAACTTCCATCCCATTCCATCAGATAGCAATGAAAATGCTTCCTCTAATGCTGACACCAACTAGGTGCTTCATAACTCGTAGTTTCCTGTTTTTCCATTCAAGAGCCAAGACAGTTTACCCTGGGGCAAGAGATGGAGTGCCCTGGTGTGCGTGCATGTGTGCATGCGTGTGTGCATATGTGTGCGTGTGTGTCCTTCTCGGGTCATGCTGGGCTGGTCCTGTCTTAGCTTTCTAGCAGGACACCCCTTGTGTTAGACCGAACACGTTGTGTGCTAGTGCACTAAGCTCAGAGATGATGTCCTGCCCATGCAAAGGGAGGCATCGCGTTAGTGAGTAATAACTCTTCTCATAACACACTACTCAGAGCCAACCCGCTAAACCTGTTCTTCTGCCCTGACTTCCTTCTGCTTTCAAAACCTGTTGCTCTAATAGCTTTAGCTTAATAAAGAGGTTCAAAGGACAACACATTCTCCAGGCCCTAGGACTTTAGCCTTTTCTATTCTTAGCTGTAAAATCTTTGTTTACCACAAGGGAGGCAAAACATTCACCGAAGAACTCATGAATCATTATTTCCTTCTCACTTGCCAAGGATAGGTAGTGTCTACTGCCACCTGGTAGCCACCAGGTGGACAAGGTAATTATGGGCCTGGTATTTTTTTTTTTTTTTGACACAATCTCAAGTATCCTAGATTGACTCTAATATTTTATTTATTTATTTATTTATTTATTCATTTATTTATGTGTATGGCTGTTTTGTCTGCATGTATGGCCGAAGAAGATTTTGGGTTCTCTGTAACTAGCTTTACAGACATTTTTGAGCTGCTTTGTGTATGCTGAGAATTGAACCTGGGTCAATTAACTGCTGAGTCATCTCTCCAGTCTCTTACTTTGGCTTTTTGAGACAGTTTCAGGATGTAACTTTCACCTTTGATTGACCTGGAACTTCCCATGTAAACCAGGCTTGTCAGAAAGTTGAAGCAATCCTCCTGCTTCTGCCCTGAGTGCATGGATTACAGGGGTGTTACCACACCAGGCATTACATTCTGTAGCTTTAGGATGAGGGAAGAATATGGAAGATTGAGGGAAAGGGTCTAGGTCATTAAGGCACTAGTACAGACCCAAGTTACCTGAAGGGGACAGTGGAGATCATTGCTTTGACATCGCGGACTGGCCGAGCTTATGACACCTCTTCTTTCTTTCTTTCTTTTTCTTTTTTTCGTTTTTTTTTCTTTTTACAGGGTTTCTCTGTAGCTTTGGATCCTGTCTTGGCACTAGCTCTTGTAGACCAGGCTGGCCTCGAACTCACAGAGATCTGCCTGCCTCTGCCTCCTGAGTGCTGGGATTAAAGGCGTGCTCCACCACCACCCGAATTTTCTGTATTTTTGGCAGCAGTATGACTCCAAGTTTTGGGCACGCCTTCCATATTCTCTGGAGCTCTAGCAAAACAAAACAAAACAAAACAAAACAAAAAAACAGTACAAGATGTAGCTGGACTGTGAGTTTGGCCCGACCCTTGGTGGCAAGGCACTGCTATCAGCTTCTTCCTAAGGAATAACTGCCATTTAAGGTGGCCTAAGTGCACCACGTGTGTACCTGGTGTGGGCATGGTCAGAAAAAGTTGTCAGATCCCCTGGGAGTTGAGCTACAGATGCTTGTGAGCTACTATGTCGATACTGGGAATTAAATCTGGGTCCTCTGCTAGAGCAATAAATGCTCTTAACCACCAGGCCGACTCTCCAACCGTCTGAGCAAATTTACAGTTGTTCTTCAAATCCCACAAGAATTATTACCTGTACTTTTCAGAGGAGAAAGTGAAGGCTTAGAGAAAGGAGCACAGCTAGGAGGCGGCGAGACGTAGCAGAAATCTAATTGGTCTTAATAATAAAAACCCGGAGTCAGATATTAAGGGGTGAAAACTGAAAGATCAGAGAAGCAGAACAGCCAGCAACTAGTCATTACCTCTCTGAAATCCTCAGATCAAATGGGGTGTCCTGCCTCTATCAGTCCTCAGACTGAATGCCATCTCTATGAAACCTCAGATTGAATCCCGAGCTCCTGTCTCCTCCCTCCTTATACTCCTCTCTCCACCCAGCCATATTAATTCCCATCTCCACCTCCCTGGTGGTGGGATTAAAGGTGTGAGCCACCACCACTTGGCCTCTATGACTAACTAGTGTGGCTAGTTCCACACTCTGATTTTCAGGTAAGCTTTATTTTTTATTGTTTATTTATTCATTCATTCAAGGCAGTGTTTCTCTATGTTGCTTTGGAACCTGTCCTGGAGCTCTCTCTACAGACCAGGCTGGCCTGGAACTCACAGAGATCCACCTGTCTCTGTCCCCAAGTGCTGGGATAAAAGGTGTGTGCCACCATCTGCCTGGCCAAGTTTTAATTGCTAAAGGACAAACAAAATATCACTACATACCCCATTTTGTCTAAAATAAGAAAGATTATAACTAATAAAAAGTCAAAAATCTTCCCAAATGTTTGTTTCTGCTCTTCTCTACAGACATACTGCAAATAGCCTTTTTATAGTCCTAGTCTCAGTCCACTTAAAGATTAAAATTAGCTTTGGAGTTGGAGTGGGGCTCTCTCCTTCTCTATACCCAAGCAGGTTTTGTTTTGTTTTGGTTTTGGTTTTTCGAGACAGGGTTTCTCTGTAGCTTTGGAGCCTGTCCTGGAATTAGCTCTTGTAGACCAGGCTGGCCTCGAACTCACAGAGATCTGTCTGCCCCTGCCTCCCAACTTCTGGGATTAAAGGCATGCACCACCACCGCCTGGCCCAACCATGTTTATTAAAGTGAAATCCAGCCTGGAGGGATGGCTCAACCGTTAAATGCTAGGCTTACAATCAAAAATATAAAGTGAAATCCAAAATCTCTGTCTCATGTCAAAAGAGCCACCTGATATGGGATAGAAGAAAAACAAGTATTTAAGGACCATTATATTGCCACCAATCTCATAATTCTTTGGTTTCATATTGATTCTTTAACAGCATTTCTTAAGCAATAAATTTTATAAGATATATATATCTCTTAATCTTTTTGTCATGATACTAATGCCTAACAGCGACCTTTGAAGTATTCCCAAGGAAGGTAGGATCCCACAATGACGATTCCTCCAGGATTATGATAACTCCACTAAGCTGAAAAACACCACCTAAAGATTGGCTTTGGATTACAAACTGCTCAGACAATTTCAAGGTGGCCAGCTAGGGTGATCCAGCCTCACAGACTACTCTAGTCAGAACTTGAGACAAGCCTTGCCCTTCCCCATTATGCAGAGACTGGGAAAAGACCAATGACATAGCTACTTCTCCCAGGATTCAACAATTAGTCCAAAATTTTCTTTTCAGGATTCCCTAAAGATGCCATCACTCCCAGACAGCAGGAAGTAAATTTAAAAATGTGACGTCCATATTCCCAAGAGGTGGAGTGGGCAGTTTTTGATCGTTCATGGGTTATAAATAGCTGTCATTGTTTGGGGGGTGGTTATAAGTTGTTATTGGTTGCAGTCAAGAGGAAAGTTGAACAAAGGAGATTAGATTCAGAGTTCTTGTTTTGAAAAGAAAAACGGGGGTGCAGATATAATAGGATAAAAGGGTAGATTATTGATTCTACTTTTAAAAAGCAACTACTAGTTTTAAATATTTTACATTGGATTGGACTTTTGTATACTGTATACAAATTTTGTATATTGATACAAATCTAAAGTTAATATTGTTAAAACATACTATACATACATTTCTAATCTTGCGCAAGGTATTTAAGCTTATTTAACAATGAAATGCAAATTTCTAGGTCTTGAAAGTTATTATTACCAACTGTTTAGAATAATAAAGAATTCCAGGTTAGTAATTAGTCACCTATTACAATTAAACTTGTAGTCATATTAGGTATGTTTTTAAGGTCAAACAGAGATATATTTTAGACAGACAGGTCATCTTCAAACACTTCAGAGACTACAGAATATGGCTTTTAAGATGTTTTAATAACATAGGTTCTTTTTTTACGACTATGAGACATGTCTTCTCCTGGCAGCACCAATCTACTTCAGAGAAGTTAATGGGCATTGAAGAAACTCCACATGGAGTTTACTTTCTTAGTGGCAAAAGTAAGACACTGGGCAAGAAAATGCTCTTGCCTGGACTACTGACAGTTTGCTGTCCTAATTGGATAAGCAGGACATAAAAGAGAGTGATTTTCAGATATTGTCAAGATGAGGTGAGATAGTCCTTTAAAATCCTGCTTCATAGAAAAATCTGTTGAATATTCTAGGCCTGTAGGCTGAAGATGGATGACCCAATGTTGCAGAGGAACCTTGGGTGACTGTCCAGGCAGCTTTTGCCATTTCTCACATTTTTTGGAAGTTGCTTGCTTGCACTTCTTGCTTACTCAGTTAATATTATTTCCTTCTTAGGTCTCTGAGGGAGCTGAAGACTAGATAGTTATAGCTTTCCTTGTTTTCAAGACTCAGAAAAGAAATCCACTAACAAAGTGTAAAGTGTATAAGGTTGAGAGATATCAAAAGATAGTTTTAGATGGTAATGCAAGTTATATAGAAAGTAAATTAGATACAAGACTTTGGACTCACCAGGACAGGATAGATATGAAGTATTTTCTCTGAATTTATCAAATGCAATAGACTAAATATTATTGGTGTACTTATTGCCTGCATATATTGTACATAGCTATCATATATAGTCTTTCTTTTATTAGCTATAACCTTTTTTAATTAGACAAAAGGAGAAATATAATGATATTTTGTTTATGATCTAATAAATACAACTTGCCTGAAGATCAGAGTGCAAACCTAGCCACAGTAATCAGCTGTACAAACCAGGTAGTAGTGGCACACACCTTTAATCCCTGCAGCCTCAATAGTTAACCATAGAGGTCAGGCACTGGTGGTGCATGCCTTTAACCCCAGCCCTAGAGAGGAATATAAGGCAGGAGGACAAGACAGGAACTTGCTCTTTCAGTCTGAAGATTTCATACAGGTAAGATCTTTCTAGTGGCTTGTCTGTTTTGCTTTTCTGATCTTCAGTTTGAACCCCAATATCTGTCTCTGGGTTTTTATTATTCGTGCTATAGTGAGACAGTTTTAAAACTGGGAACTCTAGATTGGATGATGGTACACACCTTTAATCCTAGCACTCGGGAAGCAGGGGCAGGTAGATCTCTGAGTTCGAGGCCAGACTGGTCTACAGAGTGAGTTCCAGGACAGCCAAGGCTACACAGAGAAATCCTGTCTTTCAAGACCAAAAACCAAACCAATGAACCAAAGGAACAAAAACAACAACAAAGCCTGCGCACTCTAAAGCGACATATTTTACGGCCATGAGTTTTTTCCTGCATGAGTACTACGTGGAAGACCGAGGAGGGTGTTGGAGCCCCTGGAACTAGAGTTTCTGATGGTTGTATGCCACTATGTGGGTTCTTGAAATAGAACTCAGGTCCTCTAGAAGAGTAGCTAGGGCTTTTAACCAACCTAAGTCATCTCTCCTGCAAGGGATGGTAATGTAACGCAGCTCATATTTGGATTTTAGTCCTTGGAAAATTTATTAATTTTTCAGTGGTGGTCTTCCAAGTTTTCTCCGTCTTCTTTAAAGTCGAACTCCCCTCTTCCCTAATTTGTAGTGGCATTTCGTTTGTATTTTAATAAATAAAGCTTGCCTGAGTTCAGAGCCACACTGATCAACTTTACAGACCAGGCAGTGCTGACACACACTTTAATCCCAGTAGCCATGCTAGTTTGCCATAGAAACCGGCGGTAGTGGTATATGCCTTTAATCCCAGTACTAGGGAGAAATATAAAACGGGAGGAGACAACTCTCACACACAGTCTCGATCTGGGATTCCTGGAGACAGGATCACCATTTTGGACTGAGATAGAGGTAAGAGGCAGTGGCTGGATGTTTTGTTTTACTAACCTTTAGGTTGAACCCCAATTTCTGTCTCTGGGTTTTTATCAGTCGTGCTATACTGCTTCATTTCCCCAAGCATAGGACTTTGATTTGATCTATTCCACTTTCCTGCTAATCAGGTCTACCTGCTTTGTTTCTACTGTTTTCCCAGCACTTCCTGCAGGGCAGGGAACACAGGAGAGGATCTGCCTTTTGGAACCTGCAGTTGAAAGAATGAAACAATGTACTTCGGAGAGCGAATAACCAATCAGGAGTAAGTGGGCGTGGATTGACCCTCATAGGCACCCATAGCACACTTCCTGGCCGTACTCCGCAAAGCCGATCTCCGTAGCGGAAGGCCCGCCCTCTCTCTTCCGTCCGACGACCGAGTCGGCGCGGGCTGTGTGCGTCATTTCCCGGCGGCGCGGAAGCGGGTAGCCAACGGCCTGCGGAGCAACATGCCTAAGTGAGTGTGGGGCTGAGGTTGGCGGGTTGCGTTGGTGGGTTGGGTCTTCGTGAGCGCGGCGGGCGCTGGTTTGTGTGCTTGGAGGGGAAGGCGAACGCCCTGGTGAGATCCGGATGGGAAACGAGGCGCTCTTGCCCCCGATCCGAGTAGGCTCGGCCCCTCCCCTCGCGGCCCCGCTCCTGTCTGAACGCTTTGTTTGGCGCCTAAGCATCTGAGTTTGAGGGTGTTTGGCTTGTTTGGACATCTGCTAAGGGTTGTCATATTCTTTTGTCTTTGCAGGTTTTATTGTGACTACTGTGATACGTATCTTACCCATGATTCTGTAAGTGGCTCGTCTTTTCGTAGTCTTAAAACGGCTCGTATGCAATATAAGATTTTCTGTCTTTCAGTTATCTAGGTCCATGTATGTGCTTTACAGCCTGCTGGGAATTTTACCACTACTGTTCTTTGAAAGTAACTGGGAAGTGTGTTTTTTATTAATATCCTTACAGTGATTGTAGTGTGAAGGTAATTGCAGGGTGATAAAGCGTTAACAGGCTTGAGGATGAAAACATTTACATATGCATTGGCCTGTAATCTCAGTACTTGAGAGCCTGAACCAGGAAGATGGTGAATTCCAGGCTAGCCTAGGATACATACCAAGGCCTTGTCCAGGTAACTCCCCAAAACCCAGGAGTGTGCTCCTACAACTCATATATTTGGTTATACCATTTTATTGAAAAATTTTATTAAAATCGCTGGACTGTGGTGGCACACTCTTTTAAAACCAGACCTCTGGAGGCAGAAGAAGGTGAATCTCTGGGAGTTCAAGGCTAGCCTGGTCTACAGAGTGAGTTCCAGTTACACAGTGAATTTAAGGCTGGGGTGTGAGATCCTATCTCAGAAAGCCAAACCAAAACAAACCCTTTAGCAACAACATAATTTGGTGTTATTATGATTTTAATAGTTTCTCTGAGTGAAGATTATTTATTGGACAGGGTCTCATATAACCATGGCTGGCCTCGAACTTATAATGTAGACCAGGCTATCTAGCTGTTCCTGTTCCCTGAGTGCTGGAATTCAAGGCAGGAGTCACTACAACCAGCTTAAAGTTCTGTGCTCTTGTAACATTGTTGCTTAAGTGCATTGAAGCTGCTGTTTTCCAGTGTAGAGGCTGAGGGCATTAAAATAGCACTATGATTTAGACCAGCGGCACACACACTTTTTCTAAATAGCAAATTGTGATTTAGATTTGTAAATATGGAATCTTTTTAACATGCAAGTTTGTCCTTGTAGAGACAAGCCTTAGACAGTAAATAAACGAGTACTCCATTTGTTGGGGCAGATGTGGAGCCCAGTGGTAGCTCAGCTGGCTAGAATGCAGAAGCCCTGAGTTCCAATCCTAGTATTGATTGGAGTGGAGGAAAGGATCTGTGTCTGTGTTCCAGTACTCAAGAGCAAGTGATTGACTCATAGGCCACAGTGTGCCTGCCTCCTCTAAGTAATAAGTTTAGCAAAGATGTATACTGCAGGGCAGCGTTTGTCAAAGCTACTTCAGCATCTTAGCCAGCCTACCAACGCAGAGGCAAACCTTTTCAGCTTCTTTATTTGGGGATTTTGTTTCTGTGTCTGATATGAGCTTTTTGTTTACAGCCATCTGTGAGAAAGACACACTGCAGCGGTCGAAAGCACAAGGAGAATGTGAAAGACTACTACCAGAAATGGATGGAAGAGCAGGCCCAGAGCCTGATTGACAAAACAAGTACGCCCGGTCTCTGTCTCTGTGATAGAACAGTCCCTTGCCTTTTTATCCCATCTCTGTTTTTTACAGAAACAACTCCCTCTGTGTGATACAGGGGGCTGTTTGCCTAAGTTGAATGAGCGGAGTGGAAGGTCACTTATTTTCCAGGACTATAGGAACACCTTAATATTCGTTATTGAGATAATCCATCAGAGATCAGTAATGTGCAGGCTGGTTAGACTGGGAGGTGGTTAGAGAAGATAGAGTTCCTCTGATTTTCCTGTTAATGGCAACAAGATTTTGTAGCACATTTATGTGAACCTTTCTTTGAAAAGTTGCTATCCACCATTTTTTCTTTTAAAGCTTTATTTATGTTTATGCGCCTTGCTGTTTCTCCTATGTGTTTATATCTGTGTGACGATGTCAGTTCCCCTGGAACCGGAGTTGCAGACAGTTGAGAGCTGCCATGTCAGTTTTGGGAATTGAACCCACATCCTCTGGAAGAACAGCCAGTGTTCTTAACCTCGGAGCTATCTCTCCAGCCCCTGCAATTCACAATTTTGAGATTTTCCCATAATAATTGGAAAACATAAGAGTGGGTTTAAGAGACTTTATTTTGGCTTTCATATTTGTAGCTCTGGCAAAAAGATTAAAGTTGGGTGTGGTGGCTCAGGCCTTTAATTCCAACACTTGGGAAGCAGAGGCTGGCCTAGTCTATAAAGTGAGCTCCATTACAGCCAGGGTTGCACAGAGAAACCCTGTCTGGAAAAATAGAAAGGAAAAAGAAGAACTTGTTATTTAGACCAAGCTAGCCATGAACTCATCAGAATCTGCCTGCCTCCTCCTCCTGAGTGCTGGAACTAAAGGCAGTTGTCTCTATGCCTGGCCTCTGTTCTTATCACGCTTGATCTTACTCTCTTGAGACAGGATCCTGAAGCTTACCATTTCAGCTAGGCTGCCTGGCCAGTGAGCTGGAATCTGATTTTGTCTGTTCCTTACTGAGGGGTTTCAGGCATACGTGGCTGTGCCTGGCTTTAACTGGAGTCCAGGAATTTGAACTTGGCTACTTATGCCTAAGCAAGAACTGTTATGCCCTGAACCATCTCTCTAGCCTTGTTTGGGTATTTTGCAACTGCTGGCAAACTTGTCTTCTTGGATTAGAGGTGATAATTCCAGCAACGCCCTCATGCTCAGCTAAGTAGACTTTTGGGTCAGGGAGGCAAACTGTCAGGAACTCGCTTTGTGATGTCTGTAGTTGTTGGTAGGAGTTTGCTGCTCGCTCTGCACTCCTTACAGCCTGTTGTCCTGTATAGGATGTGGGCAGTGCTGGCCTAACTGTAAGCCCTACAGGGAAAATCTCTGGAGGGACACAGGCTCTAGTCATGGTCTGCCTACGCTGCATTGGTCGATGGAATGGATGGACTACGTCTGTCTCTGACTTAGGCTTTGGCTTCCTCAGAGTGTGGCTCGTTTGTTTATTTTGAGTGGTTTCTTTGTTTTGTTTTTCAGGCTCTTTTGTTTTGGTTCTTTGTTTGGAGACAGGATTTCTTTGTGTAGCCTTTGCTGTTCTGGAACAAGCTCTGTAGACCAGGCTGGCTAGGAACTCTTGAGCCTTCTGCCATCTCCTCTCCAGTACTGGCCTGATACCTGATAGGCTTTGCCACTATACTGTTTGTTCGACTCCAATCAAGTCATGTAGATAATTCCCCCCCCCCCTTTTTTTTTTTTTGCTTTTGTTTTGTTTGGTGTTTTTTTGTTTGTTTGGTGTGTTTTTGTTTTTTTGAGACAAGGTTCCTCTATAGCTTTGGTGCCTGTCCTGGAACTAGCTCTTGTAGACATTGGCCCAAGCTCACAAAGATCCACCTGCCTCTGTGTCGTTGTGTCCCAGCCCTGCTGGGATTAAAGGCATCCACCACCAACTCCCGGCTCCATTTCCATTTTCTTTCGTTCTTTCTTTTTTGTTGTTTTTTTTTGTTTTGTTTTGTTTTTGACACAGGGTTTCTCTGTAGACCAGGCTGGCCTCAAATTCACAGAGTGCCAGGATTACAGGTGTGTGCCACTACTGCCTGGACTACATAGCTTCCATTATCTTCTGTTCTTCCTTTTGCCTCTGTGTGTCGGAAGAGAAAAGTAGTTGATTGTGGTAGACTTTTGTTAAGAAGATACTCTCCTTCAGTGCAGTCTCTTGATTTTAGATATTTGTTTCTTCATCATCTGGTTCAGTACCTTTGTTTCAGAAGAGGAAAGCAAGGAATAGACATTGTTTTTACTCAGGATGGGAAAAGACTTGTTCTAAAACCTGGCCTTTGGCCACAGATTGTGCGTTTTTCAAATAAAACTAATGGCTTGAATTAGTTATAAACTAACTTTTTTTAAAATGTAAAGACTTACCTCATTTTATTGCCTGTGTGATCTCAGACTCCTGTGCTCAAGTCCTCCAACTGCGTCTCTTGAATACTGGGTTACAGGTGTGTACTGGCATGCCTTGTAGCACAGTTATTTTACCTTTTGAAGTGAAGAGTACAAATAGCTATTAAATGATTAAACTATAAGAAAACTTTTTGAGTACCTGAATTAGTAAGCTGTTCTTTGCAGTTGTAATAATTGAGTATCTCAATGGTTTAAAACTGTTGTTCTGTGTGTAGTAATTTTGGAATAGAGTTCATTTCAAAGAAACAAGGTGGTTATTTTAGTAAATGAGTTGCTGCATTTAACACATTATTTTTTGTTTTCTTTATCTTAAGCGGCTGCATTTCAACAAGGAAAGATACCTCCAGCTCCATTCTCTGCTCCTCCTCCTGCAGGGGCCATGATCCCGCCTCCCCCCAGTCTCCGTAAGTTTGGAACTCTGTGGTAAAGTGTGCAGCTGCTCAGATTATCCTTTGATTAGTAGCTTGTCACATAGTTGGCTTCCAGAATTTGTTGATTGACTAAACAGAATTTCGGTCCCACATCTGTTCCGTCCCAATGAAACATACAGAGGCTTAGATCAATTATAAACTGTTTGGCCTATTAGCTCAGGCTTATTATTAGCTAGCTGTTACAACTTAAACTTAAATTAATCCATAATTCTTTTTTTTTTTTTTTTTTTTTTTTTTTGGTTTTTCAAGACAGGGTTTCTCTGTGGCTTTGGAGCCTGTCCTGGAACTAGCTCTTGTAGGCCAGGCTGGCCTCGAACTCACAAAGATCTGCCTGCCTCTGCCTCCCAAGTGCTGGGATGAAAGGCGTGCGCCACCACCGCCTGGCTAAATCTATAATTCTTGTCTATGTTTAGTCACATGGCTTGGTACGTTTTCTCAGTGCAGCATTCTCATCTTGCTTCCTTTGCCTCTGACTGTTGACTGTGTCTCTGCCTCTCCTCTTCCCAGAGTTCTCCTAGTTTGGTTGCCCCGCCTATATTTCCTACTTGACTCCTGATTAATCAGTGTTTTATTAAACCAATACAAGTGACAAATCTTTACAGTGTACAAGAGCGTTATCCCACAGCATAGTTCACTAGTTGAAGAAAACAACTTTAACCGTATAATTTCCTCTTGTGTGAGTGTGAAAGTGTGTGTAGTCTTCACATCGAGACTAGTGGCCGATCTTGGAGTCAACCACCTTGTGGTTTTGGTGTTTTATTGTATGCGTATACTGTGGCACATGTGTGGAGTTCAGAGGAAGGCTTGGAGGGCTGAGTCCTCGCTTGCTCCTTTATGGGTTGAGAGAAAGAGCAGCTTGTGCCCTTTCCCACTTAGCCATCTTCATGGCCTTTAATTTCCAAGACTGTTTCCCTCTGGGATCTAGGGCTTGACAGTTAGGCAGGTGTGCTGGCCAGTGAGCCCAGGGATCCAGGTATCCTTGCTTCCCCAGTGCTGGGGTCCCAACTGCACATGCACTGCTTGACTTTTCGTTGTGATTGAACTCAGTTGTCTTTTGGTTTTATTTTGTTTTCATTTTTTGTTTACTAAGGATTTCTCTGAGTAGCCCTGGCTGTCCTGGAACTCTCTCTAGAGACTAGGAAGGTTTCAAACTCAGATCTGCCTGCCTCTGCCTCCGGAGTGCTGGATTAAAGGCATGAGCTACTAGTGCCTGGCTTTGAACTCAGTTCTTAATGCCTAGATGGAAAGTATTTTTTTGACTAAAATTATCTACTTGGCTTTTAGTGGTATAAATTCTAAAATAGTTTTGAAGTTAATAATTCTTTTTGTTTAGTTTGTGGGTGACCAAGTCTTTGTTGTTGTTTTGGTTTTTCTTTTTTTCTTTTTTTAGTTTTTCAAGACAGGGTTTCTCTGTGGCTTTGGAGCCTGTCCTAGAACTAGCTCTTGTAGACCAGGATGGCCTTGAACTCACCTGTCTCTGCCTCCTGAGTGCTGGGATTAAAAGCACCACCACCCCACCGCCCGGCTCTGGTTTTCCTTTTTTGAGACAGGGTTTTTCTATGTTTAACTCTGGCTGTCCTGGAACTCACTCTGTAGATCAGGCTGAACTCAAACTCACAGAGACCCGCCTACTCTGCTGCCTGGGTGCTGGGATTAAAGGTATATACTACACCAGTCTGGCAGTCTTAACATGTAGCACAGGCTATCGTGAAACTCAGTCCTCTCTGCCTCAGCCTCCCAAGCACTAGGACTGTTCCATGCTTGCCTTTGGGCTAACTTCCAGTTGAAATCTGTGACTTCCCAGGAATGGAGAGTTCAGAAGGAACCTGTGAGGTGTGAATAGATGCTACTGAACAAATTAAAAATCTTTTTTTTTTCAAGACAGGGTTTTTCTATAGCTTTTTTTGGAGCCTGTCATGGAACTAACTCTTGTAGACCAGGCTGGCCTTGAACTCACAGAGATCCGCCTGCTTCTGCCTCCCAAAGCATGCACCACCATTGCCCGGTGAAATTAAATTCTTTATTGGTATGAACACAACACTAGAAGACCTAAATAGCTGATAAACTCAGTCTTCCCAATTTCTTTCTTCCTTTTCTTTTCTTTTTCCTTTCCTTTCCTTTTTTTAAAAGATACATTTACTTATTCATTATGTATACAGGGTTCCTCCAGCACATATGCTTGCAGGCTAGAAGAGGGCACCAGATCTCATTACAGAAGGTTGTGAGCCACCATGTGGTTTACTGAGAACTCAAAACCTCTAGAAGAGCAACCAATACTCTTAGCTTCTGAGCTACCTCACCAGCCCTATTTTTTATTTTATTTTATTTTATTTTTATTTTTTCCCTAATTTTATATTTTTCCCGATATAGTCAGATATTTGTTTTAGCCACAGCTCACAAAAATGACATGGAGACTTATTAATTATGAAAGCTTGGCCTTAGCTTTGGTCTGTTTCACTAGATCTTATAACTTAAATTGATCTATTTCTATTAATCTATTTTCTGTCTGGTACCGCAAATCCTGCTTCCTCCATGTCTCCTTTTGTCTCTCTCATGGGCCTAGATTCCTCCTCCCCTCTCTGCCCAGATGTCCCGCCTATATCTCCTGCCTAGCTAGTTGCTATTCAGCTTTCTCACAGACCAATCACAGCAGCACACCTTCACAGTGTACAAATACCCCACAACATACTTAAGCCCCTGAAAGGTAAGAATTGGATAGTTGACAGTGGAGTGGACCATGAGCCTGTGTTCTTGGGGAGGGGTGTGTCTAGTGCAAGGTCACTGTCCTTTTGCTCCCCTGGGAAGGTTCAGACTGGACTTGAGCAGCGACCTAAACAGTCTTGTATATGTGGGCTGCTCAGAGTAGGTGCTCCCAGAGGTCCGTCAGGCACGCTCGCCGGTGGTGCCTGGGCAGCTCCAGGGCACTTGCGCTTCTGCTTCCCCTCTGATTGGTTCTCTGGGTTTGAGGCCACTCTACATCTTTTTACAGTGAGTCTCAGAACAGCAATAGCCAAACACATTTGTAGAATTCTTAAAATTTTATGTGTATGAGTGGTTTGCCTACATGTATGTTAAGTGTACTGTTTGTGTGCCTGGTGCCAGAAGAGACCAGATGATAGCAATAGAGGCCCTGGAGCTTACTCATGTTGTGCAGTGGTGGCGCACTCCTTTAACCCCACACTCACAGAGGCAGGTGGACCCTGAGTTCAGGACAGCATGGTCTGTAGAATGAGTTCCAGGACAGCCAGGGCTACACAGAGAAACCCTGTCTTGAAAAACTTAAAGAAATAAATAAATAAAAAACTAAGATCCCTTGGAATTTTAATTAAAGATGATTGTGAGGTGAGCTGCCATGTGGGTGTTAGGAATTGAACCCAGGACCTCTGGAAGATCGACCAAGTGTTCTTTATGCTTTGTTTTGTTATTGGAAACCGGGTCTCTCTGTGTAGCCCTGGTTGCCTTGCAACTTGCCAAGACCACTATTTTGACCGTGAGCTCACAGCAAAAACACGATCCACATGTCACTGCCTCCTGGGTGCTGGGATTTTGTCACTGCTTTTTAATTACGAAGTACAAGTTATGGAATGCTCTATGTGTAAGTCCCCTGCTAGAATAAGAAACTGCAGGGGGTTTGTTTAGAGTTTGGACCATTTGTGCGAGCCTCTTAGTTTCGTTCTGAGAGGAAGTGTCAGCAAGCAAACCTGTTTTAACCACAGCCTCCATTGTCTGTTTTAGCGGGTCCTCCTCGTCCTGGCATGATGCCTGCACCCCACATGGGAGGCCCTCCCATGATGCCGATGATGGGTCCTCCTCCTCCGGGGATGATGCCTGTGGGACCTGGTGAGTTGGAATGGAATGGGTCACCTTTCAGTTGTGCGGTGGGTTCTAGTTTTGCATTAAGGGGCATTCTTTGTTAGCTGTATGTAAGTTTTGTAACATTGAATTTGGTCAGTGTTTTTAATGTAGGAACCCACAAAATATTTAGGTCAAATACTTTCTATTTTGGTTGCCAGGTATTGAACTCAGTGCCTTGATGTGCTTACGAGTTCTACCACTTAGCCTCAGCCACAAAAATTCTATTTATAGTTCTTTTTTTTTGCCAGAGCCTGGAAGTGCACCCAGGGCCTTGCAGGTTTTTAAATACAGAAAGGAATTTTCTCTTGTATGTGCGTGGCACCCTCACGCCCTTGCATGTGTGGAGATTGAAGGGTAGGTAGTACTGGTTCTCTCCTGCCACCTTTGACTTCAGGTCTGCATGCAAGCTCTGCTGTCTGCCTAGCCAGCTTGCCCACACCCTAATTCTGCGGAGTGGTTTGTTTTATTTATTTATTTATTTATTTATTTATTTATTTATTAAAAATGGGCTTAGTTAGCATTCTTTTTTTTTAAAGATTTATTTATTTATTATGCATATAACATTCTGCCTCCATGTATGCCCGCTCGCCAGAAGAGGGCACCAGATCTCATTACAGATGGTTGTGAGTCACCATGTGGTTGCTGGGAATTGAACTCAGGACCTCTGGAAGAGCAGTCAATGCTCTTAACCACTGAGCCATCTCTCCAGCCCCAAGTGGTTTGTTTTAAGATGAAGTCTTATAATATATCCTTGGGTAATTTTGAACTTGCAGTGATCTGCCTGCTTCTGCCCACCTAGTGCTCGCCTCAGCTGGAATTTCAGGTTCAAGTGGCTGGAGACTGCAGTACCATCTGCTCCTGAAGTCTTCCTTGCTGGAGAGGGAACTGATGCTCTGGGCATCTAGCCTAGAGCCTTCCAGCTTTCTCAGACAGGGTTTCCTCTGTGTAGCCCTGGCTGTCCTGGAACTTGCTCTGTAGACCAGGCTGGCCTTGAATTCACAGAGCTCTGCCTGTCTCTGTCTCCCGAGTGCTGGGATTAAAGGTGTGCACCACCATTGTCTGGCAAGTTCTCACACATTTTATTTATTGCAGAATAGTTAAGATTATCTAATTGCTGGGATAACAGGGAGATGTTTGAAAATAGACGAGTGGTGCTGCCAGCTCAGGGACAAACCAGGCGCACAGCGTGGGACGAAAGCAGCTTTCTTGCCAGGAGCGTCGGTGTGGACTTTAGAAGGATGGGAGGGTACAGAACAGATTACTGGCATAGGAACTCAAAACACAGCCAGGTGATTTAGATGGAGTTACTATTTATATAATATTTCTGAGACAGAGTCTCATGTAAACTGGGCTGTCTGGAACTCACGGAGATCTGCTTGCCCCTGCCTCCCAAATGTTGGAATTAAAGTTCATGCCATCGTGAACTGCTTGTTCTCTAAGCCAGTGTCACAAAATGAAATACCAAGTGAGTTTAAAGATGTTGGCAACCAGAAATGAGTGAGCCATTGAAAGAAATCCCACTGGGCATGGTGGCACAAGCCTATAATCCTTCTTGAGTGATCCTAATTACTCGAGAATATTTCGAGACACACACAGTAGGCAGTGTTTCTTTAAAACTAACACATAAAAAACAAATGATAGAGAAAGGGAAAGAAGGCTCCCAGGGCTTGGCTCTCATGGGGTCTGAAGACGTGGGTGACGATCACACCCGTTTTACTACCCTGATTATGCTCCAAGAGTTTTTATAGATGCAATGAGCCTACAACTTCTATATGAAATTCCATTGTTGGTAAATGTGAATTCAATTCACTGTGGATAGCAAAGAGAACAAATATTCAGGTGCCCAGTCTCCTGCAAACACTCTTACGTACAGATTGCCCAGTGTGAATGTGCTCATGGACCCTGTGGACTTCAGAGTGCATATTCCATGCTACCATTGACACTGGTTCTCACAGCTTCTGTACCTGTTGTATTGTCATTTCACATGCAGTTACCTGTGAGTGTGGCTGTGTGTGCGCATGTGCTTGCTCACATGCTCAAGTACGCAATATATCAATCGCCCTCCTGTAGTGGGGAAAAGAGAGTCTGTTGAATTTTTGAGAAATACTTTTACTCTTGTAACCCAGGATCACCTTGAACTCAGGAGCCCTCTTTCTCCTCAGAGTGTTGATATTACAGGCTTGTACCCCACATCCAACTTCAAATATTGTTATATATTGAGTTACTTATACCACAGGCCTTTAATCAAGATCAGATAAACAATATTTGGATACCAGGATGCATCTGTATTTCTGTGTACCCCATACCCAATTTATTATTTTATTTCCTTTTTTGAGATAAAGGCTTGGTTTGTAACTCTGACTGGCCTCAGACTTGCTACAATCATCTTGCCTTTGCTACCCAAGTTCTGGGATACAGGCAACTCCCTCTGTGCTTCCAAAACTCGATATTTATAGCCAGACAGTGGTGGTGCATGCCTTTAATCCAAGCACTCAGGAGGCAGGCCGGCGGATCTCTGTGAATTCGAAGTCAGCCTGGTCTACAGAGCGAGTTCCAGGACAGCGAGAGCTGTAACACAGAGAAACTCTGTCTTGAAAAACAACAAAGAAAAGTTTGGTATTCATAAAGAATTTATAGAGAATAACAGTTAATAGAGCATAGTAGAAAAATGAATCTTGATGAGCCCAGCATCCAGATGAGGCGTGGACAGTGAGTTGTGCTGAAACCGCCATGATGTTCCTACCACTGGCTGCTGCCCCTTCCCTCCCTGGTGCATAGATCTCGTTCATTTTTGACACATACAAAACTGATTAATAGTTCCTAAATTGCGTTTGGAAAATGAAATTCTGTGTATTCCATTTGATACAATTCATGATTGCCTTTTGTTTTTCATGATTTGAGCTTAATGCTGTTACTATCAGGTTTTCATCCTGGGTTTGATCACCTTCCCATAGTTCCCAAAGTCACTTATTGGTGAGGCTGCCCTCTTTTCCAGGACATGGAGCAGACAGCTCCTGTTGCATGGTGTGGTGGAGGTAATCTGCTAAAATAGCTGAGTAGTACAGCTGTGGTGGTGACGCTGTTCATCTCAGCGGCTTGGGAGGCAGAGGCAGGGGGATCTCTGTGTTGAAGGCAGTCTGGTCTGCAGAGTGAGTTCCAGGACAGCTGGGGCTGCATAATAGAGAGACCCTGTCTCAACCAAAAATAACAACAGCAACAAAAGTAAAAACCAAACAAGCAAACTGAGCAAAGCAGAACTCAAGTCCCTGGGTCTATTTACAGCCCCTGCTGTCAGACAAGCTTCCCGGACCTGTGCTCTCGTGTTCTCTTATTTTGATGTCCTAAGTGACTTAAAATGTGATGGATTTGTTGCACTTTTTTTGTTATGTGTCTTTTTCTAGTATTTGTCAGGGTCTACTACTTAGTTTTTTGTTTTGTTTTTTGTTTTCTCGAGACAGGGTTTCTCTGTGTAGCTCTGGCTGTCATGGAACTCGCTCTGTAAACTGACTGGCTTCAAACTCAGATCCCCCGCTCCTGAGTGCTGGGATTAATTGAAGGTGTTCAGTTGAAGTCTCCTGAATGTTGTTTCTCATCCCTTTTCCCCTTTGTTTTGTTCTACAGCTCCTGGAATGAGGCCTCCCATGGGTGGCCACATGCCCATGATGCCCGGGCCTCCAATGATGAGACCTCCTGCTCGCCCTATGATGGTGCCCACACGGCCTGGCATGACTCGGCCAGACAGATAAGAGCGGAAAAGCTCTTTTTCGGTTTTGTATTTCTTGTTCTGTTTCAGCAGGAGATCACGGTGCTGAGCCTGGGTGTTTTCAGCTGCATGACAAGCAAGGCTTCCTCTTTCCTAACAGAATAGTTTGGAGGGGAGAAGTGGGATTAGAAAAAGTGCAGCGCTCACTTACATTGTGAAGTGTGAAAATAAAACTGTCAGCTGTTTGAGTTAAGAGCATGGCCCTTTTCTTCCTTCTCTGTTCTGTGTTGTAAAGGAGGTGAAGTCAGCTGTGTTCTGCTAGCTTCTTCTCCAGCATGTCCCATGTGTGAGATTCTTCAGCAATGGCGAGGCCCTGGGCTTGCCTGTCTGTGTCTAGTTACACTTCCTCATTATAGGACTTTGGAGCGTTTTCCTTTTGTATTCTCAGATAGTATTTATTTCTTTTTCTTTTGAGACAGGATTTCTCTGTGTAGTGCTGGCTGTTCCCTGAAATTGCTCTGTAGATAAGGCTGACCTTGAACTCAGATCTTCCTGCCTCTGCTGCCTGTGCTGAGATTAAAGGGGTGTGCCACTACTCCCTGGCTTTATCTATCGGATTTTGAGATGTCTTTTTTTTTTTTTTTTGAAGATTTATTTATTTATTTTTTATGTATGTGGCGTTTGGCCTACATGTATCCCTGTAGGCCAGAAGAGGTCACCAGATCCCATTATAGACGGTTATGAGCCACCATGCACTGGGAATTGAACTCAGAACCTCTGAAAGAACAGTCAGTGCTCTTAACCTCTGAGCCATCTCTTCAGCCCCAAGACATATTTTTCAAGTGACTCAAGCTGACCTCCCCCACTGTAGTGGAGGATGATGGTGATGTCACCATGCCTGGCTCAGATAGGATCTTATAAAGCCCAGGCTAGCCTTGATGCTAGCATTATGGGTGCGTACTACCATTCTTGGCTTGGGCATCAATACATTTTTAAAAAATTTTTCCAGGTAGTGTTGGACTAGAAGTACAAACATCAGGAAGGAGTTGCTCCAGACACCACTCACACAACCACAATTGATGCAAAAGCAAGAGGATTTTTATTCTGTC
This sequence comes from Myodes glareolus, assembly GCF_982192425.1. Lineage (NCBI taxonomy): Eukaryota > Metazoa > Chordata > Mammalia > Rodentia > Cricetidae > Myodes > Myodes glareolus. The sequence goes on along the minus strand of NC_142043.1, from coordinate 67,296,997 downwards.
CTGGCAGGGCCCTTCAGGTTTGGGATATGAAGGACCTCCGATAGCTGTTACAGTCCATCTTTTAAAACAAAAGCCACAGGGGCTGGAGAGATGGCTCACTGGTTAAGAGCACTGACTGTTCTTCCAGAGGTTCTGAGTTCAATTCCCAGCAACCACATGGTGGCTCACAGCCATCTATAATGAGATCTGGTGTCCTCTCCTGGCATGCAAGCATCCATGGAAGGAATGTGGTATACATAATAAACAAATAAATATTTAAAAAAAAAGAATAAAAAAATAAATAAAACAAAAGCCACAGACACAAGGGGGGAACCTGTAGGTTGTTTTCCAACTTATTGGATTAACTTATTTAAAAGGTCACTAGCAGTGATTGGTCCATTCCAGGGCAGGAGAATAGCTGCGTGGTCAGGTGAGATAAAGAGAGCATCTATGGGCCATCCTGACCTTGTTCTAGTGACTAAATCAAACATCAGGAACTGAGTCAACATCTGTGGGTTGTCTTTGCCTTAATTCCCAGAATGGAGTTGTGTTTGAAGATTATTCACAAGGACACAGGAAGATGAGCAGTCCAGCGTGTGTGTGTGTGTGTGTGTGTCTGTGTGTCTCCCCTTTCCAAGAGAGAGTGAGTGTAAGTTTTAGAAAAATGTCTTAGGGATGAGGGTACTTACAAATGCATTTAGAGTCTTTCAGTGGTAGTTGTGCACTCCTTTAATCCCAGCACTCAGGAGTCAGAGGCAGGTGAATCTCTGTGAGTTTGAGGCCATCGTCGTTTACAGAGTGTGTTCCAGGACTTCTGGGGCTACACAGAGAAACCCTGTCTCAAAAACCATTATTTGTTTGTTTGTTTGTTACATTGATGTGTGTGTGATTGTAGAAGTCAGAAGACAACTTGTGAAGATTGAACTCTGATTATTAGCCACATGCAAGTTACTCTGCCCACTTCAGTCAATTACTCTTTTTTCTCGGGTTCTCTCCTTGGTTTTTTGCCGTGGTGTGGTGGTGGGGGAGCACTGTAAGCAAAGGTCTCATGTAGTCCACATTGCACTTGAGTTCACTATATAGTTGGGGCTGACCTTGAACCTTGCATCCTCTGCCTCCCTAGTGCTGGCATGACAGGAAAACCACTTCCAGCCTTGCCAGTAAATGGCTTCATAGCTACAAGATTTGTAAAATTCTCCAGTTCTTTTTCTGACTCATTTAACTTGGTGTATTTAATTCTGAAAGGATTAAGTAGTACATTTATAGATAAAACAGTCGCTAAAACAGTACATCTGTCTAGAGGTAATTAATACTGTCAACAATGTAGCATCTGGAGCCAACCTGTGAAAGTAGGACCTCACTAAGCAAGCACAAGATGGTCAGTTTGCTGATGCACCGCTTTAGTACTCTGTACTCTGGGCCACTTGATTTAGCATCTGTGCAGAAGTGAATAAATTCAAAGTTCAGGCTGCCTCAACACGGGTCCCAAAATCCCATTTCCAAAAGGGCATGCTGTTTGGTTTGGCTCCAACTAGACCAGCTTGCTTCCTTTGTCGTTGAGACAGTTCTGTAGCAGAAATCAAGCATGCTAACTTAGGCCAGTTGTCTAAGAGTAAAGACGGGCTGTTTCCTCTGAAGCTCACATCGATTTCTCAGCTCGTGTGGAAGCTTTTAGTTCCTTGCTTCTGTAAAGTAGATGTCTGTGTCTTTGCTGGTTGTCGGTCTGGAGCTTTTCCTTGTTGTATGTGTTTGTGCTCATGTGCAGTGGACACATGTGGATGTCGGGTTGATGTCTTCCTTAATCACTCTGTTCTTTGCGAAGGCAGGCTTTTTTATTGAAGCCAGAACTCAGTGACTTGGTTAGGCTAGCTAGCCAGCTTGCATCAGGGATCCATCTCCATACTCAAGTGCAGAAACACAGTTAGCCGTTACACCTCTGCTTTTGTGTGGGTGCAAAGCCACCACTTTATTCACCACGTCACCTCTGTAGCTCTGGAACTATTAGGTTAGGCCAGCCGCATTCCTAGACACACAGTACTGTTTCCACCTTCACAGGCAGCCATGATGCCTTTGCCAATATGCAGGTATAGAAGGCCCCTTTATAACGGTCTTCTGCCTCCAGGCTTCTAAAGCTGCACTGAGATCCGCCTGCCTCTGCCTCCTGAGTGCTGGCATTAAAGGCCTGTACCACTATGCCTGGCTTTACATAGTGATTCTTATTTATTCATTCATCCATTTATTTATTTATTTATTTATTGGTAGTGTGAGGCAGGGTTTTTCTTTTTCTGGAGCTGGCTGTTTCAGAGCTCTGTAGACCAGGTTGGCCTCAGACTCAAGAGATCCACCTGCCTCTGCCACCTGAGTGCTGGGATTGAAGGTGTGCACCACCACACCGGGCTATATAATTGATTTAAAAGAGAAAGAGATGCTGTGTGTACTGACAGAAAAAGCCCAAATATGCTTGGTTCTGTGCCTTGGTTCATGTAAATAACAAGCCATCTAGATTATGTATTGGAACGGCCATATCTGATGGGAATGGCAAAAGTCATAAAGCCAGCACAGCTGCTTGACAAAGACCAGCAAAGTTTATCGGCATGATGTCCACCTTGCCACCTTTGGTTTCATCTCCACCTGCTGCGTACTTGGAGGACTTTAATATTTGTACAGTTTAGGGATATTGGATTGATGGAAAATGTCTTGTGAGGCATTTATGCCTTCTCCCAGGAGTACTGCTTCTAAGCCTCCTCAGGACAGTCCTGAGCACACTATTCCCTCCGTTTTTTTTTTTAATAAGTTTTTATTTATATTCTTTTTTTAAATATTTATTTATTATGTATACAATATTCTGCAGGCCAGAAGAATGCACCTCATTACAGATGGTTGTGAGCCACCATGTGGTTGCCGGGAATTGAACTCAGGACCTTTGGAAGAGCAGGCAATGCTCTTAACCACTGAGCCATCTCTCCAGCCCCCTTCCCTCCTCTTTTAGGGAGATATCCTTATCTGCTTGAATGTCTTCCTTATGTCTTGGAGGTTGTGGTACATAAAAGTGCCAGAGGTCTCTTTATGAGGTGTTGTTTTCCTTTTCAATTGTTTCTGCCTTTTAAGATAGGCTATCCTAGTCAGCAGCTGCAACTCTACTGCAACCGACCACACAGCCTAAGGAACTTGTGTCCCTCTGGCACAGACTTTCAGTGCTACAGAAGGAACTGCTCTAACTCTGTTTCTCTAAAGAACTCAAGATTCAAAGGCTGAGCGAGTAGAGAGCCGCTCACCCAGCTCACCTCCTTTTCTCCTCATCCCTCCTTAAAAACCCTTCTTCGCCTGGCTCCTCCCTACCACTTCCTGTCAGCTCGTTGCTGACTCAGCCTCCTGACCACAGGTGAATTTTATTTAATCAAACACATCTGTGCATCATTAAACGTTCCAGAACATGATCAAAAGTAACACACCTTAAAATAATATTCTACAACGAGGCTGTGAGATATTCTTGGAACATCTGTCCCTGTACTTACACAGGAACAAGATATTCAAAACAAACTCCAAAAGGTCAACAGAATTCGGTGGGCTAGAGGAGCTGGCCACAGTTCAGATCGCACACCTCTTCCTGCTATACACCCAGGCAGTGATTAGTCAGATTAGCCGAAGTTACCACTGCCCTGCACAGAGACTTGTATTGAGCAAAGTATGGAGTGGGAAGACCATAAAAGAGATGCAAGGGCCTCCCTTTCTTAGGAAAGTTCGCTCATGCAGGGCCACTGTGGTGTCTGTGACCAAGGAACAACAGAGTGCCAGGATTAGACATAGAGACAAATTAATAACTGCAGCAGCTTTGGCCTGAGGATTTTTCTTGGGCCCTCTGACCATTTAGAGTTAATAATACCCTGCTTGGGGCATGGCACTATGCCTGGACTGGCTTGAAGGTTTTTTGTTTTTGTTTTTGTTTTGGTCTAGTGTCCTTGTATCCACAAAAGCTACCAGCCTAAGAGCAGGCTGTCACATGCCTCCAGATTCTTAAAACTTGGGTTATGGGATTAATGAGTAAGAATGATTATAAAAGATAACTCTTTATCAATGAGGTCAAAACTTGAGGGAAAATGGTTGGAAATAATAACTCTGTTCTGTCATAGTTTATTAATGATGATTAAAAGATATACAAGAGACAATGTCCAAAAACAAAAATGATATGATCAATATTTTGGAACAAATGAATGTATCCCTGCTTACTAAAGTCTGTATAAATAAAGAAGCACTCTGGCTGCTGCTAGTCAGTCAGGCTGCAAGATTCTCCTGACCATCATGGCCTGGCTCACTCCATTCCTTGCCTACTCCTTACGTCCTCTTCTGGGACCTGTCTACCACCGGGGATGGATCCCAGAAATATTATATGTGTGTGTGCATGTAAAATAAATAGTTTCTTCAAGTTCATTGCTGCCCTTAGTAATTATTTCTACTTGCCTGTGTAGTAGATAAGCAACTGTAAAATTGGTAGCTCAGGATGAGCAAATAGTAGCTGGGGTCAGGGATGAGAGGAGAAAAGTTTGTCCCTTTCTGGTATCCTGTATTTTGAGGTTTTTTTTTTTTTTTTTTTTTTTTTCTCTCTCTCTCTCTCTCTCCTGAGACGGTTTCTCTGTGGCTTTGGAGCCTGTCCTGGAACTAGCTCTTGTAGACCAGGCTGTCCTCAAACTCACAGAGATCCGCCTGCCACTGTCTCCCCAAGAGCTGGGATTAAAGGCGTGAGCCACCACTGCCTGGCTGAGTTATTGTTAAAAATAATGATGGGGACTGGAGAGATGGCTCAGAGGTTAGGAGCACTGACTGCTCTTCCAGAGGCCCTGAGTTCAATTCCCAGCAACCTCAAGATATCTCACAACCACCTGTAATGAGATCTGGTGCCCTCTTCTGGCCTGCATCGTACAAGCAGGCAAAACACTGTATACATAATTAATAAACAAATCTTTAAAATAAAAATAATGATGTAAACAAGCCAGGTAGTGGTGGTACACGCCTTTAATCACAGCACTCAGGAGGCAGAGGCAGGTGGATCTCTGAGTTCAAGGCCAGCCTGGTCTACGTAGTGAGTCCCAGGAGAGGCTCCAAAAGTTAGACAGAGAAACCCTGTTGTGAAAACAAAACAAAACAAAACAAACCCAAACCAAAACCAAACAAACTATTAAACAATTTAACATTCTATTTTTTTAAATCTCTTTGTATTTTGTTTTCACTGGTGTTTTGCCTGCAGGTGTGTCTGTGTGAGGGTGTCAGGTCCCCTAAAACTGGAGTTAGAGACAGGTGTGAGCTGCCATGTGGGTGCTGGAAATTGAACCAGGGTCCTATGAAGAGCAGCCAGTGCTCTTAACCGCTGACCATTTCCCAGCCCCTCTTTTTTTTTTTTTTAAAGATTTATTTATTAAGCATACAATGTACTGCTGGCAAGGAGGTTGTGAGCCACCCTGTGGTTGCTGGAAATTGAAATTGAACTCGGGACCTCTGGAAGAGCAGCCAGTGCTGTTACCCTCTGAGCCATCTCTCCAGCCCCCCCCCCCGACCCTGAATTTCTAATAGTCCTGTTTCAGCCTTTCAGAGGCTGAGATTACAGGTCTGTGCCTCCATGTCTGGCTGCTTTTCTTTTTTCTTTTCTTTCCTTTCTTCCTTTTTTGTTTTTCGAGACAGGGTTTCTCAGTAACTTTGAAGCCTGTCCTGAAACTAGTTCTCATTTACCAGACTGTCCTGAAACTCACAGAAAACCACCTGCCTCTGCCTCATTAGTGCTGGGATTAAAGGCATGTATCACTACCCCAAAAATGGAATTTTAATTTTATTTTAATTTACTAAAAATTAAAATTTTTTTATTTATGTGTTTATGTGTCTGTGTCTGCATGCATTCTGTGTTTCCGGGGATAGTTCCAGAGGGCAGAAGATGCTGTTAGATCCCCTGGAATTGGAATTTCAGGTAGTTGAACTGCCTGAATGTGTGCTAGGAACAAAACTCAGGCCCTCTGAAATGACAGCAAGTCTCCTAACTGCTAAGTCATATTTGTAGTCCCCCTTTTTTCTTTTAAGATAAGGTTTCATGTAGTCTGGTCCCAAGCTTTGATCCCCCGCCTCACGCTCCTGTGTGCTGGGATTATAGGCACGTTCCACTCCGTTCTGTTTTACAGACTGGGTCTCCTCTGCTGTCCGTGCTGGCTTTGTTGGGTTCAAACTATCTTCCTCTTTCAGCTTCCTGAGTAGTCAGCTCTACAGACGTGTACCACTGTGTCTGACCCAAAGTGGTTCCCCCCCCTTTCTTCTAAGGAAAAATTTAATTGGGGCTGGCTTACAGGATCAGAGGTGTAATCAATCCATTATTGTCATGGTGGGAAGCAAGGCAGTGCACAGCAGACATGGTTCTGGAGAAGAGGAGAGTTCTATGTCTGGATCGGCAGGCAACAGGAAGAGCGAGCCCAAACTGTTTTTAATTAAATCTCTGCCCTGGAAACAGCACTCATCTTGAAAATAAGTTTCAGAAAAACTTATGATAGTTTGTGACAGTTCCATGATTTTAATCGAAGTGAATAAAACAGGAGTCTAGCCAGGTGCAGTGTGCACAGCGGTAATCTTGGACTCAGGCGGTAGAGGCCAGAGAACTGCAGCAAGTGTGGGCTGGAGAGGTGGTTCAGCAGTTAAGTGCTTAGTGTAATAGAGAACCCAGGTTCAGTTCCCAGCACCCACACCAATTGACTCACAGCTATTTGTAAGTCCAGTTCCAAAGGATCTGACAGCTTCTGGCCATTACGGGTCCCTGTGCACATGGTGCACATAAACTCACATAGGAGCACAATACAGATTGATAAAAACAATACATATTAAAAGGGGTTGTCTGGGTGGTTGTAGCTCAGTAGTAAAGTGCTTGAGGCACTCAGTGTAAAACTCACTACTGCCCAGAACCCCCTCAGCTAACCAACAATGTAAAAGCACACTAAGTAAGAACTGAAGACATTAGCAGTCGTCTGCATGGTTGCTGCTTTTTCCAAGGGCAGTTGAAAACCGTTGCTGAGTATGATTTTCTTCCCCTTTATTTGAATCATGTATAGTACTGGTCAATAGAGATTGGTTTTTATTTTTAACTTTCTAAAAGGAGGCTTTATGCAAAGTGTGTTGTTTACCTTTGGTTTGGTTGGTTGGAGTCCTGATGTCTCAGCAGTTTGTCAGAATGCTGCATTGGGAAATAAGATCCTTGCGCTGAGCCAAGGTCCTGCATGGAAACAAGATTCGGCCCTTATTCCAGTTGCATAGCTCTGACCAGATGGTGTCTTAGACTCCTAGATATAGTGGTGAAGTGCAGAGCAAGCCTGGCCGCCGGTGTCCAACAGAGTCCTGAAGGCTTGTCTGTCACTGTTTACCATGAAGATATAAATACATATAATACTTATGTATTTAGTAGAAGCTTAATAACTGCAGGGTTTTCTTTTCCTTGAAACTGTAAGCGTTAAAGAAAGGTCAGATTTCTTGGCTCAAAATCACTGGAAGAGTTTGTCAGACATGGTCACTGGAAACATTTCTTATTGTCCTTGCTCTTCAGGGTTCGAGGCATTTTCCTTCGGTACTGTGGGCGGTTGCAAGCAGACATAGTCACAAGTGAGCTGCGTCTTCAGCGTGAGATTTCAGATTTAGAAGTTACAGGAACGGTCCAGAGGACACTTGCATATTTTTATTTTTTGGATTTAGGTCTCTCACTGTAGCCCTAGCTGTCCTGGAACTCTCTATGTAGACCGGGTTAGCTTCGATCTCACAGACCTGCCTGCCTCTGCCTCCGGAGTGTCCTGCCTAAAGCCGCATTCCCCAGCCAGCGCCTCACAAAGTGAACCCCGCCCCTCCCTCAGCGCGCCAGCCCCGCCCCCGCCCCGCCGGCCCCGCCCCTAAAGCTCGCCTTTCGCCTCGTGAGCCTCGGCTGCCCCGCCCCTCACCCAGTGCGCGCCTGTGCCGCCGCACGCGTCCCCGCCCCTCGCCGAGCGCTTTCGCCAGCGGGAGCCGGGAGGGCGGCGTGCGGTCGCGGCTCTTCTCCGCGGGAGGCTGCGGCGGCGCGCGCGCGGGTGGGTGGGAACGTGGCGGACCTCCGGGCGCCGCGGCAGGGGCGACAGAGCGCCATGGCGCCCGCTGTAGCTACGGCAGCCGGTGCCCGCGCCGCGGCGAGGTGAGGGGCGCCTCTGCTCCCTAGCCGAGGAGGCCGCGGCCGCGGCATGGCCGGGATCATTAAGAAGCAGATCTTGAAGCACCTGTCCCGGTGAGAGCGCTACCCTGCGTACCCGGGCCCTTCCCGAACCCTCCTGATCGCTCAGGCCGCGCTCGGCCGGGCGGCCCCGGTTCTACTCTCGCCGATCGTTGTCAGCGCTGCGTTCCTCCTTCGCCCCGGCTCGGTCCCTTTCTTTCCCCTCCCCCCGCCGCCTCCCTCCGCGCGGGTCACTCGGCTCTTTTCCTGGCCCAGACCCGCACGGAGCTCAGGCAGGTCAGCCGATTCCTCTTGAGCACCGCTGCCCGCCCCTCGAGGCCTCTTCCCGCCTCCAGAGCCGCCCAGCCTCCGCTTCTTCATTGCTCGCTTTGCCCGATGCTGCAGTACCCAGGTCCCCTTAGGTTTGCAGCGCCGGCGCTGGCTTTCTTCTGTCTGACCCTGTTGCATCACCCTTGAAAAGATGTAAGCCCTTCACCCGAGGCTAGTCCTCCATTTCCGACCTTTCTCCTTTCTCCTTTTCGCTTTCTTCTCATTACACAGACGAATCGGAGAAAGGTCAGAGTTGGGGGATAAAGTTTCAGCAACCTTCCCTTTAAGATGCCATGGAAGTTCTTGTGACAGCCAGTGCCCGCTTGTGCTTTGTAGCCTTCTGCTAAGTCGTTCTGTGGCTCGGTGTTTGGGGCAAGAGGGATTGGCTGGCAGGACAACTCTGAGCTGTACCTGAAGGACTCCTGGTCTCAACGTGATGGCACAACTTGTTAGAACTGGTGACTGCAGAACATTGGGAGCTAGCTTTGCGATTCGTTTTCTTAACTTTTTCTAGCCTGGGGTTGGTAATGGTTGTTAATTAGGTGGTCTCAGTTCCTCTAGTGATCCAGTTTGTCTGCATGGTGGCTAGTGATTTTAAAGAGGGTTTGTGTGTGTGTCAATATGGAACACCAGGGATTGTGCTGATGTATCCTTTCAGGCCTTCTCATTGTGTTTATTTGGCAAATGGTATGTGAGTCTGTTCCTGACATGGTGTCCTTCTTTTCCTGGCTGACATGGCATATGTGAGCTCAGACTTTATCAGCTAGATTCAGATGTTCTGGTTAGCCCCCTTACACACACCTGGGCTCCAGGGCTCCTCCTCGAGCCCGGGCACTTCCTCTTTGACTTTCATGTTCTTTAAACTGAGGAGAGTACTGGTATATACCGCAAAGATTATTGTAGGCTGCCGTGGTGGCACATGCCGGCAGTCCAGCCTTTTGAAGGCTGAGGCAGGAGTGGGGTTTTGAGGCCAGCCTGGAGATCAAGTCTGGCCTTGGACTTGGACTACGTGTTAGACTACGTGAGTTGTTACATGTAAAGACTTACAACAGAGCCTCACACATAGTGCTCAATAGGACACGGGTATTTTTATTGTTTGCAGTCATAATGTGTGTGACAATTTAGTACCGTTTGTAGACCTGTCTGGACAAATTCATATATACTGACAGTTTAAAAAAATACTTTGTCATTATGGAGTATGTGTGTGTGGTGGGCGTTTGCGCAGGTGCAGGAGTACCACAGCGTGCATGTGGAAGGTGCCAGACAACTTTGGGACGTCACTTCTCTCAATCCACTTTTATACGGGTTCTGTGAATCAGACTCAGGTCAACAGGTTTGTATGGCAAACGCCATCTTGCTGATCTTTTGTTTCTCTCTTGCTGCCTCTGTCTTTCTCGAGATAGTGCCTCACTTTGCAGCTCAAGGGAGCCTGGAGTGGGTTTCCTGCCTTAACCTTCTAAGTGCTGCAATAATTGACATTTGCCGTCAGGCCTGACTTCAGGTAATTTGTTATAGAAGTTTTTGTGGGTGTTGAGAATCCTAATGCACTTACCTGACTCTCTCAGAGCATCCTGGAATAAGTGAATAATTCTTGATGTAGTCCAGCCCCTCTGCTCTTTCATCCCCTCCCCCTCCTTTCCTTTTCTCTCCTCCCTTTCTTCCACTCCCTCCTCCCCTCTTCTTTATTTTCCTTAGATCTCTTTTGAGACAGGGTCTCAGTATGTGTAGTCTTGGCTGTTCTGGGACTTCATATGTACACCAGGCTGGCCTCAAACTCATAGAGATCCTCCTGCCTCTGCTTCCCAAGTGCTGGGATTAAAGGCATGTGCCATCATGCCTGACTTCAACCCCTCACTTTTGACTGAGAAAGCAAGAAGCCCAGTGAGGATGAGTGACTTGTCCAGAACATAAGGGAGTGTGGACGAACCAGCTTCCTAACACTGGGGCCCTTTCCCTGTAGTGCACACACGTTCTGTGCGCTTCCCCCGTAGTGCACACATGTTCTGCGCACTTCCCCTAGCGTGTGCACACATTCTGTGCACCTTCTGTGAACATAACATTTAAAAGATATGTGCTGAAGCCTTTGTGATTTTTTTTTTCCTTGAGGCGTCATGTCCCTCAAGCTGGCGTCTAACTCTGTGTGTTCCCTGACACATTTGGTGAGTCCTGGGAGAAGAAATTTTTTGTTTTTAAATAAAGTAGGAATAGCATGCCTGACATGGAGGGCTATTTCTGATATCCTGAGTGTGGGGCTGGGAGGAGGAAGGGTTACTTAAAGCTGCACCGTCAGGTCCCCCTACAGAGGAGTAGGCTGTAGGTCTGGTCGGTAAGGCCAGAGTCCCAGGGCCTTTGTTTATTGTGGACTCTGTAATCATGTGTAACATTGATGTGTATTGTGTTCACCCTCATGGGCGAGGAAGGAGCTGTGGCTCTGTGGCTTGTGGCACCTGGTGGGGAAGGAAAGCTGGGGAGGTTTGCAGAGTTGTGTTAACTGTGACAGGTGTCTGGCAGTGCCATCTGACCTCAGGGACAGTGTCCTAGAGCAGAGGACAGGCCAGTGATGATAAAGTGCATCCTGGTAATTTTATTAATTTAACATGTTTATTTTAAATGTCTCTTTGTAAGATATTGATCTGGGCACTGGGAAGGCAGTGGGGATTAAATGTCTCTTAGGAATTTCACCCTGGTTTGGGAGACCATTGTCTAATATGCAGAAATTTAATACACCATTAAATGTTCATTGAAATGAACCCGTGGAAAGAACTCTACCTAGCAATAGGAAGTAATTATTTATTTAAAAAATTGTCAGAATTAGCTGGGTCTGGTGGTACAGGTCTGTAATCCCTACCCTTAGTAGATTGAGGCAGGAAGGTCTTAAATTTGAGGCCAACCTGGACCATTTAGTTTACTAACACCCTGTGGGTTTTTTTGTTTGTTTGTTTTGTTTTGTTTTTGTTTTTCGGGACAGGGTTTCTCTGTAACTTTGGAGCCTATCCTGGAACTAGCTCTTGTAGACCAGGCTGACCTCGAACTCACAGAAATCTGCCTGCCTCTGCATCCCAAGTGCTGGGATTAAAGGCATGCACCACCACTGCCCGGTGAGACCCTGTTTTATAAATAAATGCTAAAATAGATTTTTCACTAAATTAGGTTATTAGTGTTTTTTGTTTGTTTCCTTTTTTCCCCCCTCTCTCTCTTGAGAACCCTGCCTGTCTATTTCAGCCTTTGAGTATTGGTATTATTGATATAATGCCACCGTGCCTGGCATTTCTTCTTGCTAATGACCATGGATTGTACAAGTAAGAAGGTATGCGATAGGCGGTGAAGTCAGTCGGGACTCTCGATGGAGAGAGCATCACAGGTTCATCTTTAGCTCCGCCGTTGTCAGCCAGGACTGCTTTCCCAGCTGTGCTGTCATGAGTGTGAGTGAATAGGGAAGAGTAGTAGAGGCTGGCAGAGGGCTTTGAGGATTGGGAACACGGCGTTTGTCACGGTGCCTGACATAGAGACTGTGTTAAACAAAGAGGAGTTGGGGACAGGTTCAAAGTGCGGATGACGGAATGCTTGCTGCCTCTGTCAGAATCCCATTGGCGGTCTTCGTTATTTGCTCCTAAGTGACTGTAGAAAATGTCAGCCTGGAGTTTTATAAACATAGGTGCTGGAACTCAGAGATGTGGGAAGTTTCATAATTCCTTCTGGAGAAAAGAGGACTTGAGTGAATTGAGCTGTTGCAGGCCTGATGGGGCTTCTTAGTGCCCCAGAGTGTCAAAGTACTGGAAGGATCTTGAAGATCACCAGGTCACTGTATCCCTCTGTCACGGGATGCACGGGCCTCAGATCTCACAGCTGACTGTCAGGGCCTCTGGGTGGAAGTCTGTAGGACTAGTCGTAATTTGTAGGTTAAATTCCTTCCTTTGTGCTACACTAGGATTTTTGTTGTTTGTTTATTTTTGGTTTCTCTACATGGCTGTTCTGGAACTTGCTCTGTAGACCAGGCTGGCTTCAACTCATAGAGATCCGCCTGTCCCTGCCTCCCGAGTGCTGGGATTAAAGTGAAGCCCCACTGCCGCCAGCGAGACTAGTTTTTAGCACCGTCACTTCTCCAGTAATTATTCCGTCCATTTTCTAGTAACACTCAAGCCCTGTTTCCATTTCCTTTCTCATTTTCTAATGTTGATTTAGAATAAACCTCTTGTGTTTACTCAGCAGGCATTTAGTGGTGGCCGTCTGTATTAACAAGCATCTGCAGTCTTGTAGAACTGAGATTATTGCTGGAGGCGGAAGCTTGCTGTGTGGATGAAGAATTTCATCTGGAGGGTTAAGGGTCCAGAACCACAGCTTGTAAGTGATAGAAGGAGACTCCGGTGCAGGCTCCTTCTGGAGCTGCCCTTTGACCTCCGCTGCCGCAGTGCTCTGCATCTTTGCATACTCAGACAGAACACGGCACCTACTTGAAGCACCTGGTGCAGAAGCAATATTCCCAGCACTTAGGAGGCTTCCTGCCGCACCCGTGCCTTATTTCAGTCCTTACCTCTCCATCAAAATGGGACCATTGTCTTGTTTTATATAAATGGGATTGCACAGTGTAGGTGCTTTAAAAAAAAATCTTGAAATTTGCTGGGTGGTGTTGGCACACACCTTCAGTCCCAGCTCTCAGGAGGCAGAGGCAGGTGGATCTGAGTTCCAGACCGGCCTGGCCTATAGAATGAGTTTCAAAACAGCCAAGGCTATACAAAGAGACCCTGTCTCAAAAAACCAAAAACAAGCAACATTTTAGATTCATATTTTGTTTTGGTTTGTACTGGGGTAGAACTCAGGGCTTTGTGTGCTTGACACAAGCTCTCTGCCACTGAGCTGCGTCCCCAGCCCCCAGAGGCTCTGCAGTCTTCTTCCTCAGGCTCACGGGCACCAGACTGCAGGTGTGCACCACTGCCTGTGGCTCTCCCCACTTCCCTCCCTGTGCCCTAGAGACTGAAGCCAGTGCCTCAGCATGGGCTGTAAATACTACCAATGGTGCTGCATTCTTAGCCCATTGCGTTTATTTATTCACATACATATTTTCAGCATTTTATTTATTGAACGTATATGTGTTACAGGTTTAAACTACTGCATCTGACTTCTGTTTGGCCTAAACATCTTTTTGTGCCTTGGGTATTGTTAGGTATTTTCTTTTAGACGAGCCTCTCTCCAATGCAAATAATCCCAGTCAGACCAAATTAAGCCAAATTAAAAGACACCCATGTTTAATAGATGGCCTTACTTCCGGGTGGCCCAGGGAAACATGGAAACCACGCGAAACCTGGAGACCACATGTTCATTCTCTAGGGGGACAGTTTAAATAGCCTGTGGGAGTGGTCCCAACCTTCCCTGGGAGAGGTCACCATTTGGCAGGCTTTCTTGACCCTCCCTGGGGAGGGGTCACCGTTTGACAGGTGGAGTTTGGAGGTGGAGTTTCGACTGAGGCAACTCCCAGGAGCTGGGGTGAAGCCCCCAGGCAAACAATCCAGACTTTTTATCAAGGGGTGTTAGGGAGGTGATGATTCTGACCAAACATTCCAGAGCTTTTGGATAAAGGGGTGCCAACGAGCTGAGATGAAGCCCCTCAACCAAACATTTTAGACTCCTTGGATAAAGGGGCACCGGTTCAAGTCTGGCTACTTCCTATGGGCATGGGGCAACGTGGGAGAGGGAAGAGCTAGGAGTTGGTGGGCTCCTGCTCAGTGAGAGGTGTGGCTGGAGTGACATCCGGTTTTCTGTCACCCTGGAGACCTCAGGAAGCTGTTTCCTGAGGGAGATGAGAAGGCAGGTGGCTAGGAGAAAAAATATTATTATTGGCCCTATGAATGGGGCTAGCCATGGGAAGAGTCATTAACTACCAGAAAGAATGGGACCGAGAAGTGCCCGGTTGTACAGGTGAGGCTTGGGTATGTGAGTGGAACAAATAGCAGATAAAATCAGATTTTAGTTGGTAGGTATCCTTGATCCAGGAGAGTTGGTACCAGTGGTGACCCAGGAGCTGGTGCAGGTGTTGGCATTGTCTGGAGAATATTTTGTAAGTTGGTCTTGGCCCAGACAGCAGTAGTGACCTGTAAAATATTCTTAAAAATGGGTGGGGTTAAAAATAACTCTCTGAAGACTGTTAGTTTTTTTCAGACTTGATTTTTGATACACCAGCAGAACTTTTCCCCAGGAACCTGTAGGTATCTGTAAGACAACTGGAACAGATTTACATCTTGGTGTCATAGCAAAAGACTATTGCTTTAGGTTAAAAGGTATGAACATTTTAGAAGACAATTAAAGGGAATTGGAACCTGAGCCTCTGAAGATACACCTGAAACCTGTTAGCCCTGGACTATGAAGCCTGTTAAAGAGACAAACCTGTCTGTATTTTAGCAGGAAACAACAAATGAAGTCATGAGCTACGAGTACCCTAAGTCACCAAATGCCATTAGACAGATCTAAGGGGGATAAATGAGCAGAAATGAGACAGCTTTTTTAGCTATACAGGAAACCCCACATCTCTCCTTAGTCCTTGGAGAACTCCAACCTAGAAGCAGTGCTCTTTGTAAGATTTTCCTGTTGGGGGTAGATTTAGTCTTGGCAGGATGAGAAGATCGATTCCCCTGGTGGCTTGCAGGAAGCTGGTGAGGTAGAAGGCTGCTTTTTGCTGTGCAGGTGACTTTGCCAAACCCAAAGGCAAGCCTCGAGGTGGAAGGTCTTCTGTAACCGTGCATCTTCTTGGAGGAGCTATAGGGTGCTGTGGGAGCTGGTGTGTCTCTGTGTTAGAAGCTCTTTTGTTAAATGCCTTACTCTCAGATCTGTAGACACTTGAGAATTGGGTACCATTGCCTGTTACATTTAAATTAGACATATAAGCTAAATTTAGACATGTATTTTACCCACTTAGTTACAGCTTACCAATGCTAGTAAATGTAAGAAGAGTAAAAGGAATGTTTTAATAAGTCAAAGAATACCAGCACACATGGTACTCTTACCCAAATGGTGATGGGGTTAAAGAGGAGGTTACCCACGTGTTTTTATCTTTCCAGAGCTGCTGTAATCTGGAGTTACAAGTTTTACAGATCTTAAAACAGACACAGAGAAATAAAACAAGCATACTGAGAAATCAAACACACATATTCACAGAGACATAAAGCAAACATACTGTGGAAACACACCCATATACTCACACAGACATATTGAGGCCACATTATTCTAACAGACAAATAAAACACTTAGGAGCCTGTGTCAGCTGACCAACTTAAAAATCCTGGTATATGCAGGCGGCAGAAGCCAGGGAAGCACAGAGGTGGTCCCGCTATGGACCGAATTAGACGTTGCAAGAGGGAACAGAAACATAAGGACAGAAGAATTATACGGTTTTAGGGTAGAAGGGTGAGGGGGGAACAGATCTGGATCCATTGTTGAGAACAAACAGACGAACAGCTAGAGAAGCAGGGAAGGGAGTGGGCCCCGCCCCGCCCCCGCCCCCCCCCATCCAGAAACCGTGGCCTTTTGGAACCTTGTTTGTTTTTATGTTAGATAGCACCATTTTAAAAGGATTTTTTTGTAAAAGGCAGCCCACGGGCGTTAGAGGATCTGGCTTTGAATCGCAAGAGCCCATTTAGAAGTCTGTGCCAAATCTTGGGACTCAAGCCTACCACTGTGTGTCCACTGGGACAGGGCTCTTGAGTTAGAAACGGGGGGGGGGGGGCATGAGAAATGAGTGGCAGATGTCTCTATCCACTCAGTCCCACCTCAGCAAGGCCTGGCTCACCGCTTGAATCCAGCATTCGACACAGTCGTGACTCCCATGGAAAAGCCCGAAAATTGACCATAAATAAACCCAAATGGGTTCCTGGACCCTAGAGAGGTGTGTAGTCAAAAAGGAGAACTCGCCAAAATGAAGCTGATCTTAGCCTGGTGGAGAGTATGTGCAAGAACGGTGGCATTTTCCAACATGTGACTCGGGGCCTGTGGGAAAAACAGCCCGTCACTGTGGAACCTCCAAATGTTAGGTATTTTCTCTTAGACGAGCCTCTCTGCCAATGCAAATAATCCCAATCAGACCAGATTAAACTGAATTAAAAGACTCCCATGTTTAATAGATGGCCTTACTCCTGGGTGGCCTGGGGAAACATGGAGTGGGGAAGACCGCGTGCTTATTCTGGGGGGGGGGAGTTTAAATAGCCTGTGGGAGTGGTCCTGGCCTTCCCTGGGGAGGGGTCATCATTTGGCGGGCTTGGAGGTGGAGTTTGGACTGAGGCAACTTCCAGGGGAGGGAGCTTATGCCAGGAGCTGGGTTGAAGCCCCGAGGCAAACAGGTATGTCTGTGCATGTGTTCATACATCTTTTCTCCGTAGCTCTCTATCAGTTACCTCACTGGGTCCTGGAACTCCTGTCTCTGTCTCCCTTGAGCTGGGATTAGAAATGTACCCTACCTCAGCTGACTTTTTGTGTGGGTGGTGAGGACTGAACTCAGGTCCTCATGCTGGCACGGAAGCATTTTACCCATTGAGCCAGCTCCCTAGCCTGTCTGTTGTAGTATACGATCAGGCTTGTGCCGTGTACTCCGTTACTGTATGCTGTTCTGTTAGTGGGAATAGAATTCAATTTCCTTATACTTGCTCTTGGTGAATGTTCTGTATTTTCTCAGTTAAGACATTATGAATAATAGTGTGATCCTAGGGATGTCTTAGGACATGTCTTTCAGTGACAAATGTTACACACCTGTGGGGGGTCTCTTTAAGACCAGGGCTTGGGATCTTTTGGGTTGTAGAGTGTGTGGGCTTTCATGCCAACTGGTCTGTCTGCGACTGAAGCATGGGAACTTTGGTTCTAGATCCTGGGCAACACTTGACATTTTATGTCCTTTCATTGCAGCTGTTCTGGAACATATAATTTTATTTTGAAAAGATAGATATGGTGGCTCTCCCAGCTGTTACTAAGCTGAAGCAGGAGGATTGCCTGCAAGGTCAAGGCCAGGCCCGGCTATAGTATGGGGCCTTGTCTTAGAACCCACAGGAAACAAAATGTTTAAAGCCCTTTCCTGTGGTAAACCACTGAACACTTTGTTTTGCTGTCTGCTCAGTGTGTGTGTGGTGCTAGGGATTGAACCCATGGCTTTGCACTGCTTAGCACATGCTATCACTGAGGTGAAGGCCCTCGTCTGTGTTCAGTTTTTAGATTCTGATGGCCTAATCTTGAGAACATGTGATGTAATTCCAGAATAATATTCAAATTACAAAGAGACAGTGGAGATAGTCATGTTAGAACCCTCAGACAAAACATGTCTTACTCGGAGTAGATGTGACAGCTCTCAAAGTAACTATGATACGGTAAATGAGTAGAGGGTTGTTCTCTAAATATTTGAGTGTTCTGTTCTGGAATCTTAGCTACCCATTGACACATTTCTTTTTTCCTTCAAAAATAGAAATTTGAATTGCGTAGCTTATCTACAACTTTTTATAACAGGGTCTCTCTTTACATTGGTGTGTTAAAGTGTGTGTGTGCGCGTGCCTGTAGGTGTGTGCGCGAACCTGTGCCACAAAGAGGTCAGAGCATAACTTTTGGAAGTCAGCTCTCTCCTTCCACCATGTGGGTCCATTGATTTGAAACCAAGTCAGCAGGCTGGGTGTGGAGTATTCTCTCTGTATTCTGATCTAACCTAGAATTCAGTAAGTATCTTAGGTTGGCCCCATAATTGCAATCCTTCTGCCTGTATCTCCTGAGTGGTAGGAATACAGGGGTGACCCACTGTGCCTGACAAAAAGTCATACTTTTTTTTTGTGACAGGGTCTTTCTGTGTATCCCTGGCTGATTTGGGACTCATGTAGACCAGGCTGGCCTTGAACTCATAGACATCTGTCTGCTTCTGCCTCTCAAATGTGTGCCACCATGCCAGGCTTATGCTGGCTTATAGGAAGCACTTTCTTTTAACTTTATAAATATATTTTTTTTAATATTTATTTATTTATTTTGTATACAATATTCTGTCTGTGTGTGTATGCCTGGAGGCCAGAAGAGGGCACCAGACCCCATTCCAGATGGTTGTGAGCCACCATGTGATTGCTGGGAATTGAACTCAGGACCTTTGGAAGAACAGGCAGTGCTCTTAACCTCTGAGCCATCTCTCCAGCCTTATAAATATATTTTAATTATTTTTTTGTGTGTGTGTGTGTGTGGTTTTGTTGAAAGGGTTTCTTTGTAGCTTTTGAGCCTGTCCTGGAACTAGCTCTTGTAGACCAGGCTGGCCTCAAACTCACAGAGATCCACATGCCTCTGCCTCCCAAGTGCTGAGATTAAAGGCATGCACCACCCGGCAAATTTTAAGTTTTTGGTATTATAATATAACTACATAATTTCTTCCTGCCCTTTCCTCCCTCCAAGCCCTCCTGTACATCCCAGCCTCTTGCTCTCTTTCAAACTTATGGGTTCTTTTTCTGTAGTATTTTATTAGAAGCAGAAAACTTGGGTCTGGAGATGACTTGACAGTTAAAAGCAATTTTTGTTCCTGCTGAGGACCTGGGTTTAGTTACTAGCACCCATGTAGTGTTCATAATTATCCATAACTACAGTTTTAATGTCATCTTCTGACCTCTGAGGGCACTAGGCATACAGTTGGTGCATAGACATACATACTAGCCAAACACTCACAAGCATGGATTAAAATAAAACTTAAAAAAAAAAAATTGAGCCAGACAGGAGGCAGGGGCAGGCGAATCTCTGTGAGTTCGAGGTCAGCCTGGTCTACAAAAGCTAATTCCAGGACAGCCACCAAAGCTACAGAGAAACCTTGTCTTAAAAAAAAAAATTGAAAGAAAATCTGGGGCTGAGTGTAGCAGTTTAGTTGGCTAACACATGCAAAGTCATACTGTGGGTTATCACTGCAAGGCCATACTGTGGGCTAGCACATGCAAGGTCGTACTGTAGGCTAGCACATGCAAGGCCGTACTGTGGGCTAGCACATCAAGGTCATACTGTGGGCTAGCACATGCAAAGTCTCATTGTGGGCTAGCACATCAAGGTCGTACTGTGGGCTAGCACATGCAAGGCCGTACTGTGGGCTAGCACATCAAAGTCATACTGTGGACTATCAAATGCAAGGCCGTACTGTGGGCTAGCACATGCAAGGCCTTTCTGTAGCTCTAGTGGATCTCATTGGCGAGAAGCACTTGCCTCGAGAGATTGAGTTGAGAGCTTGTTGGTGTCGCAGAAAGTGCTAGGATTTAGTTTCCATGAATTCCAAGCCCTTTGCTTAGCAAGCTTCTTAGCTTCTTGACTTTTAGTTCCCTATCTACAGAGTACACACATGCTGTTTTGCTCTTGACTCCTCTCCTCGGGTGCCAGGCATTGTACATGCTGTGTAAGTGCCCTGCCACGGAGCTGCCTGGCCAGCCTATGTGTTTGTATGGTTTTTGAAGCACATACCCTTACTGTGTAGCCCTAGAATCTATAATTCTCCTATTTTAGCCTCCCTAGTGCTGAGATTATAGGTGTCCACTACCATGCCAGGGTAGAAATAACATTTTAAAAGTAACACGGCTGCTTCACTGTGTCATCTTTGTGTTGGGGTGGGGGAGGCCTCCTGTTTTTTCTCTGAAGCATTCCGTCTTTAGTCCTGTAAAGCAGGCAGATCTGCAGAGCGAGTTTCAGGACAGTTGGGGCTACACAGAGAAACTCTGTCTTGAGAAAACAAAATAAATAAAACCAATACATTTGTTGTAGAGGGTGTTTATGCCAGCATGTGTGGAGATCAGAGGACAAATTTGTAGTCAGTTTTATCCTTGAATTTTGGGTACCAAAATTGGGTCATCAGCCTTGGGTGGCAAGTATTTTACCAGCTGAGTCATTTCTCCTGCCTTAATCACATTTCTTTATTTTTCATATTTCTATGTGTGTTGTGCATGTATACATGCATGATTTTACATATGGATGGGTATAGGTACATGTGTATATATGTGGAGGTTCAATATTGGTATTGGGGAATCATCTTCATTGTTCTTCAGACTTACTCATTGAGGCAGAATATCTCATAGAACTCCCTACTATGACCTCAGTGGCCAACTTGTTCTGGGGTTCCTCTGTTTACATTTTCTGAGACTGCAGTGACAGGCGGGCTGTTAACTCTGCCTGGTATTTACATGGGTTTTGGGGGATCTGAACGCTGGTCGTTAATGCTTGACTGGTAAGAACTTTAACCACTGAGCAATTTCCATCGTCTCTAATATTACATTTCTAGACTACAGAGTGGGGATAAATGCTTTTGCACTGTGTTTAAAGAGGGAAGGAAGCATTCTCTCATTCCATGACACATGACTGGGGAGACTGGGACCTTAGTGTAATGTGTCTTAGTTACTATCCATTGCTGTGAAGAAACACCATGACTAAAGCAACTCTCATAACAGAACACATTTAATCAGGGGTTTGCTTACAGTTAGTTCCAGAGGGTTAGTCTGTGTTAATCATTGAGGGAAGCAGACAGCCATGACATTGGGGCAGTAACTGTGAGCTCTGCGTCCTGATCCACAGGCAGATTGAGAGAGAGAGAGAGAGAGAGAGAGAGAGAGAGAGAGAGAGAGAGAGGGACACTGGGCCAGGTGTGGGCTTTTGAAACCTCAAAACCCGTTCCTCGGAGACATACCAACTCTAACAAGAACATACCTCTTAATTGTTCCCAAACAGTTTATTAACTGGGGACCAAACATTCAAACATGTGCTTATAGGGACCCTTTTCATCCAAACCACCACAAGGTAAAACAGCCAGATGTGTACACTGGGTTAATCCCATACAGAACATTTAGTTACCTTCACTTAGTCCAGCTCTTTCTGCCAGCTGGGTAGTGGCTCCAAAGCAGAAGGAACTGTGCCTCTTGACTTCTTCAAAACTAGAGTCCAAGGCTTAGTAGATGAAGGTACTTGCCCAAGCCTGAGGACCTGGGTGTGCTGGAAGCCGAGAACAACTGCAGGTGATTTTTCCTTTCCACCTTTCGTGTTGTCTTGGGTGTGGCACACTGTACACACACACACACACACGCAGTTGCAAAGTAACTATGGTAAAAGATCAAAACCAGACTAGAGTCTGGGTGGTGGCACGTGTAGGTCAGTGTAGGGAGGAGATGTTGGAGAGGACATCGTAGTGTGTTGATTTTCACAAGACAGGGTATCCCTGGGTGGCACAGGTGGCCTTGAACCCACAGTCCTGCCTTAGCATCCCCAAGTGTGCTTGTGAGTGCGCCGCTGGGAATGAGGAAACCTTAGCTCTGAGGACGGGACTCCAGCCAGTGGATCAGGGAGTCCCCTTTATCCCCTTTATCTGTGTGTTGTGGGCTAGCTAGCATGTTACTGGTGCCAGTAATAAACGCTAAAGAATGTGTTTCCGTTTTATCAATTAGTATTGATTGATTGTAACGGGGGTGAATTAAAGTTTAAAAATATTACATTAGGGGGGCTGGAGAGATGGCTCAGAGGTTAAGAACATTGCCTGTTCTTCCAAAGGTCCTGAGTTCAATTCCCAGCAACCACATGGTGGCTCACAACCATCTGTAATGGGATCTGGTGCCCTCTTCTGGCCTGCAGGCATACACACTGACAGAATATTGTATTCATAATAAATAAATAAATATTTTAAAAAAAATATTACATTAGTTCTTCAGGTGAAGGGCATGAAGTCTATGCCAACTTTCCATGATTGGCTGTATTTCATTTGCCGACTTCAGTAATCTTACATGTAACTCAGTCTTTTGTACCTTGGTTGTATATAATTTGGCTGTCAGCCCATAATTTTTAAAAAATTCTGAAGGATGTTGGAGCTCATAACTGTCTGAAACTCTAATTCCAGGGAACCCAGTGCACTCTTCTGACTTCTGTAGCCACTGCACACACATAGTGCACATGCGTACACACAGGCAAAGCACTTTTACTCATAAATAAATGTAATTGAAAAGAAGTTTTGAAGGATATCAGTACTGAGATACTAGTATTTACAGGTTTGACTGAATGGAATTGTGATGTCCCCAAGTTTAATTTCTTTCTTTAAAAAATTAATTAAAAAACTGTGTGTGTATGTATGTTTGCCTACCCGTATGTCTGTAAACTGCTTGCATGTAGTGCCTGTGGAGGCCTGAAGAGGGCGTCACATCCCCTGGAACTGGAGTTCCGAGCAGCTGTGAGGGTGCTGGGAATTGAACCCAGGTTCTGTCTTCAAGAGCAGCCAGTGCTCTTAACTGCTCAGCCAACTCTCCAGCCCCTGCAATTTTCACTTTTTAAGTTTTAAGTTTGAAAACTTATTTCAAGTTTTAAGTTTGGAGCCTGTGACCAGTAGAAATAGTCTTCCAGTGCTGAACAGTTTCCTAAATTCCCCCACAAACCCACAGTGGGTAAGTGTATGTGGTGCATGTGATGTACTTAGGCAGTGAGCTCTGGCTCAAGGGTTAAGGACACGGAGGGAGGGAGAGGAGGAAGATACAGAAGCTGCTTTCTGTGTCATCATTGTGACTATGCAAGAGTTGTTTTGTTTGTCACCTTGGTTGAGGAGTGGGACAAGTGCTGATTGGGGAGAAGATGCCAGTTTATGCTGTACGAAGTCTCTTCTCAGAAAATGTTCTCTAAAGCCGGGCGAGGCGGCTCACATTTGTAACCCAGGTGCTGGGAAGCTGAGCAGTACTGAGGTCAGTCTGGTCTCCACAGTGATTTCTAGGGCAAATTGAACTGCAGAGTGAGACCTTGTCTAAAGAAAAGCCTGAAGAAAGAAAAGAAAAGCCTGTGTAGTAATTCCAGCACTTGAGAGCTGGAGGTACGAAGATTGAGATTTTGAGGCTAGCCTTGACTACATAGTGAGTTTGAGGTCAGCCTAGGCTAAGCTATATGAGATCTTGCCTCTTCCCCTAAGAGTCTGATAATATATAAATATTGATTATATTATTTAAAAATAAAAACAAGCGGGGCTGGAGAGATGACTCAGTCGTTAAGAGCATTGCCTGCTCTTCCAAAGGTACTGAGTTCAATTCCCGGCAGCCACATGGTGGTTTACAACCATCTGTAATGAGGTCTGGTGCCCTCTTCTGGCCTGCAAGCATACACACAGACAGAATATTGTACACATAATGAATAAATAAATAAATTAAAAAAAATAAAAACAAGCTTTAAAAAATATGGGCAATTACAGTTTATGTGTCTGTCTAGATGTATAAATCCCGTATAGCAGAAACTATTATTTTCCTTTGTTTAGCTTATTTTGGTTTTCTGTGTAGCCCTGGGTGTCCTGGAACTCCGTCTGTAAACCAAGCTGGCCTCAAACTCACAGAGATCCACCTGGCCTCTGCCTCCCGAGTGCTGGGATTAAAGAAGTGCTCTGCCACCACTGCCCGGTTGTCATTTTCTCTATGTGTGTGTTACTGGGGGAGGGGTGAGTGTGCATGCCCATCATGTGTTCACGCCCATCATGTGTGGAGGCCAGAGGTCAGTATTGGGTGTCTTCCTCTGCTATCTTAATTTTTTAGGAAAGGGTTTCTCACTGAACCTGTTTGGGACTGTCTGGCCAGCAAGCCCCCAGGATCAACCCCTTCATGCCACCCCCCAAGTCTTGCTTTTATGTGAGTGCTGGGAAATCCAAACTTGTGCTCTTACACTTGAACAGCAAGAACAATACCAACTGAACCTCCTTCTTGAGTAAATTTATAACTCATAGAATTCACGACTTTAATAAAATGCTGTGTTGTGTCATTAGGCATAGAGAGATTTTTTTATATAGCATCAGATAATAAAACAAGATAGAAAAGATATTTGAAATAATGGCAATGGGAATATGGTTCAGTTGGTAGAGTTCTTGCCTGGCACGCATGAAGCTGTGAGCCCCATCCATACCGCCACATATATAGGGAGTGTAGCACATGCCTGTGACCCTGGCAGTCAAGGAAAGAGCCCCAGAAATGCAAGATTGGGTCTGGAGAGATGGCTTAGCAGTTAAGAGCTCATAGCCACCTAACTCCTCTTCCGGGGGTCCTGATAACTTCTTCTGCTTTCTGGGCACCAGGCAGAGCGTGGTGAGACGCAGACATACATGTAGTTGAAACGCTCATACACATGAAATGAAAAGAAGAAGAAAAGAGAGATGATTGGCATGGTGGTGCACAACTTGAATCCCAGCTTTTTAAGCGGCGGAGACAGCTGGGTCTCTGAGTTTGAGGCCAGCCTGGTCTATAGAGTGAGTTCCAGGACAGCAAGGCTACAGAATGAGTCTTTGTTTCAAAGAAAACAAAAGACAACAAAAGCAAAAACTGTTTTACTGTACAGTTCAAAACCAGCCTAGGAAACATGAGATCTTATTACAAAAACACCAAAAGCTAACTGAAATAATAGACAACCAAATTTAAATAAGGGCAAAGGATCTAAGTAGGCATTTCTCTAAAGAAGACATGCGTGTGGCCAGCTGTCACGTAAGAGGATGCCATCCAGAACTGCAGGTGAGAGCTGTGGAGACAGACTGTACACAGGATGACGACAGTGAAGAAGGCGGTGGCCAGCAGCGTGTTCCTCTGGTGCACATCACCAGATACGGAGGTTCTACTCCCACACTCCCAACAAGAGAGAGAAAATCACATGCTCACACTAGAATTTACATGTGTGTGTTTAAGCTCCATAATAGCCCAAAGAGGAAACCCTAATTAATGCCTGTCAGCTGCTGATGCTTGTATGGCAGATGAGTAACACGTGACGTGTCTGTCGACAGCACATTGCTAGACCATAATGAGAAGTGAAGTGATGACAGAGACCTGGGCTTGGCTCAGTGAGCAAAGTACTTGCTTCACAAGCTCGACCTGAGTTCAGATCCCCAGAAGCCACGGAAAAAGCCAGGCTGGTGTAGAGGCTTGTAACCCTGATGGTAAGGTAGGGTAGGGGGTGGAGTCACAAATGCTGGTACGCTTGCTGCCGTGCTGATCTATCTACCCTTGGTTTTTGTTTCTTTTTTTTTTTAATTTATTGTTTTTTTTCTTAATTTTTTAATGTTATTTTATGTGCATTGGTATGTGCATTGGTATGAAGGTGTCAGATCCCCCAGAACTGGATTTTCAGACAGTTGTGAGCTGCCATGTGGGTGCTGGGAATTGAACCCGGGTCCTCGGGAAGAGCAGTCAGTGCTCTTAACTGCTGAGCCATCTCTCCAGCCCCTTTTGTTTCTTTTTCTTGAAGGTCTGATCACTTACTTTTTACCCCTAAAGACTTTTCTTTTCTTTTTTCTTTTCTTTCTTTCTTTCTTTCTTTCTTTTTTTTTTTTTTTTTTTTTTTTTTTGAGACAGGGTTTCTCTGTGTGGCTTTGGCTGTCCCGGAACTTGCTGTATAGACCAGGCTGGCCTCAAATTCACAGAGATCTGTCTGCCTCTGCTTCCCTAGTGCTGAGATTAAAGACGTGCCACCACCGCCTGGCTTTAAAGACTATTTTTGACGAGACTTAGAAGTGGGAGCCCTCAGCAGGGATAGCCAGCCATCATTCTAAATAATCTGTTCCTGGCGCTTTTCTTTGACTTCCTTTATTTTCTTGGCCCAAAGTCTAGCATGTTCTGCAGCCTCCTTGTTTTTCTTAATGCACTATACCTGGAGAAAATACATTGGTGTTTGTGTTACAGATGCTGAATCTTGGGTGCTTTGGTTCTGGGCTTCTCACCTTTTTTTAAGGCAGTGGTTCCCAGCCTTCCTGACACTATGACCCTTTAGTATAGTTTCTTAAGTTGTGGTGACTGTAACCATAAAATTATTTCCTTGCTGTCTCAGAACTGTAATTTTGCTGCTGTTCTAGTTGTAAATATTTGATATTTGACCTCAAACGGGTTGACAATCACAGGTTGACAACCACTGGTTTAAGGACTTTCTGACCAACACCGTCTTGAGAGAGTAAAAAGCCTCAGATTCTGCCAGCTCTTTTGGGCCCCACCCACTGAAACACAGCTGTACCTGCCAGTCCAGAAACCTCCTCGCCTTTGCTTTGCTTAGAGTAACCAAGTCGAGAACACCCAGATTGACATCCACAACACATCTGTGGGCAGACTTGAGCTTCCTCTGTCCAGCTCCCCTTAGTCTATAACAAGAATGCCCTACACAACAACAGGCACACTCTGCTGTGGCTCGAGACATCCTGTTTCCTGGAAAACCTTGTTTGATGTCTGATGCTGTAAAACAATCCCACACCAGTTAAGAATTCTTGATTATAAAAAGGGTTATTTATTTAAGGGGAAAAACTTACAGATCACTGTCCTAGACAACAGTCCTCTGAGTGCAAACAGGAAACAGGCTAGCAGCCGGATGCTGAGCCAGAAGAAAGAGAGCGGGCACGGTTTCCGCTGCTTTTTAAACTAAAGAGACCATGCCCAAGTGGGCTGATATCTTTTTTTTTTTTTAAGATTTATTTATTATGTACACAGTGTTCAACTTTCCATGTATGCCTGCAGGCCAGAAGAGGGCACCAGATCTCATTACAGATGGTTGTGAGCCACCATGTGGTTGCTGGGAATTGAACTCAGGACTTCCGGAAAAGCAGTCAGTGCTCTTAACCTCTGAGCCATCTCTCCAGCCCCCGTGGGCTGGTATCTTAAAGGCTATTGGCTGAAGGAGCAGAATGTGGAACAGATGTCCACTGATTCCGACCACATAACTCTTGGTGCTCTTCACCTAGTTACTTCTGTGGTTGTGCGCTTCTCAGAGACAACACAGCGTTTGTGTTCATCTTTCTCTTTAAAGAGTTTTTGACAGCCAGTGGCTGGAAAGTAGCTTTCAACCTCATCTTGACATGGCCACCTGCCTAGGAGGTGCTGTGAAAAAGAGTATACACGTTGGAATTTCATTTTAAAGGGTGGGAGGTGCCTGATCACTCAGTGTTATCCTCTGATCACTACACATCTGTTAACACATATGCGTGTGTGCACTCACACACGTAGACATGAGCTTGCAATATATGTACAGGCACAAAATATTGTGGTAAATAAAAAAATCTCACAGAAGAGTGACCATATGAGTTCTGCTACGTTAAATATCCAAACTAGGTAAAGCCATAGACACAAAATAAACTGGTGGTCGACCAGGACTGCTGTGGGACAGTGGTGGTCTCGGGGGTAGCAACCACACGTGGGTTTTCTTGGAGAGGAGTAGTGAAGCTTTTCTAAAGTTGGCTTTACATAGGGTTGCACAACTGGTAGTACTAAAGTCATTGGCTTGTGCACTTTAAATGGATGGACTGTATGGCACGTGGAGGTGTTTTCACAGGCAGGAGAAGGACAAGGAAAACCATTCCTGGTCTGGGGTTTTGTGCTTGCCTTGTGTCCAGGAAGCCTAGCGTTCATCCTCAGCAGCACATCAAGCCTAGTGTGGTGATGGTGTACACCTGAAATCCCAGCATTTGGGATGTGGCAGCAGGAAGATCAGCTCAAAGCTATCTCTAGCCACATAGCAAGCTCAAGGCCAGCCTGGACTTTATGAAAAGCCACCTCAAACTAATAACAGCAAAATCCTGGAGATATGATGTTTATATTGGTAAAAACGAAAAGGCAAAGGAAAACACCTGCAAATGAAGCTTCATTCCTGGGTGATTTTGCTCCTGCAGCAGAAGAGGGGGGAGGAAAGGTCAAGCACTGAAAGAACTCAGCAGATTTCATACCCAGCTCACATATCCTTAAAAGGATGTGGCGGTTTGAATGATGTCCTCCACAAGTCTTGGGCATTTGATTCCTTGGTCCTCCAGACGGTGCTGTTTGGGGAGGATTAGGAGGTGTGGCCTTGCTGGAGTAAGTGTCACTGGACAAGCTTTGAGGTTTAATCACTCCTGCCATGTCAAGTTAGTCTCTGTCCCCTGCCTGGGTTTGAGATGTGAGGATCTGAGCTACTGCTCCTGTCATGCGAATCCTGTCATGGACTCTAACCCTCTAGAGCTGTAAGCCCAAAATAAACCCCTCCTGTACGTTGCCTTGATCATGGTGTTTTATCACGGCAATAGAAAAGTAACTGAGACGAAGAGAGAGAGAGACAGACATTTTTTAGATAATAGATTGAGGATTCCAGCCCCAATATAAGGTATACTTACTAAATTCTTTAAATGGGAGACGAAATGAAAACATGCAGACGCTTCGGCCTACAGGAAAGACTGAAGGGCAACAGAAATATAAAAGACTTCATGGTTCTTACTTCCTTAAAAGACCCCATGTAGAGGATTTATATTTATATGTTCTCTGTACACATTCCTAGAATTCTGAACATGATAACTAGAAGAACGTCCACCAGGTAGGCCATATCCTGATCAGGAAATTCTTCCAACCATTTTCAAGATAGCGAGTAGCTGGAGGGATAGCTCTGCTGTTGGGAGCATTGTCTGTTCTCCCGGAGGATCAAGAATTGAGTCCCAGCACCCACATGACTGCTCACTGTAATTCCAGCTCTGGGGGATCTGATATCCTGTTCTGGCCTCTGTGGGTGCCAGACATTTATGTGATACACATACATACTTGCAATTAAAACACTTGTACATGTAAAAAATAGTAAAATAAGAGATTCAAAATATTAAAAACTTACTAGGTTGTCTGACCAAATGGAATTAAATTAGAAAATAACTAGAAAAAAGTCTTTTGCCTAAATGTGTCTGTGTACTGTGTGTACGCAGTGTCTGAGGGGGCCAAATGAGCGTCAGATACTCTGGAGTTATATACATATGTGAGCTGCCTTGTGGGTGTTAGAAATTGAACCTGGGTCCTTTGGAAGAGCAGCCAGAGCCCTTAACCCCTGAGTCATCTCTCCAGTCCCTGTGGTTTTGGATTTCTGAGACTGGGTCTTGTTATACCTCTTAGTGAAGGAGCAGAGTGCATTTATGGAGCGGAGAGGGGAGGAGCTGTTACGAGTTCTGCAGGTAGTAGAGTAGAGGATGAATGCTGGGTTCTGTCCCATTTCTGTGGTGTGCTCAGTCCCACGGTTAACCCCCAGCTGACTAGGACTCTTGGGTAACCCTTTCTCATTTCTCATCACTGTGTTTTCATTTGTAAATTATAGATTTTCAATTAATGGTTATTATTAATTTTGTGTAACAGCCCTGGCTATCCTGGAACTCACTATTTAGACCAATCTGATCTTGAAATCAGATACTCACCTGTGTCTTCCTCCCAAGTGCTGGGGCTAAAGGTGTGCATGCCATCACTGCCCAACTTGAATTAAAATTATTTAAAATCCTTTTTGGTTGTGTGTGTTGGCACATACCTGTCACCCCAGTACTAGGTGTCTGAGGTAGGAGGATCAGCAATTCAAGGCAAGCCTCCCAAGTACTGAGTTCAAGGGCAGCCTGGGCTACTTGAGACACTGACTTAAGAAAGTTTCTGACTCTTAGAGTGTGCAGGTTTAAAAACTGTCTTCCTGACATCGTGTTACAGATTTGCAAGGATGATTGAGAGCCTTTCCATTGCTTCTTGGGCAGATTGTGTTTCTCCTGCAGAGATGAAGTTGATCAGTGTGTTTTTCCAACTTGACTTCATCTAAGCCTCTGTATCAGTGATAGTAACAGATGGCCTGAGAATGTTTCCCCATATACTGGGCTGGAACAGATACCAGGCTGCCATTAGCCTTTTTAGCCACCCTTGGACTGTGAGGGATCGTAGATACTGTGTTCAGGTAGAACACAAATGCTGGATAGAGCTTGCGCCAGGGACCATAGAGGGCAGAGATGTGCACAGCGAGGCCCGGGACCGTAAGGACAGAGATGTGCACAGCAAGGCCAGGGACCGTAAGGACAGAGATGTGCACAGTGAGGCTCTTCTCAAGCATTAGAATTCCTCTTGTTTTTGAGCGCTTGATTTGGTGTCTGAGGCTGACGTGGCACAGTTGGCCTCATCTTATTGCCTCAGTTTAATCTAGTTGAACTAAATGATGGGCCAGAGTTTGTGCTGGAATTCCTTGTATAGGTAGTGGGAGAGCCACGTGAGCTCATGGCATTTGCTGAACCTCAGTTCAGGAAACCTCTGCCCTCTCCCCATAATAACTGGCTCCATGAATCACCCCCCCCCATTTTAATGAACATTTCTGTTTTGCCTGCACATATGTCAGTGTGAGGATGTTGGGTCCTTTGGAACTGGAGTTACAGACAGATGAGAGCTGCCTTATGTGTGCTGGGAATTGAACTCAGGTCCCTTGGAAGAGCAGTTGGTATTCTTAACCTCAGAGCTATCTCTTCAGCCTCCCCATGGATCACCTTTTAAAACCTATTCTTTATCATTGTAGTAAACTTCAGGAAATACCAGTTCAGGGAAATTTTGTTTGTTTTAAAGATGGTCTCATTAAGTAACTCTGGCTGGACTGGTACTCACTTTGTAGAAAAGGCTGCCCTTAAATTCAGAGATCCTCCTGCCTCCAAGTGGGATTAAAGGTGCCACCAAGCCCCTCTGAATTCTTATTGGTTGATTGTCTAGGGGGTCCATTTGGGGTCTCGTGTGTTAGGTTCGTGCTTGACTTCTGAGGAATCCTTACTGTGTTTTTGGAGAAGCTTGTAAGGTGGCATCCTCCTGTCATTGATGAGGAAATACAGTTCTGCATTTGTGTACTGTGCTTTGGTCAGTGACAGACCTGATATACAGAGCGCTTGCGCATCACACAGCCAAGGTGTACAGGGTGCCTTCGTGTCTTCATGTAGTACGGTCAGTGACAGTGGCCAAAGGGTACATCATCAGGCTGTGTCCCTGTGTGAACGCGACACCTGCTGACACAGTCATTGATGTCGTAGGAAGAGCCTGTTTGCCGTCCTGGGAGTGCTCTGGTGAGGAGGACTAAGCCTTACACTTGCTAGGCAAGCACTGTAGCGCTGAGCTGAATCCCCACCCCCAACTTGAAGACCTTCCAGTAGCAGCAGTGTTCCACTTCTGGTGTTTGATGGCGCTCTTTGCTTTTGTACCTGGTCATCCAGCTGGTGGCACAGCACCTCCTGTGCTCACCAGTCAGCGTCCTGGTGGAGACGGGTTGCTGTTTGGAGGGACATGAAGTAACCCTGGCATTCTCAAGGTCTTGCTAATGATTGGGTTGGTTAAGTTCAGAAAGGTTTCTGATGATATTACACTATAACCTTACCTGAAAATTGAAGGGGCTGGAGAGGTGGCTCAGCCAGCCTGGTCTACAGAGCAAGCTCCAGGACAGCCAGGGCTAC
Organism: Myodes glareolus; assembly: GCF_982192425.1. NCBI lineage: Eukaryota > Metazoa > Chordata > Mammalia > Rodentia > Cricetidae > Myodes > Myodes glareolus. The sequence goes on along the minus strand of NC_142043.1, from coordinate 67,265,339 downwards.
ACAGAGAAACCCTGTGTTGAAAACAGACAAGAACTTCTCATGCAGGCATGACAGTATGTACCATGTACCTGCAATCCTAGAACTCATGAGGTGAAGGCAGGAGGATTGCTAGTTTGAGGCCAGCTTGGGGGCCTCCTTCTTATAAGGAAAAGCAGCGTTTCTTGCTGGTTCTCATCCTAATTTTGTCTGTACTGAAGGAAGGATTGCTAGGGGAGTTTGAGAAAGGAATTGTAATCCTTTGAATCCTCTGAATGCAGACGTGCCCTTTGATAGCAAGTATGCTGAGCTTGTTCTGCCCGTTTTCTTCCTGACGATCGCCCCTCCTCTTCTAGAGGCGCTGGTACCTCCCCTCCTCTCTTCTAGAGGCGCTGGTACCTCCCCCTCCTCTCTTCTAGAGGTACTGGGACCTCTCCTCTCTTCTAGAGGCACTGGTACCTCCCCTCCTCTCTTCTAGAGGCGCTGGTACCTCCCCTCCTCTCTTCTAGAGGCGCTGGTACCTCCCCTCCTCTCTTCTAGAGGCACTGGGACCTCTCCTCTCTTCTAGAGGCACTGGGACCTCTCCTCCTCTCTTCTAGAGGCACTGGGACCTCCCCCTCCTCCCCTCCTCTCTTCTAGAGGCGCTGGGACCTCCCCTCCTCTCTTCTAAAGGCTCTGGGACCTCCCCCTTCTCCCCTCCTCTCTTCTAGAGGTGCTGGGACCTCCCCCTCCTCTCTTCTAGAGGCGTGCTCTATCCTCGGTTGCCTATTCTTGTTTAGGAAGTGATGGACTTTTTCTCACCCTGTTTTTGTTTGCTTGTAGGCATTCATTTCAGTAAAAGGAAGGTCCTAGTTTTCAGAGGAAAGGATCCATGGGAACAAAGCTGGTCTCTGTCATTTACAAAACAAAGTTGGGGGGATGGAGAGATGGCTCAGTGGTAAAGAGCACTGACTGCTTTTCCAGAGGACCCAGGTTCAATTCCCAGCACCCACATGGTGGCTCAAAACTGTCTGTAATTTCCAGGGAACCCAATACCAATGGCAAAACACCAATGCATAAAATAAAAATAAATAAATTAAAGAAAATGTACTTGCTGAACAAGCATGACAATTTGAATTCAGAGTTCCAGCACCCTCAGCAAAGTCAGGCACATGCTTATAATCCCAGCACTGGAGAAGCAGAGACAAGAGAGACCCATGGCTTGCTAGCCAGTCAGTGGAGTCGTGTTAGTGAGCTTCAGGTCCAGTGAGAGCCACTGTCTCGGAAAGTCAGGTGGAGAGCAATGAAGAAGACACTTGACATCCCTTCTGTCACCCCCCCCCCCCCCACACACAGTAAGAATAAAAAAAGAGCAAAGTTGCTTCATACTTCGTTTATTTTCAACACCTGTTTTAGGGTGAATAAAAAATGTAACGGGAGAACGTGCACATGATGATTTGTATGGACAAGGAAGGACACCTTTGAAAGGCAGCTTAGAGAGAAAGGGACCGTGGGGCAAAGCTCGTAAATATAAACTTGGAGCCTAAAGTGTTAGCGTCTAAGATGAGAATTAACATAAGTAAACACAAGGAAAGCTAGTGATAGAGGACAGAACACATTGCTTATTGTGACAGAAGATAGCAACCCTGAGGTGCAGTAGCAAGAGGAGGATCATTTGCCTTGCTTGTCCCACAGACGAGCAGGCTCAGCTTTGAAGAAGTAGGCGGATGTTGATCCAGTCAAAAAGATGAGAAAGGATTTGGGAGTCGTTCGCTAGCAGGGCCGTCTGCTGAGTCACAGTCAGTGCTTGGGAAGAATGTGTAGACTAAGCTCCTGTCTTAGGTGTGCTGTCAAACTGAGCAAGCACAGCTGCACACCAGCGTCGCTGTGATTGTGACAAGAAAGTGTGTCACAGACTCCAGGAATGTGGAGAAGATAGGAGCCAGGTGGGTTGCTGATGAGTGCTCCAGGAAAGGGAGGGAGATGGGAGCCGAGCGTGGACCAGAGAAAAGGCTGGCCCGAGTCTCCTGGCCAGGGTTTTGTTTATGGCACTCTCAGAGTTCTAGACCAGCAGTTCTGTTCTGTGATTCCTGTGGGTGAGCATTTAGACTCCATGTCTCATAGTGAGGCAGGATCCGTCCTTTTGGGACGACCACGGTTATTGGTTTGCTCATGGATCCCATCAGCTTGTCACTGTTTCAGAGTCTACAGAGTGCCTCTGTTGCTTTTAATGCTATGAAAAAATAGGCTGGTTTTCTTTCCCAGCTGCTACTCTGTTCTTCCGTCGCTACCATGATTTAGACCAGCAGTGTTGAGCCTGTGGGTTGCAATCCCTTTGTAGGTAGAACAACCCTTTCTCAGGGGTCACCTAAGACTTGGAAAAACAGATATTTACTTTACAGTTCGCAACAGTAGCAAAATTACAGTTATGAAGTAGCAATGAAAATAATTTTACGGTTGGAGGGAGTCACCATAACATAAACTGTACTAAAGGATTGCAGCTTCAGGAAGGGTGAGAACCGCCGCTTTAGAGCATCTTTCTCTCAAATCTGTTGTTTATTTTATTTTGAAAGGCACATTAGGTTAGTTTCTGGCGTTGACAGACTAGGTTACTGTACTTGCTTGGGTTCTCTCTGGCCTCTTGTAGCTTGCAGAACCCTCCCAGTGGTTCTTGCTTTGGTTTTTACTGAGTCCTAGGTGTTCCTCTGCACTTGGATTTGTGGGGCGTTTTTGCAGCCCTCTGCTTTGTTCTCTATCCTTGCTGAAAACATTACTGGCTGTCTGTTTTTACCCATCTGCCTGTCTCCATATAGAGACTTAGAAGGACTTGAGGAAGCTTCATTTTCTAGTTTTCTTTCTTTCTTTTTTTTTTTTTTTTAATTTATTTGCCTTGGTGTGAAGGTGTCAGAGCTCCCCTAGAACTGGAGTTACATACAGCTGTGAGCTTCCGTGTGGGTGCTGGGAATTGAACCCAGGTCCTCTGAAAGAATAGCCAGTGCTATTAACCACTAAGCTATCTCTCCAGCCCATTTTTGGTTTTTGAGATGGGGTTTCTCTGTGTAGCCCTGGCTGTCCTGGAACTGGTTCTGTAGACCAGGCTGGCCTTGAACTCAAGAGATTTACCTGCCTTCCCTCCTGAGTTCTAGGATTAAAGGTGTGTGCCACCACTGCCTGGTCTACAGGGCAAGTTCCAGGAGAGCCTGGACTGTTACATGGAGAATCCCTGTGTTGAAAACCAGAAACAAACAAAATGTCTCTAGATCAATAATCAGTTCTGCTGTGTCACTATTTGATCTGGTTGGTCACTCGTTGAGTCTAGTAGGTTGAGACTTGAATTCAGTAGGTCTTTACTTACTGACTCTGGAAGGTCAGTGGCTTAGTCTCATGGCTTGCAGCTGGTTGGATCTAGCAGATAAATTGATACCGTGAGGTAGTAGGTCTTCCTGGTGAATTCTGTGTGCAGACTGGGGGAAGCCACAGCCATAGCACATAAGGCAGAAAAGCATCATGACCTGGCAGAGCTTGGTGCCACAGTTAGGATGGGGACAACCAATGAGCAAGAGACATTCTGTTTTGTTTTTTTTTTTTTAAATGTGTTTTATGCTGGGTAGTAGTGGTAGTACACGCCTTTAATCCAGCACTTCGGAGACAGAAGCAGGTGAATCTCAGTGAGTTCAAGGCCAGCCTGGTCTACAAAGCAAGGTTCAGGTCAGCCAGGATTGTTACACAGAGAAACCCTGCCTTGACCCCCCCCCCCAAAAAAAAGGGTGTGTGTGTGTGTGTGTGTGTGTGTGTGTGTGTGTGTTTTATTATTTGTGTGTGTCAGGATGTGCACATGTTCATGGGTGCTCTTGGAGGCAGGAAGGGAATATTTAATTTCCTGGAACTGGAGTTAATAGGCAATTGTGAACTACTTGATGTGGGTGCTGGGAATCAAACTCTACTTTTTGATTTTTATTTTTTATTATTTTTCTTTTTATAAGTTTTTTGAGACAGGGTTTTTCTGTCTAGCTTTGGAGTCTGTCCTAAAACTTGCTCTGTAGACCAGGCTGGCCTTGAACTCACAGAGATCTGCCTGCCTCTGCCTCCTGAGTGCTGGGATTAAAGGTGTGTGCCACCACCCAGCCATTCTATGTTTTTATTTATTTGCTGTCTTTGTTCTGTTGCCTTTGGGGCATCGCAGGCTGGCTTCAAACTCATTACGGCCTTGATCTTCACCTACACTTCTGAAGTGTTGGTATCACAGGCATACACACACATCTGGCCTAGCTGCTCTGTTTCCAGAGGACTTTTATGTGCAGATCCAGAAATAGAAGGCTGTGTTGCCACTCCATCCATGACTCCAGATTCCCCACAATACATTGTCAGTAAGATGGTGACTATCACAGTAGTAGAAGAGGTCTTGCTGGGCGGTGGAGGTGCAGGTTTTTAATCCCAGCACTCGGGAGACAGAAGCAGGTGAATCTCAGTGAGTTCGAGGCCAGCCTGGTCTACAAGAGCTAGTTCCAGGTCTGTGTGTGGCATGAAGACCAGGACGGTTGACTGTGGTAGTGCCCATTTATCACGTTGCCCTAGAAACAGTGCTTTCCTGTCACTCTTTGCAGGTTCACCAAGAATCTTTCTCCGGACAAGATCAACTTGAGCACCCTGAAAGGGGAGGGTCAGCTGACCAATCTGGAGTTAGATGAAGAGGTTCTGCAGAATGTGCTGGAACTGCCTACCTGGCTGGCCATTACCAGGGTCTACTGCAACAGGGCTTCCATCCGGGTGAGCATGGGGTCCAAGTGCTGTTGCTGTCTTGGACCAGGAGGCTTGTTTGCTTGAGGAACAGCTGTCACAGGCCACGTCTTTGCTTTGTTCTTTCAGATCCAGTGGACCAAGTTGAAGACACATCCAATTTGCTTGGTAAAGACCTTTTATGCTTGAAAGTAATCTTTTGTGTTTTAATTTTCTGCCACCACTGCCCAGCCTTGTTTGTTTCTTTAAGTAATGATTTTTACCTCTCAAGATCTATCTTTCCATTTCCTTTGGGATCCAGACAGACAGAAAGAAGCGTGGTTTGTGTTGGCTGTGGGCGGCTTGTGGCAGTCTGCTGTCTTGCTGGTGCTGTGCGAGGGTTGTGTGGATGCTTAGTTCTGTGTGACTCTTCTTCCAGTGTCTAGATAAGGTGGAAGTGGAGATGCAGACCTGTGAGGATCCTCGCCCCCCCAACGGACAGTCTCCCATTGCCCTTGCTTCAGGACAGAGGTTAGTGACTGTGAGCCCAGTCAGAAGATTGATTGATTGATCAATCGTCTTTTACTGTGCCCAGGCTGGTTTCCGATTCAGTTTATGAGTACTGGGATTATAAGTGTGCGGCACTTTCACACATACAACTGAAGCAGATAGGCTAGTGTATCCCATCCCTGTTTCAAATATCAAACCTCAACAATTACAACATTTGCCAGTCTTTTCCCTGTGTGCTCCAGGACCTGAAGGCGAATCCCAGATGCCATATTGTACCTCTGTGTTACTAACAGCAGTATGAACTTGGGTCACAGAGTGTCGAACTGAGTACATTCCATTATATGGTAGTCCAGGCTGCCTTTGAATTCACTGTGGGTAGCTCAGACTGGCCTTGATCCCAGGATTGCAGACTGTGCCACCATGCCCAGCTCCCTCTCACTTGACTGTCACTCACTGTGGCGCTTGGCTTTTGTGAACGTCCATCAGATGTGTTTGTGAGGTTGTGTGCTGCTTCTAGGGATGGACTTGCATGGATGATAATGGTATATGGGGAGTTTTGATTTTGGAAGAAACTGTCAAATTTTTCCCAACAGTTTACCAAATTGTATTGGTTTTTAACGTTTTGTGTGACATGTTATCACTGGAACTTGATGGCCTCAAACTCACAGAGATCTTCCTGCCTCTGTCTCTTCAGTGCTGAAGTTAAAAGTTTCCTCAAGGCATAGCATTGCTTTTTTCTTAAAGAAGTATTTGTAGGTGGCAGGTGGGTCAGTGGGTAAAGTACATGCTTTGTAAGCGTGAGGTCTGGAGTTGCATCACCAGCTCCGGTATGATGCCAGAGGGGTGTGGGAGCCCACTGGTAACCTCAGCTCTGGAGTGGGAAAAGAGGACCCCAGAGCAAGCTGGCTTGACACCCACGAGCATCTGCTTGCCTCTGCTTCTTCAGTGCTGGGGCTACAGGTGTGAGCCACAGCTGTTTTCATTATTGTTATATTAGGGATGAATCCAGAGCTTGTAGCATGGCAGGCAAGAGATCGACCACTTAGCTGTACTCCACGGTGTCACTATAGTTTGGATTTATGTGTAAGGGTTAGCGTTATTTCTTCTGTGAACTGTGTATACTTTGTTCTATTTTTATTGGGCTGTAGGACCTTTTATTACCCTATGTGACTAAATTGCATATAAATGTGTACTTCCAGTTTTAATTTCTCTCTCTCTCTCTCTCTCTCTCTCTCTCTCTCTCTCTCTCTGTTTTTTGAGACAGGTTTCCCTGTGTAGCCCTGACTATCCTTAAACTTTCTCTGTAGACCAGGCTGACCTCAAACTCAGAGATCCAGCTGCCTCTGCCTTCCAAGTGCTGGGATTAAAGGCGTGCGCCACCACCACCCAGCTCTAGATACATTTTTTTGTTTCCTGTAATGAGAAATGATTCCAAAATTTGAATCAACAGTTCCTTGGCTAAGACAACAGTGCAGTTTACAACCACGCCCCTTACGTGTGATTTGAGACCCTTGGATGCCTTCCAGTCCTTATAAAAATAAAGAACATTTTCAGAATGTCTGTCTGTTTCATTAGAGCAGGGAGAGGAAACAGAGGCTCAGAGAGGGGAAGGGGTGAGAAAGGTAAGGGTAAGGGTAAAGGTGACCAAAAAGCATCATGTACTTGAATAAAACTGTCAAAAGATAAATAAAAAGAATGTGTTTTTCACAGTCTGAGGATTTCTAGGCATCTCTCTCTTCTCTCTCTGCCATTTCTAGCTTCTCGGGGAAGGAACTTTCTGGCTATGCTAGGCAGGTGGAGTGGGGAGCACTCACTGGCTGTAGTAGGCAGGTGGAGGGGAAGCACTTGCTATACTAGGCAGGTGGAAGCGGGAGCACTGGCTATAGTAGGCAGGTGGAGGGGGGAGTATTCTTGAATTGACACTGTAAACCCCTTCTGACCTGTCTGAAATTCTTTCTTCTTCCTATTCCCTTTCTACAGTATTCTATGTCTTTGAAGATTTTTATAGAAAATTAAAGGCCTGGAGAGATGACTCTGAGATTAGGAGCACTGGCTGCTCTTTTAGTAGATCTGGGTTTGGTCCTTAACACCCACTGGGCATCTGTTACCATTCGTAACTCCAGTTTCAGGGATCCAGCTCCCTCTTGTGGACTCTGTGGGCACTGCAAGCATGTGCTGTGTGATAAGCATGTATGTAGGCAGTATACTCATACACTTAGGGAAAAACCCCAAGCAAAAAAATTTAGAGGGGAAAAACAACAAGGAGAGAAGAAAGAAAAGTAAGCAGTCATGTTTATAGCCATGTCTCTTCTCTGGAACAGTCCCATCCCTGCAGCCCCTGGGTGTGATCTCTCTCCTTCCTCCATTGCAGTGAGTATGGCTTTGCTGAGAAGGTGGTGGAGGGGATGTTCATCATTGTCAATTCCATCACCATCAAGATCCACTCCAAGGCCTTCCACGCTTCTTTTGAACTGTGGCAGCTCCAGGGCTATAGTGTCAACCCCAACTGGCAGCAGAGTGACCTGCGTCTGACCCGCATCACCGATCCCCGTCGAGGAGAGGTGACCGCTCTAGCGTTCTGAGGGGAACGAGTGGAGGGATTGGGAGTAGAGGAAAACAAATACGTCCAGTTAGGATGCTGGCTGAGAGGCCACTCGCCTTGTCTGTCTTTCCCCTCAGCTCTTCCGTCTCCTGGTTCACCTGATCACAGAATCAAGGGATTTTATTTTCCCTCCTTCCAGGTTTTAACATTTAAGGAAATAACTTGGCAGACACTTCGAATTGAGGCAGATGCCACAGATAATGGGGATCAGGACCCAGTTACCACTCCACTGAGGCTCATTACCAACCAAGGCCGGATCCAAATAGCCCTTAAGAGAAGAGTGAGTGTGTGCTCCCCAGACTGGGGAACTTCTGCCTCTGTCCGCATTGTTGTTGGCCCCACCAGTGTGAGAAGCTTTTCATTGTTAGGGTACTTCTGGAAACCAGTTTCGACCTTTATTTATTACGTATACTCTTGGCCTAAGCATCTTGAGGTTGACTGGTACTTTTTTTAAAGAAGCAAATCTGAGTTACTTTGTAAGAAATAGGCTTTCCAAAATGCTTTGATGGTTTATTTTCACCTCCTGGAGGGTGAAAAGCTGCCTGGAAGAACCGGGCCACAGTCGCTTTAAGGCCTTGGAAGATACAGGATGCCAACCCGTGTTCTCTGGCCCCTCAGACCAAAGATTGCAATGTGGTTGCCTCCAAGTTGACGTTCCTGCTGGATGACCTGCTCTGGGTGCTGACTGACTCTCAGCTCAAGGCGATGATGAAGTATGCCGAGTCGCTGAGTGAGGCCATGGAGAAGTCAGCCCAGCAGAGGAAGAGCCTGGCTCCTGAGCCTGTGCAGGTTAGAGGCGACTGCACATCTTGCGGGGCTGGGGAGGCAGTTGGCCAGCTCTGATTTATGCTAGTGTTGGCGGAATGAAGACGTCGTTGGCTTGCTTACGGAGCTCACCAGTTGTGTTGCTTACACCTGTCCTCTTTCATTTGCTGTGTCCACTGGATTCCTCCCGTGTAGCAGATGGAGCTACCTTCCAGAGAAAAGAGTGGTGTGAGCCTCTGGTTCCTCCCCTTGGGATTTGCACTGTCTGGAGGATAGACAGTGGACGAATTGTTAATATGTGGTGTGCCAGGTTCTGTAGCAGGTAGACCCTGTGCTGCGAGAGTGTGGAGAATAGGGCACTGCCCATCCAGCACAGCAGCGCCCTTAGGGAGGACATTCTAGAGGAGATGACTGGGCTCAGCGCAGTCCTGGTAGCTGAGAGCTTGCAGGGAAACTTGTTATAAGAGATTTCGGTCCCACCAGGTCCCATAGCCGTTTAGTCCCAAAGAAGCAACAGAGTCTTACATAAATTATAAACTAGTTGGCCTAGTAGCTCAGGCTTTTATTAACTAATTCTTATATCTTAAATTAACCCATAATTCTTGTCTGTGTCAGCCACGTGGCTTTGGTACCTGTTACTAGTGAGGCGTTCTCATCTTACTTCATTTGTGTCTGACTTCTGGGTCCACTGCAGACTGACTCTTTCCTCTTCCCAGAATTCTCCCGTTCTGGCTGCCCCGCCTCTACTTCCTGCCTGGCTACTGGCCAATCAGCGTTTTATTAAACCAGTACAACAGACAAATCTTTACAGGGCACAAGACCATTGTCCCACAGCAGCAGCTCAGCCTGAGGATGCACTGGGATGGCACTAGTGCTGAGTGAGAGCCTGGACTGCAGTTAGGAGACAGAAGGGGTGCTGTTAAAGTGTGGTTTTATTCATGTGGACTTAAGCTTCAGGAAGCAGCAGAAAGAACCTCTCAGAGCATGGACTTGATGTCTGTCTGTCTTTCTAAATATATAATTTATTTTCATTTTATGTGCCTTGGCGTTTTGCCCGCATGTATGCCTGTGTGAGGATGTTTGAAGCCCTGGGACTGGAGTTAAAGTCAGGTGTGAGCCACCATGCGGGGGCTGGGAATTGAACCTGGATCCAGTGGAAGAGCAGCCAGGGCTCTCAACCACTCAGCCAACTCCCCAGCCCTTCATGTTTTTCTCTCCGTCACATGTAGCTCACTCCACCTGCTCCCAGTGCCCAGCAGACCTGGGCCCAGGCTTTCGGTGGCAGCCAGGGCAACAGCAATAGCAACAGTAGCAGCAGCCGCCTCAGCCAGTACTTTGAGAGGTTTGACGTGAAGGAATCTTCCTACCATCTCCTCATCTCCCGCCTGGACCTGCACATCTGTGACGACAGCCCGTCCCGGGAGCCAGGTACCCATGCGGCCTGCGCCTGGCTGGTCGCATATCCCTGTCTTGGGCAGAGCCTAGGATGAAGGTCTCTCCCCACAGACACTGTGGCATCCAGCCTTCAGTTAGCTCCCTAATCATAGGCGTTGCTTGACCCAGCCCTCCTGGGGTAGCTCTGAGGTCGTGTTCTCCAGACTTTGGGGTAGCGGGAGCCACCCGTCGCAGCGTGCACGTGGAAGGCCCGTATCGCACCACACCAGGCAGATCTTCGGGGATCGAGCCCAGCCAGCATAAACTGTTCCCTGAGAAGTGCTGGTGTTTGTCAGAGGCTGAGTACCACTGCTGGGGGAGTTTAAGAAAAGGAAATTCAATTATAGGAAGCTCAGAGTTCTCAGATTTCTCTCTTCTTTTCTGGAGCTGAGGATTGATCCCAGACCTCGTGTGTATGCAAAATTAACAGGTGTTCTGCTGCACTGCTACCTGGAGCCATAATGTTCAGAGTTTTAAGTCATTTTCATATTAATGTTGTGATAGTCAGATGTGGTGCACATCTGGCACCCTGGAGGCAGAGGCAGGTGGATTTCTGTGAGTGCAAGGCCATTCTGGTCTGCATAGAGAGTTCTAGAACAGCCAGGGCTACATAGTGATAACCCTGTCTCAATCCCTCTCCAATTATATATATTGTGTTTATATGTGTAGAAGGTTATATTTTGTTAGTAGCCTGCTTAAGGTCGTGTCACACGTGTGTTTGTGTTTATTCAGAATGATGCCGGGCAGTGGTAACACACGCCTTTAGTCCCAGCACTCGGGAGGCAGAGACAGGCAGATCTCTGTGAGTTAGAGACCAGTCTAGTCTAAGAGTGAGTTCTAGGACAGCCAGAGCTACACAGAGAAACACTGTCTTGAAAAAAACAAAAAAAAAGGGGGGGAATATCCTTCCCCCAAATCAAAAGAATACATGTTGTGGTTGTACATATTCCAGTTCTAGCAGTTAGGAGGACCAGGAGCTCAAGGTCACTTGTAGCTATGATGAATAAGTTTGAGACTAGCTTGACTTTGATGAGACCTTACCTAAAAAACACAAAAAAGACCCCCCACAACGTTATCAGTGATTATAGTTTTAAATTTTAGATACTAATATCTTATACTAATACTAATATCAGCTAATTTAAGACAATTATTGTTTCTTTTCCATTAATTGAACAAAGGAATCTTTGTATATTCTTTTTAGTGTATAAAGCACAGATATGGGCCCATTAGTTAGAACCACTGGTTGCTCTCACCAAGAGCATTGGGGTGCAGGCCTCCAGAGGACTTCGCAGTGGTTGAAGGGATGTGCAGGTTTCTTTACTGTTCTGTGCTGTTCACTCATGTCTTTCTTCTGTAGGTGTCTCTGCAAACAGACTCACGGGTGGTGCTATGCAGCTTACCTTCCGCAAGATGGCATTTGACTACTACCCCTTCCACTGGGCAGGTTAGAGAAGTGTAACATGTTCTAGCATGGCCCCAGATAATTGAGTGGGGATTTCTGGATTCATACCTGACCAGCCAGAAGAAGGGTGCTGGATATGGCTACATATGCTCAGAGGGCTGCTGGAGTGTCTCCCTGTGAGCATCTGCAGTCTGTGTGATACCCTGCTGGAGTGTCTCCCTGTGAGCATCTGCAGCCTGTGTGATATCCTGCTGGAGTGTCTCCCTGTGAGCATCTGCAGCCTGTGTGATACCCTGCTGGAGTGTCTCCCTGTGAGCATCTGCAGCCTGTGTGATACCCTGCTGGAGTGTCTCCCTGCGAGCATCTGCAGCCTGTGTGATACCCTGCTGGAGTGTCTCCCTGCGAGCATCTGCAGCCTGTGTGGTGTTCTGCTGTTGGTGATGATAGAGGCCCTCAAGATCGTTTGGTTTAAAGCTCGTCTAGTAGTTCACAGTCAGAAGTAGTTTTGAGACCCTGTGGAGTGAGAGTCGCATATGGAGTTTAGACAAAGATGGGCGCACCCAGCTGGCATTTGTCTCTTATCCCAGGAAACTCTGGGTTGGGGTTGGTATCTAATCTGAACTCTGACGACCCTGACAGGAGGAAAACATTGGCACTGGGCTCAGATCTTTTCTTCTTTACTCCACAGGTGACAGCTGTAAACATTGGGTGCGTCACTGTGAGGCCATGGAGACCCGAGGCCACTGGGCCCAGAAACTGGTGACGGAGTTTCAGAGTAAGATGGAGAAGTGGTATGAGGAAAGCAGTCTGAAGCCACCCTGGCATCTGGGAGTAGACTCTGCCTTCCGGAAGAAAGCAGGTAGGTTTAAGGCCCTGGGGAGTTCTAGTTGTTCAGCTTTTTGCTCTTTGCCATGGGTAGCTGGTGGAGATGGAGCAGTGGAGGATCTGTTCACCCCGCTGCATCTCGCAGTGCGATGCCAGTGTGGAGTTCCCTCTGAGCAGCGGCAGCTGCATCTTGCAGTGCGATGCCAGTGTGGAGCTCCCTCCGAGCAGCGGCAACTGCAGTTCCGGACACTCATCTGTCAGTGACTGTTGTCTTGAACTCATGGAGATTGTTACCAAGCAGCTCCCAGTGTAGAGATCTCTTTCTGCTTCATGCTACTAATGATCTTTGGTTTTTAATTTCTAAATTCATATTGAATAAGGAATGTATCTACTTCTTTTTTCCTTTTCATTTTTATTTAGAGTCTTTCTCTAGTCCTGGAAAGAGCCCTCTTGACAAAAGCCCTGCTCAGGGCTGGCAGGCTGCCTTCGGCCCTCCAGCGTGGAATCGCTTACGCTCTAGCTGCCTGGTTGTACGAGTGGATGACCTGGACATCCACCAGGTGAGGACACAGGAAGGCATCGGAGGGTGTGAGATAGTTTAGGAACAGCTTGGACCCAGGTATGGAAGCCAGGGCCTAATGGTCTCACTTCTGAATAGATGGATAGTTTGGTTAGTTTCTGTTGAGCATGGTGTCTGAGAAAAGACCTTGGGGTGTTCTCAGAATGCTGTGTTACAACCTCCTGCCGAAAACGAACTTGGACTGGTTGAGGTGCTGTAATCCTAACACTTTGGAGGTAAAGGCAAGAGTTCAAAGCCATCCTCTGCTACATTGCCAGTTTGAGACTATGTGGGACCTATCCCTCAAACCAAACAGAGCAGCAACTTGGGGATAGAGCAGAACAAGTGGGACATGCGGAAAGCTCTGTGCGCCCCAGGGAAGGTGTGGGGTATGGCAGAGGCACGCGTTCCTTAGGAAACAGTCGTGTCTGGGGGCTCTAACACGGGCTAACAGTGACTTGTGGTACTCAGGTTTCCACAGCGGGACAACCAAGTAAGAAGCCATCCACTCTGCTCTCCTGTAGCCGCAAACGCCATCACCTCCCAGCTCAGGTGGCTGCCATCCACGTACAGTTCACAGAGTATTACTTCCCAGATAACCAGGAGCTTCCAGGTAAGCATCTGGACTTGCCCTTCAGCATGGTTCGGAATGTCATGTGTCTAAGCTAAAATCTCTGCCTGGGGCTGGGGCTGCGGCTGCAGCTCAGCTGTTGATAGAGTTCTTGCCCAGCACACGCAGAGCCCTGTGCTTCCTCACCAGTACCACAGACCGATGGTGGAGATGCACAGCTGTAATCTAAGAGCTCTGAGGGGTGGAGGTAGCAGGTTACCCATGGCTGCACAGTGAGGTCAAGTGCCTGTGCTGGTGTGAGAGTGAGACCCTAGCTGGTGGGGAGTGGGTGTATCTGTGCTGGTGGGGAGTGGGAGAGACCGCAGCTGGTGGGGAGTCCAGCTGCTGCACTGTAGATGACCATCCTTGTGTTCTCTGCTTCCAGTCCCTTGTCCTAATCTCTACATCCAGCTAAACGGTCTGACATTTACTGTGGATCCCGTCAGCTTGCTGTGGGGAAACCTCTTCTGTCTAGATTTATACCGCAGCTTGGAGCAGTTCAAAGCTATCTATAAGCTGGAAGATTCAAGGCAAAAAGATGAGCACTTGGACATTCGAGTAGATGCATTTGGGATGAAGGTAGGAACAGAGCTGGACTTTGGCAGTGTTGGTAGACACAGCTCCGTTTCTTCAAGGCTGTGAGCTGTAGTCCTGCTGTGTGCAGCTGATGGGAAGTCAGCTGCAGATGCCCACATGTCTGCTCGGATGCCTTAATTGTGTTCCATGTTCTCTCTGAAGGTGAGCTTCCCGCTGGAGAGGAGAGAGCAGGCAAAACTGCACCGTCCCCAAGCACTTGTCTTCTCCACGTCCGCCATGGTCGCCACTAACACCCGGCATGCCCCACACTGTAGCTGTCCGGACCTCCAGAGTCTCTTCCGGGGTTTTGCTGCTGCTGAGTTCTTTCGTTCTAGTTCTGGTCACTTCCCTAAGGTCCCAGGGGGCTTCAGTCTTCTGCACATGCTCTTCTTGCACCATGCCTTCCAGATGGATTCCCTCCCAGCTCAGCCTAGCTCCCTCCCTCCTCAGAGGCCTGCGGCCTCCCAGGATCTTTGGTCTCTGCACTTCACCCAGATCTCGTTGGACTTTGAAGGCACAGAGAACTTTAAAGGCCATACCTTGAATTTTGTGGCCCCTTTCCCCTTGTCCGTTTGGGCCTGCCTTCCTCTCCGTTGGCAGCAAGCCCAGGCACGGCGGCTCCTTTTGGCCTCAGAGGGGAGGCTAAAACCGTCAGCCAGTTTTGGCAGTCCTGTGCGGTCTGAAGCTCTTGCTCCTGAGTGTGTGTCCCATCAGAGGTCAAAGACTGAACGAGACTTAAAAAGCCTGTCAGGCTTGACCGAAACCCCAGAGGTTCTCAGAGAAGGTGATGCTGGTGTGGACTACAGAGGGCATGTGGCAGAGCTGGAGGGTGTGGCGAACGTTCATGTGCTTGTCCACTCCCCTGCCCACGTCCGCGTGAGGCTCGACCACTACCAGTACTTGGCTCTGCTCCGCCTCAAGGAAGGGCTTCAGGGGCTTCAGGAGCAGCTGACCACGGATACAGAGGCCATGACTGGGGCTCCCCTGCAGGACCAGACAGCTTGCATTGGTGTCCTCTTCCCCAGTGCTGAGGTGGCTCTCCTCATGCATCCTGCCCCTGGGACTGCTGATGCTGACTCTGCAGGCTCGGATACCACCAGCCTCATAGACTCAGAGCTGTCTCAGTCAGAGGATCGGGAGCTGAAGTCTGATGCCTCCTCAGACCAGGGCCCAGTGAGCCCTGAGAAAGTCCTGAAGGTCAGCAGTGTTGAAAATCTGGATGCATCCCAGGAAAGGTTGCAGGATGATGGAGTGCTACAGGACTTTGGTCCCCTTACTCAACAGCCAACAGGGAAAAGCCATGAGGCAGTTGAGTCTCTGCAGGCCAAGAAGCTGAGCAGAGCTCAGACTGCCAGCTCAGCGGCTGCGTTGACGTCCCCAGCTGACAGGGCCGCTGCTGTGAATGGACAAGGGGAGCCCGTGCCTGTGAGGAACATGGAGGGGGAGTTGTCCAGTGCTATTCACATGACCAAGGATGCCACAAAGGAGGCTCTTCATGCCACCATGGACCTCACCAAGGAAGCTGTGTCCCTGACTAGGGACGCCTTCAGTTTGGGCAGAGATCGTATGACCTCCACGATGCACAGGATGTTGTCCCTGCCTCCCACCAAGTAAGTGGTCCTCAGCTTCCCTCAACATCTCTGCCTTTTCCAGTTCTGACCACTGGGCTCAAGGCTACCTGCTGTGTTCACTCTTAGAAAAAGAATGGCTGGTGGGGGACTGGAGAAATGGGTCAGTGGTTAAGAGTACCGGCTGCTCTTCCAGAGGACCTGGGTTCAATTCCTAGTACCCACTTGGTAGCTCACATCTGTCTGTAACTCCAATTCCAGGGATTCAGACACCCTCATACAGATGTAAGTATAGGAAAAATACCAGTGAACATAAATCAAATTATAGACCAAGTGGTTGTGGCATACACCTTTAAGCTGGATCTCTGTGAGTTTGAGGCCAGCCTGGTCTAAAAAAGCCATTTTCAGGACATCCAAGACTGTTACACAAAGAAACCCTGTCTCAAAAAAAAAAATGCAAAAAAAAAAATATAAATTACCAAGGAGGGGAAAAGGACAGGTTGAATAGGCAGGCTTCAAGTCAACATTTGTAGCCTTTTAAGATGTAGCCTCACAACCATCAACACAGACTAGGCGGTATCAGAATAACAGGACCTGGCATCTATATTCTGTTCTGCTGTTGCTAAAGAAGCCAAGTACTGTTAGTATTGAGGCGCATTCCTAGCCCAAGTATTGTTTGCTTGTGATTTGAGACAGGACAGTGTCTTACTATACATCCCAGGCTCGTCTGGAATGAACTCTCCCCGCCCCCCAGCAACAAAATTTTTAGTCGTACTGAAACAGATTTTTAATATAACTGAGGCTTCTGACCTCATCTTCTTGAGACTTGGCCTCCCAGGTGTGTGCCTCAGCATCTCCCCAGCTCCTTGGAGTTTTTTCTGTATGAATTGTCCTAAGTGGGTGTCTATGTAGTGCCTGTGTGCATAGTGCCTGCTAGGGCAGTCAGCCATAGAAGAAGGGGAGGAAACTTCCCAGGGGTCCTTGGCGGGCTGGGGAGATGGCTTGGTTAGTATACCCAGCACCAACATACAGGAAAGCTGGGCATCTATCTGTAATCTTAAAGCTAGTGAGGAGGAGGACCCCTTGGACATGCTGGCCACCGTTTAGAACTAAGTTAGGGAGCTCCAGGTTGACTGAGAGACCTGTCTGAAAATATAATGTGTTGAAGCAGTCGAGGAAGACAGATGATGTTGACCCTTGTTCTCTCCTTGGTACTTCCTGAGCCTAGATTCCTCCTCCTCCTTTTTCTCTCTGTTAGACCAGTCAGGTTAGGCAGACAGAGTGGAACAGGAACACATCTTCACATAGTTAAACAAATGCAGCATAAGTAAATGTAATACACCTTTATCTAGTTTAAAATAATATTCTATACCTGGCCTCCCAGGGAGTTTCTTTTCATTTTACTTTTTAAATATTTATCTTGTGTTCATTTTAGTGTTGAGTATTTTGTCTGCATTTGTGTCTGTGAACCATGTGAGCACAGCATCTCAAGAGTCTGGAAGAACATGTTGGATCCTTCAAACCCGGAGCTACAGGTGGTTATGAGCTGTCTTATGGGTGCTAGGAACTGAACCCAGGTCCTCTGGAAGAGCGGCCAGTACTCTTAACCACCAGACTGTCTCTCCAGCCCCATCTTTAAGATTTTTTACAGCTGCTCATTTCTGTAATCCCAGAACTTTGAAAGTCTAGAAAATTGCCATGAGTTTGAGACATTGTCTCAAAAAGACACCCATCCACCAAGTTAAAAAACAAAAAACAAAAAACTGAAAACAAACAAACAAACACAAAACAACTTTAACCAAAGGTTTTTTTAATGATCTGGATGCAGTCTGTGTGGTCTTATGAGACGCACTAGTGGACATTAGAGGACTTGGGGTTTTCCTCATCCGCCCTTTAGCTGTTGATGCACCTCTAAGAGTTGGAATGTCTTTAAGCTGTCCCTTCAGCCTTCTGCCTTATTATCTCCTTTCCTCTCCAACCCCACTGCACCTGAGTGGAGCCGGGTAGAGCTGCTCACGCCCTCCCTCGCCTTGTGTGTAGCTTTGCACTGAGCCGGGTAGAGCTGCTCACGCCCTCGCCTTGTGTCCAGCTTGGCCCTTTGACTTGTGCCCTCTTCTTCTTGGGAAGCTGTCTGCTTCGACTCTTTCCCAGTTCTTCATGGATACACTTCAGTGCTGGCTCTTGAACCTAGCACGGTGGCAGAGACTTATAATCCTGGAATTCAGGAGTCCAAGTTCCAGGCCAGTCAGGACTACAGGATAAGACTTTGGTTTCAGAACCAAAGGAAGAAAATGCCTTTTCCTAAGACTCCTATTCTTGATCTTTTCTCCTCTGGCCCTTAGGGCGTGTGTGACTCAGTTCCACAGGACTTACCTGCTTACCAGTCTTTCTTCTGAGGACAGGGGTGTCCTTTTGTTAGCTTACTCCCTGCACTCTTGTCTCCAGAGCAATTGAGTCGAGACTTGTGGGTGGGGCTGCGGAGATGCTCAGCCTATCAGAGCTCTTGCTGCTCTTGCAGGACTCTAGAAGGCTCACAGCTCCTTCTGTAGCTCAGCTCCTGGAACCTGACACCCTCTTCTGGACGCCCCAGAAACCACCGTGTGCCCACAAGCACAAATCCATAAGAACGAGGCTGGGAAGTGCATGCAGGTGCTTTGGCACCACTTCTTACCACCAGGGCAGTAGGTAGTTGGCCTCTTCTGTGAATGGGATGACCCTGAATAGCCTTGAGAGTTAATGTTATTAGCTGTTCAAGTAGTTAAAGTGCTCAAACAGCAAGTGTGTCTTCATGTTAACCGTCCGGGCAGGGAAATGTATTAGACTGAGGCTGGGTGAGTTGAAAGGGAACAAACGGTCCTCAAAGCTGAACCGGTGGTTTTTTTTTTTTTTTTAATTTTAACTTTTTTTTTTTCTTTTTTTAAACATAGGGAAACCATGGCCAAGACAGATGAGGGGGTGGCAGCCCCAGCGAGTGGAGGTGCTGCCCGGCTCCGTTTTTTCTCCATGAAGAGGACAGTCTCTCAGCAGTCGTTTGACGGTGTCTCGTTGGACAGCAGCGGCCCTGAAGACCGGATCTCAGTGGACAGCGATGGCAGCGACAGTTTTGTGATGCTCCTGGAGTCCGGTATGTCGGAAAAAGCCGCGTTTGTCCAGGGAGCGTGCCTGCCCTCTCGCTGCTGCCCACACCAGCAGGATTCAAGTGCAGCCGAGAGAGGATCAAATAGACACCTGTCCGAACCAAAGCAGAAGAGAGAACGTTCAGGATACACGATTTTCTGCCTGTGTTTCCACAGCTCCCAGTTACTTTTATGTTTAGTTCCTTTTTGGGGGGTGGCGGTCTCAGGTAACCCAGGCTAGCCTTAAGCTCTCTGTTTTCCTGACTCCTCTAAGGCTGGGGTTACAAGTATGTGCCATCACTCCCATCTCTTCAGGTTATTGCTTAGTAATTAACATTTATTACAGGAAAATATTCAAGTCAAAGAGTTCTTGTCTAGAGCCACAGGTCCGCTGATCAGAGTTTGTGTCTGTTACTGGTGGCACGTGCTTGCTGTCTGGGCTTTGTTTTGCCTAGGTATTTTTTTGTTTTAATTTTATATTTATGTTATTATATTAATTTTTATATTTATTTGTTTAGTCTGAATATATGTAAGTATACTTTGTGCGTGCCTGGTGCCCTTGAAGGCCCTTGGAGTGTGCTGGATCCCCTGGATTTAGAGTCATGGACTGTTGTGAACTGTATGGGTGCTGGGAATTGAACTTGGATTCTTTTGCAGGAGCAGCTAGTGCTGTCACCTCTGAGCCATTTGCTCAGCCCTTGCTTGTGTATTTTATTGTTGGAAAATAACCTGAAGCTTTTTGTCTAAGGATATAATAATTAACTTAAATCTTTTAATTACATATATTATCTATAATTATATATATAACTGTATATTTAATTATATATATGTATGTATGAGTGTTTTGCTTCTGTGCAACATATGTGTGCAGTGCCATTGAGGCCAGAAGAAAGTGTCAGATCTCTTGGAACTGGAATTACAGATGTGAGCCACCACTTTCGGTGCTGGGAATTGAACCCTGTTCCTCAGTAAGAATACTTGTGCTCTAACCACTGAGCAATCTCTTCATCCTCATACAATGATTAACTTTTAGGAATTAAACTTAAATTAAATTTTTGGAAGTCACATACTCTTAGCTTATCAAAATAGCAACTTATTAAATGATTCCTTCAGACTATTTGAAGAACGTATTTATGTCTTTCCTATTGATACTATTACAGTTACTGTGTTTGGTGTTGCTCTAATGAGGCTGTCAGCATGCTGACCATGTGCTCTCCTCTGAGCCCCACACTGGGTAGTGACAGATGGCCGTGTGTGTTTGTGTGGTAATAGTTCTCTCACCTGCACCATCTAGTCTTCCTGCCCCGCCCAGTGGTTGTGTCCATTCTCCCCATAGCAACCTTCACTCTGTTCTTCGATTGTGTCTGATTGTTTCCTGAATCTCCTAGAGTGACATTGTGCGGCTTGTGCCGTTGTCTCCATGCCGTCCAGTGACAGGTTTTCCTGCACACTCACACTTCACTGGACAATGGGACGTTTGTGTGTCTAGGCTACAGTACACGCGGCAGTGCACACGTTCCTTGAATGCACTACTGTTTCCTTGAGTATCGCTGGAAGTGGGGTTCTAGGTCTGTGGGAGCTCTGCTTTTGAGAGCTGCTGTTGTCAACTCCTGGACTGATTTACATTGCTCCCAACATTGGTAGGGTGGCTTTGCTTTTTCTCCACAGTCTTTTATTTCTTTTTGAGGCAAGAGTTCTCTGTGTATCACTCCATGGCTGTCCCAGAACTCTGTAGACCAGGCTGGCCTCGAACTCACGGAGATCCACCTGCCTCTGCCTCCCGAGTGCTGGGATTAAAGGTGTGTGCCCCCACTGCCCCGCTCTTCTCCACATTTTTGCTAACACTTGTTCTTCTTTTTCTGGGAGGGAGGGGATGTTTTTGTCTTTTTAAAAAGATGTTCATTTGTTTTTAATTATGTGTCTCTATGGGTATGCGCACGTGAGTGTATGTGGCCTCAGAAGCCCTGGAGCTGAAGTTACAGATAGTTGGGAGCCACTGGGAACAGAACTGGGTCTTCTGCAAGAGCAACCCGTGCTGTTAACCACGGAGGTCTCTTCAGTTCCTGGTTTTGGATTTTTAATTCCGAGTCTCACTGTATAGACCAGGTTGACCTCCAACCTGCGATCCCGCCTAGGTTCTAGGCTTCCATACTCTTTTGGCTTGTCTCTCTGTGAATGTGTGCAAGACTCTAAGTTTTAGTGTGTGTAGTGTGGAATTTCCTTTCATTTTAAGTACAAATATTGTTCTTTGTATGTCTATCCTATGTGCTGACTCTCAGAAGTGGGGCTTCTGTTTACAGTTGGGTTAGATTTGATGGAACCCCGCACCGCACTTTAAGAAGGGTCCGTCCTTGAGTTCATCAGCTCTCTTGTTCTCAAATGCCCAGTGCTTTTGTTTGTTCTTGAGTTGTTGCTGGTTTAGAGGTTGACTGTGAGCAGACCTTTCTGACCCTTGACCCTCTGTCATTACCTTCTTCATGCAGAGTCTGGTCCGGAGTCTGTCCCACCAGCATCTGTGACAAGTGTTTTGGATGACACTGGTGTTCAAGGGAGCCCTGTTCTGGATAACTGTGGCCAGGGATTGCCAGAGACCAACAGCTCGGTGTCAGCCAGTGGCGACCTCGTCCTTCACTCGGTCAGCTGCCATGCTTTCTTCTGTGCAGGGGGAGGCTCTGGGACAGGCACCAACTAAGAGACTCTCTTTTGACAGGTGTCAGTTTTGGTCCTGAAGGTGAATGAAGTGTCATTTGGGATTGAAGTTCGGGGTGAGGACCTGACAGTAGCCTTGCAAGCAGAAGAACTGGCCCTGCAACAGTTGGGCACTGTGGGACTCTGGCAGTTTCTCCATGGACAATGCCCAGGTACAGATGATGACCATTCCAGAAGAATGGTGGGATTTCCCGAGGCAGGCGGGGCTGGTTGGCACCCGGCGTGTTATGCGGGAGGGATTCCCGAGGCAGGCGGGGCTGGCTGGCACCCGGCGTGTTATGCGGGAGGTTGTTTTAGTGCTGAGCTCTTGGCTCTTTTGTCTAGCAGCTGAGGGGAATTTTCCAGTGAGGCCCTGTCTAACAGAGGAGGCCTCCTGGCCTCTTTCCAGGCTTCACACTCCCTGGGCAGTGTCCGTCCTCACTGCAGGCCCCACTGGGATTAAAGAGGAAGAATGTCCTCTCCTTTGTCTGTGACTGCCAACCAGAAGCTCTGTCTGATGGGAACTTGAGTCACTCATGTTCATCAGATGGCAGAGAAAATCTGGCTTATGTTATAGGCTTCGTTTAATATTTTTTAATATTTTAAGTAGATACCAAAGAATATTTAAAAAGTACACATAAAATAACAGCACTGCAGTGGAGTCTTTTTTTCTTTTTTCTTTCTTTTTTGTTTTTTCAAGACAGGGTTTCTCTGTAGCTTTGGTGCCTGTCCTGGAACTAGCTCTGTACACCAGGCTGGCCTCGAACTAACAGAGATCCAGCTGCCTCTGCCTCCCGAGTGCTGGGATTAAAGGCGTGCGCCACCACTGCCCAACCTGCAGTGGACTCTTATACCTCCTGTATTGTACACCTTATACTCGACACCTGGTCGGTAAGCACAGCAGTGCCAGCTGGGCACTCTCGCCTGACAATGACCCTGGCCTGCCCTCTTGATTCAATTGTAACTTTATACTTGTTTCTATCAATATGTTATTTAACTTTGGATATTTCTCTAAATAGATTCATGGTGTTTATTATTTTGTGATTTTTTTTTCACAAAACATTGATTTTGGGGGGGGGGTCGGTTGGAGGGATCTCAGTATGTAGCTTTGGCTGGCCTGGAACTCACTTTATAGACTATGGCTGCCTCAAATTCACAGAGATCTGTCTGCCTCTACCTCCCAAATTCTGGGATGAAAGATGTGTACCACTGTGCCAGGCTTCATTAACAAATCTTAAAGACTGAGTTTATTTTTCATGACCTGCTTGAATAGATGTGTACACACCAGGTTCACGCTTTGTGCCTACAGAGGCCAGAAGAGGGTTTTAATCCCCTGGAAACAACAGATGTTTGTGAGCCACCATGTTGGAACTGGGACCTGAGGGTCCTCTGCAAGAGCAGCCAGTACTTCTAGCCACCTCCCCAGCCCCTCTTTGAGTCTGGGTCTCATATAGTCCAGGCTGGACTAGGAACTGGCTGTATCTGAGGGTGATCTTGAGCTTCCCCAGTGCTAGGACTATTGTCACAACCACATGCTTGACTCAGACCTGTTCTGCTCAGCGCTGCAGGTTCTTGAGTTAGAGCAGTTCATTTTACAGTGTTTTGCCTTGTAGTCTGCCCCTCCCCCAGGTTTTAAGGTATAATTTGAATAGCATAAAATTCTTTTCTTTCAAGTTTCTAGTTGTATGTATAGTCACCATCATTACCCATGTCTATCACATATAGAATATTAGTTGAATCCATTACCTAATCACTTCTTCAGTCTATTATGAATAGGCATGCGGATTGTCCAGTTTTGCTGCTTGCTTGTTTGTTTATAGACATGGTCTCATTTATGCAGCCTGTGACGACTTGCAGTTCAGCTGTGTATCCCAGGCTGGCTTTGAATTCTTGATCTTCTCTCTGTGCCTCCTGAGCTCACTTACTTGTGCCACTGCTCCACCTTCTGTCACTGTCTGAAGTAGAGGTGCTGTGAACTTCCAGGTGCACATGGTCAAGAGTTCCCTAGGTTTTATGTCCCTAGATAGCGATTCTAGATCACTAAAACAGGTGCTCCAGCTTCTCTGGGTAGTGATTTTAGATCACTAACGCAGGTGCTCCAGCTTCTCTAGGTAGTGATTCTAGATCACTAACGCAGGTGCTCCAGCTTCTCTAGGTAGTGATTCTAGATCACTAACGCAGGTGCTCCAGCTTCTCTGGGTAGTGATTCTAGATCACTAACACAGGCACTCCAGCTTCTCTAGGTAGTGATTCTAGATCACTAAAGCAGGGTGCTCCGGCTTCTCGGGGTAGTGATTATAGATCACTAACGCAGGTGCTCCAGCTTCTCTGGGTAGTGATTCTAGATCACTAACGCAGGTGCTCCAGCTTCTCTAGGTAGTGATTCTAGATCACTAACGCAGGTGCTCCAGCTTCTCTGGGTAGTGATTCTAGATCACTAATGCAGGTGCTCCAGCTTCTCTGGGTAGTGATTCTAGATCACTAACGCAGGTGCTCCAGCTTCTCTAGGTAGTGATTCTAGATCACCAAAGCAGGGTGCTCCGGCTTCTCGGGGTAGTGATTATAGATCACTAACGCAGGCACTCCAGCTTCTCTAGGTAGTGATTCTAGATCACTAACGCAGGTGCTCCAGCTTCTCTGGGTAGTGATTCTAGATCACTAATGCAGGTGCTCCAGCTTCTCTGGGTAGTTACTTCCCACAGTCATTCCGTGTCCATGGTTCTCGCCTTAGGGAAACTCCAGATGGTTCTCTGTGGCATTGTGGAGGGCTTAGCATGGATGAGTGACAGATGTGACTCTAGAGAAGGAGACGCTTAGTTTGAAGTTGTAGGCCTTATGTTCAGTACTTTCCCTGCACCGTTAGCCCACTGTCTCAGATTCAGGCGAGGCCTTTTACTGCCCCTTGTTCCTTGAGGGGCGTTCTAACAAAAAGCCTGAGCTCCTGACTGCAGACCTCACCTCTGCCGTATACAGCTGTGTGGCTTTGGGCTAGTTACTCTGTGGCTTAGTTCACTCCTGTGAGATGGGATGGTTCTGCTGTGCCAGCATAGGATCGTGTGTGCTGGGCGTAGGGGAATGCTACGGTAGTTCCTGTATTAATGTGTTTTCCTCAACTCTCTTCTCAAAGGCACAAGCTTCCAGGAGTCCTCAAATCTGAAGATGGGTCACATCAGGCCTGCTGTGGGCCTGCGCTTTGAGGTGGGCCCTGGTGCATCTGTTCATTCCCCATTGGCCACACAAAATGGCTTCCTGCGATTCTTACTTCGGGGCTGTGACCTGGAGCTGTTCACCTCAGTGCTTAATGGTCTGGGGCCTTTCTTGGAGGATGAGGAAGTCCCAGAGGTAGTCCCGATGCAGATTGAGCTCCTGAACTCCAGTATTACCCTCAAGGTGAGAGGGACCTTGGTGTTCGCCCTGGACTCTGTCGTGGCAGTGTCTTTCCTGTCACTCACAGCCCGGTGACTGACTGATTTCAGTAGCATGGGGACGTGTAGGAAGGTGGCTCAGCTGGTAAAGCGTTTGCTGCTTAAGTGTATGGACCCGAGTTTAGATTGCTTCCCATAAGTTAAAAGACCCATTCTGGGGAGGTGGAGACAAGAACTTTCCAGAGACTTGCTAACCAGTGAGCTTCAGGTTCAGTGAGAAACCATCTCAGAAACAGTGTTGAGAGAGGGCTGGAGCGGCACTCAGTGATTAAAAGTGTTTGCTGCTCTTGCAGAGGACCTGAGGTTCTTTCCCAGCATCCACCTGGTGGTTCACACCTTCTGTTACTCCAGTTTTAGGGGATCTAACTTCATCTTCTGACAGGCATGCGTGTGGTACATATACATGCATGAATGTAAAACATTTATACACAAAGTGAACCTTAAAAAAAAGTAAGGGGAGCATGATTGAGGTAAAAATGGCATGGCCTCCACATGCACACGTGAACATTCACTTGAACACATATGAATATGAACACACGCACACAACACTCACAAAGCCTAGGCCATTTGTAATCCTAATCCTGTCTTTGTCATGTAACCCATGTCAAGCTTCTGGTGGTGTGACTCAGCCTCACCGTCTCTAGGACTGGTGGTGTGACTCTCAGCCTCACTGTCTCTAGGACTGGTGGTGTGACTCTCAGCCTCGCCGTCTCTAGGACTGGTGGTGTGACTCTCAGCCTCACCGTCTCTAGGACTGGTGGTGTGACTCTCAGCCTCACCGTCTCTAGGACAGCTGGGGCTTTGCTCTGTCTCTTGCACCTCACAGGAATGTGTGAGTGACCTTGCAGGATGGGTCAGTGGCTAAAAGCACTTACTGACAAGCCTGAGGACCCAGGTTCAATCCCTGGGACTCACATTACCATGTGAACCTACTCCCACAAATTGTCCTCTGATCTCCACATGAGAGCCTTGACATGCGTACACAGACACACATACACAGAGACACATATATAAATAATAAATGTAATTAAAAACAAAAGAGTATCTGGAGAATCAGTGACGTCAAACTGTCCTGAGCTAGATGGTAGAGGCATGGGTATATTGCCCTGAGCTGGGTGGGTAGGTCACGTGGTTTCCCTCTGTCCTTCAGGATGATATCCCTCCCATCTATCCAACGTCCCCTGGCCCTGTTCCCATCACTTTGGCAGTGGAACATCTTGTGCTGAAGCGGAGTGACGACGGTGTCTTTCACCTTGGTGGTAAGTTAGGCTTCTTGGCTTCTCTGCTCTGCCCCTTTCTCTGATAAGTCAATATAGTTGACAGGTAGGAACTGTCTGGCTATTGGCACCTATTTGTCACTTAAATGGAAATGGAAATTAAAATGGTTATTTCTCCAGCGCCTGCTCAGGACAGACCACTAGATGAAATTCCTGAGAAGCAGCAGCTCCCGCAAGAACAGGTACTCCTGGTGCCCACAGGACAGGATTTGGGACTGCAGGTGAGGACCTGACCTAATCTTCCCATAAACCTGTAGGGCTCTAGGGAGTTGCAATTGTGGAAGCAATAAAACTCACATGTCTAAAAGGTCACTGCTGTGTGCAGCTGGTGGTGTGGCCTCCAGTCACCAGTGCAGGAGCTTCTGGAAGAGAGGTTAGAGGCTGTAGACAGGAGCTGGTGGGTGTGGCCGCAGCTCTTCCTATGCCTGTAACTGATGAGCTCCGCAGAGGGAATTGGACCCTTGGTTTCAGTCATTGCCCCAGTGCTCTGTTGAATTCTCCTTCCCCGGCCTTATTAGTGGTGGTGGTTGCAAGGATTTTGCTGTGTTCCCTAATTGTGAACTACTTATCTCCCAGGAGAAAGACTTGCCTACCCTACAGCAAGAACTTATGGACACCAAACAAGCACTGGCCAGTGCCCACCAGGACAAAGAGAAACTTCTCCAGGAGGTTAGGAAGTACAACCCTCTCTTTGAGCTCTGACAGCAGCTCACCCATCTGTGCCAAGGAGAGAAGATATCACCAGCAACAGCACCACCTAGGATAGAGGTGCCGAGGAGCCAGCAGGGCTGGGAGGGAGCACCCTCGTGTGCTTCCTGCTGGCTGCTAGCCTGGGTGGAGGACAGTGGAGAGCATGGCTGCATCCAGGAACTGGGATAGCTATGTACCTGGCCCTGCACCATATCTTGCCATTATGTAGCCTTGTAGCCCTCTGCATACGAGAGGAATCTTCTCTACACTGTAGAGCATTTCACCTCCTGGTTTCATGGCAGTGATGTTTGCTTCCTTTACAGTGTGTGTGAAAAGTGTCCATCTGAGTCATGTGCACAGCCACCAAAGATCTCATGTCCCAGCGCTTCCTCTGGCATACCTAAAAAAGTCCTTGGCTTGAGTTTTGGAGTAGATCAGGAAATATCCCAGCCTCAGGGGTTGGGTCAGAGGAGGCCTGAGCTGAGGGAGCCATGGAGTGGGAGCTAGGCTCATCCCATCTTGGCGATGTCTTCATTGTGATGCTGTGACTGACTCGGCCAAATCGTGGTCCCTGACAGCAGTTGTTAGCATGCTCAGCTGAGGGCATGCTGAGGTGGGGTGCAGTTCTGCCTGCTCCTGCAGCTGTACCTGACAGGCTGGCTTCTTTCTGCACTGGGAGTCCCTGGTCACCTGCTTTCCCAGCACTATGACTTTCTGCCTTTGCTATGTCAGCACTTGGTAGTCTGACCTAGTCGCGACGCCTCAGTGTGCTGCCCCGCTTCCTGTTACTATGGCTTTTTCAAATCATGCTATTTTACCTTAAGTAAACGGTCCAGGTTTCCTCCTGGCACTGTGAGAGAGCTCCCTTTCCTTCTGATTGTCAGAATTCGGCTCTGTGCTGAGCTCCAGGTAGTGCTGCCCGAGCAGAAACATCACCAACTCACCTGTGTGGGGGATGGTCACTTGTGATGCCTGGGGCTGAGGGCAGGGGAGGAAAAGCACCACCCTGTGCGTTTCAAGGGTAAAAGAAAATACTTAGGAATGAGGTTGCATTTGTTCAGACTTGTAGGACTCAGTCATGTTCTCCACTAAGGCAAATTTCCAGACACAGTTCTTGCAGGATTGTGGTTTGTTACACTGAGGAGACACATTGCAGACTTGGGAACATCTTCTGGAGACATTGTTAGCAGTGAAGCTTCCTTGTTTCAGATTTTTATAAATGACCTAGGACTTTAAATGCCATTAAATGGTGCTGCTTCTAGACAGTGAAAAGCAGACCAGAAGAGAGAAACACAGCCATAGAAAAGTCACAGTGAGCAGAGTTGTGAGTGTGAAACGTGACACACAGGGAAGGGCTGAGTGGCACATGTGCGTGACTGGACTCCCCCAGCATTACAGACACAACCAAATTAAAGCTCATGTATATCTGAACTACTACTGCTACTACTAAAACTACTCAGGAAAGAATCCAGAGCCTTGCTGAGGGAAGAGGGGCTGCTGTGATGCTGTGCCTGACTGCTCCCAACATTAGGACAGTGCTGTTGGCCGGTCGACAAGAGCCCTGTCTCATGTAGAACTGTGGGGGTGACTTCCT
Organism: Myodes glareolus; assembly: GCF_982192425.1. Taxonomy (NCBI): domain Eukaryota; kingdom Metazoa; phylum Chordata; class Mammalia; order Rodentia; family Cricetidae; genus Myodes; species Myodes glareolus. The sequence goes on along the minus strand of NC_142043.1, from coordinate 67,237,027 downwards.
CCAACCATTGGGCATGTCTACCGGCTTTATTTATCTAGAGCACAGAGAAGGGAATGGACGTTCAGAGAATAGGGAGAACAGTCGGTGGTGTGCTTTGAAAGCAAAGACTGTTCTGCAGAGAAGAAAGTTGAGGGGAGCAGGTGACCACACACAAGAGCAGGGGGAACCTAATCTGGAAACATTATCTCTAGGGCTCTGTCACTGCCTCAGGGAGAAGAAAGCACTTTTAGTAAAGTTAGAAGCTTGAAGAGCTTGTTCGAGAAGTGGCATCTGTGTTTCTAAGATTCGTAGAGGGAAAACAAGAGCCAGTAACTAAGAAATAGAACCATCTTAACATCAGGGTCGCTTGAAGTTCACAGTCACATCCTCATCCCTCCGGCACCCCTCCGGGAGATGATGTCTAACACTTGGTGTGCTTTTCCCTCAGGCTTGCAGTAGAAACACATTGTGTCAAGGATAATGCCTTAATGGCCAGAATATCATGATTTGGAGCTGAGGGGTTCTGGGGTTCTTGTCCATGTGCAAATGGAGTTTCAGTTTATGTGATAGATTTGGCCTTTGTGTCTAGAAGTCATCCCTGAAGAAACATGATAAAACTGTTATTCCGTGGGATTTCAATGATGTCATTTTTGTAATTCAGTTCCCCTGTGCATTGGGAGATGACTCATGAGCCGTGAAATGGCCGTGTGAATCTTCAGGGTAAGGGTAGAAGACAGTGACGAGCAGGGCAGTCCTTTTGGAGCTCTGCCGTGAAGTTGCCGTTGTAACATGAAATAATACCTCAAGAGAACTTCTGGAGGGACAGCACCACTGTCCCCCCAAGACTTCAGCCACGCACATCGTCCTCTCAGCTGTAAAGCACTTGACGCAGCTGTGTCATCTGGGATTGTCTAGATTTCCTGTTTACATGCATGTACTGGGAATATGCCTTTGTGTGTGCATTAGAGCTGAGTCCTCTAACTGGGCTGCAGAGATGGCCATCAATGTCTACTTCACTGGAATGATTAACTGAATTGCTAATGGAACGCCAACATGGGTTCTCTTCCTGTGTATTCTGTGAATTTCCTCTGACCCTTACTGTGCCGTGGGCTGTAATCTCCACGTTTCTGTACTCTGAAGGAATGGCACCTGTGTGTGAACTAGAAAAGGATGAGCCCACATCTTAGACACTGCGACTCAGAGATGCAACACTGCAAGGAAGGCCGTGTGGGTTCTCCTGGGCAGGAACTTCTAGATTGCTAACATCAGCGACGTCGGGCCACAGAGGTGAAAACAGCTGTTTACTACCCAAGCTAGTGGAGTAACATCTGGTTGAGAGCCATGACAGATGTGACTTAAGTGACTGACTCTTGGAGCTTCAGAGGCCACACACAGTCCTTAAGGAGACTTAGGACCTTGCCTAGGTGCCACCACATCTTCTGCCAGGCTTTTCCATTTCCCCAGTGTAGCTATGGAGAATGAAGAGGCATTTTGCCCCATGGCACAGGGAAGTAACAGTGAGGCCTTTTTAAGTGGCCAGACTTGGGATCAGAGCTTCCTGTCCTGCTATTATGTTCCTGCCTTATCCATTATCCTTTGTCAAAACAGGAGTAGTTCCTGCGTGTTAAGAATTTCCTATTGGAGTTGAGAGGGAAAATCTTTTTTGTCAGTTTACTAGTTTTTGGTCAAGATTTAGCCTGAGTCTTACAGCATTCTTTGTGGAGTGCTCCACTGAAGTGTCTTCTGCTTTGGCTAAGCCAATGAGTTTCAATGTAAGCCACTAAAAGTCAGATCTGTCCAATTACGTGAGTCTGAGCTGTTTCCCTAACTCAGGGTGCTACAAACAAAAGACTTGCCCAGGAAAGCTTCAGAAGAGAACTGCTTCCAACCCTTCCTGTGACACTTCGCAGTGGAGGGGAAGTAGGTCAGTGGATTGCCAATTATATCAGGTAGCCTTACTACTGCTAATCACTGTCAATAAAACGTCACTTCATTCTCTGAGGAAAGCAATGAACTGGAATCCTAGTCAGTATTGGGAGATTCTAATGTTGCAATATCTGATCAAACCCTGCGTGTACTGGTTCTGTGAACCACCTGAAAAGCAAATTAAAAACTATTAAGTGGCATTGGTCCTTCTGTGTCTGTTTATAGGAGGTGAAGGTGAGCTTTACCTGTGCTTTTTTTTTTTTTAGGTTATTTTTGCTGTGCACCTAGTTTGGCCTCAAACTCATGATGCTCTTGGCCAAATGTGGGATTTACATGGCTGTAAACGGTGCTGGAAGCTGGGAATATGCCTAGGTTATTTGCATGCTTGCCTGTTATGCATGGAGACCCTGAGTCTGATTTCCAGCACTGAGTATGGGCACATACCCTAATCCTAGTATTGGGGAGATAAAGACAGGAAGACCACAAGTTCAGGTTATTTCCTTGGCTACATAATACTCATTTTTAGTGATTTTTGTGTATGTATGTGAATATTTGTGTATGCCTAGGAAGGCCAAAAGAGGTACTGCATCCTCTAGTTCTGGAGTTCTGGGACGTTGTGAGTGCCCTGATGTAGGCTGGGAACTGAACTTGGGTCTGAGCTCCTCAGGACCAAAAGCTGAGGTTCTTGTTTCTTCTCTTCAGGAAAAAGGGCAAGGTGTGGTGACCACCTCAGAACTCAGGAGCCACAGACAGGCTCTGAGTTCAAGGCAGCCTGATTAACATAGTGAGTTCTAGACCAGCCAGACTGTCTCAAAAACAGATTTTTTTTTTTTTTTAAAATGAAAAAGCCAAGACTAGTGCCAGGTTTTAGTAGTCGTGTTCTGTGAGCTTGAGACCAGCCTGCTCTACACAGTGAGTTCCAGGACAGTCAGAGCTACATAGTGAGTCCCTGTCTTAACAAACAAACAAAGCAAAACAAAAACCAAGTGGTGTTGGTGCATGCCTTTAATCCCAGCACTTGGGAGCCAGCTAGGGCTCCTTGGTGAAACCCTGTCTTCAAAAACCAAAATCAAGACTGGTTAGTTTTATTTAGACAGTGGAAGAATGATAAATTTTGCCTTCAACAAAATAAACTTTTCCACACAAGTCGGAAAAGTTTAATGGTAACTCCGCAGGAGAATCTGAAATGTTAACAACATGAAGTATGTCACCCTTGTGACTTCATGGCAGATGACCCAAGGTTAAGTTTCTAAAAACCAGAGGCAAGAAACAACCTGGGTTGTAGCAACTTTAGGCTTCAAAGTGAAGCCAGCAGGTTGTCTTTGTCTTTGTTACTAGTGCCTTACAGGTGTGACAGAGACACTGACATCAGCATCGTGGGTCCTTGGAGCACTGACGAGGAGCACCAATGCACAGCCCAGCTGTGGAGTCTGGACCGCTCTCAGGCAGATCTAGAAGAAGATGATTTTCTTGTGCTTAGAGTTGGGGATCTGCCCCTTGGACTTCAGCCTCCGAACAGCCTCCCGCATGTGCTTGGGCTGCAGTGGTGGCATCTCTCCCCACTTCTCACACACATCCAGGGCTGGCATGGGGAAAGAGATAGCGTCATTAACATAAGGTTTACTAACTTGCCACAGAAACATACCAATATATTTCCTTAAGAAAGCTTCACAAAGTCTATGACGCTGGCTTTAGTTATACCCCACAGGGACCGGGTCACAGCTACAGGGAAGAAAAGGACAAGGCAAGCTGGAGACGAGCAGGGAGAAGCAGCCAGGCTTTCAGGGAAAGCTCTCAGTTGGTATTGCTATCAGGGCACTCCTGTCTTCTTACATTGCACAGCACAAGCAAGGTCTGCTGAGGAAAGATACACAACTGTTTGTCACCCTGGGCTAAGGAGAGGGATTCCCTAGACGGTTTCATCCCTGCTCTCCATCCCCGCCTACCCAGTGATAAAATCTACAAGAGTAGCCATGCTCTCCTCAAGACAAGGCTCCCTACAGGATCAAATTTTAGTGTGGCTGGAAACTACCAGAGACCCTTCAATGACCTGGTAGACACTCTTGAAAGTGAGATCCCCATGAAAGCAAGAATGTTGTATAACCAACAATACGCACCTTCTTCTACTACCTCCCCCACAAAAACTTTAGAAATTCCAGACATGGCAATCACAACATTCTGGGACACAGAGGTCCCCGTGATAGACTGGATCAGCTTGGAAGAAAGAAAGAAGAAGACTGTTAAGATAATCAGTGACGGCTTTGGAATGTAGTACAGGTGCCTACATGCCACACTGAAGGCTGTGTGCTAAAACTGAGATTATTAGAATAAGATGCTTGCTGCTCTTCCAGAGGACTAGAGGTCAGGTCCCAGCACCCATACTGGGTGACTCACAACCACCTGTAACTGCAGTCAGGAGATGTGATGTCCTTTTCTGTCTTTCATGGGCACTCCTGTACATGGTATATATACACCCACAGATACATCAATAAATACAAAAAGAAAAACGCCCCGCAGGATTACTGTGTGCTATGACTTGCCATGCCTGGCATACATGCCATGCCAGGTGATGAGAGAGGTGATTTTATCTTCCCTCCTAATTAACATTACTCACTCAGATGAAGACACAGCTGTGGACTCTAGCGTCTTCCTAACACGAGGGGAACACACTGGGCAGTCCATCCTTACCCTTTTAATGGCTGCCTTAGGGAAAGCTGACCGGCGATACATTTCGTAACGGTTCAGCTGCTCCTCAGAAAAAGAAGAGACGAGGATTCTAGACAAAGATTCAGATAATTAAGTTGGTTAATGAGAATGAATACTAAAGGCATAAGTCAAAAACAGCAAAGCCCAGGCCAAAAACAAACCAAAATGTATTTCACGGAGTTGGTGGCTTTAGGCTTAGTGCGCTTGAGGATGGCATCTCCACTCCTCAGGACCTCTGGGAAGGGGAAAAGGGCACACTTTCCTTCCCTCAGAGACAGAGCTGCTGCGTGTGGCAGTGTGTGCCTGCTCCTCCTAAAAGACTTAGCAGTATGAGGACAAAGTACTGTATTCTAATGCTGACTTATTTCACACTGACAGTGAACATCTAATACAGAAATTTCTGTTCAAATCAGGGTTCTTCAATGTTAACATGTTTAGAGGAAAACATTCAAATTATGTATAGTCTTTAGAACATTTTTGAGACATGATATACCTCAGGTTAGCCTCAGAAACTTGAGTTTCTGATCCTCCTGGCTCCGCCCTCCAGAGGGTTGGGATTACAGTTTTGCTCAGTGCTGGATCCATCACAGGGTCTCCTGCTTGCTCTGCAGGTAATCTACAATAGCCTCAGCCCTGATATTTTAAATTACTGAGTCTATCTTCTATGCCTATGTGGTGTATGTATGTGTGGGGGACACATGAAAGACAACTTGAGGTAAGCAGTTCTCTCCTTCCATCATGTAGGTCATGGGTATGGAATTAGGTTGTCAGGCTTGATGGTGAGTGCCCTATCTGGTGGGCTGTATCCTTTGGGCTAGAAGAGGGCAAAAGATCTCATTATAGATGGTTGTGAGCCACCATGTGGTTGCTAGGAATTGAACTGAGGACTTCAATTGAACTTCGAAAGAGAAGACAGTGATCTTAACCTTTGAGCCATCTCTCCAGCGTCCTTTTCCTTTTTTTTTTTTTTTTTTGAGCTTACCTATGTGAGTATGTTTGCTTGTGTGTGTGTGTGTATGTGTGCACATGTGTGTGCAGGTGCCCACAGAAGGCAGAAGAGAGTGCCAGATCCTTTGGAACAAGTTAGAGGCATTTGTGAGCAGCTTGACATGTGAGGGCTGCGAATCCTGTTAGCACAGATGGCTCTTAACCTCTGAGAAGTCTCTCTAGCCCCTTCTATTCTTTATAGTTAATTCTTTTAAATAAATAAAAAGATGGCCAAACCAATTTTAGAAGATGAACTAAGGGTTGAATAGGAAATTCACAAAAATCCAATGGCCAATCAAGATGGAAGAAAATGAACCTTAAGTATTAATCAAGGAACTTAAACAACTAAACAAGATCACAATGTTTATAAATCAGAAGATATGCTGAAAATCCTTTGAAACACATTCAAACTAGAGTTTATATAGCTGGTTTATCCTAGAAATGGATAAGATGTAGAGATATGTCCAAAGATGTATCAGTGTTGTTAAAAGAAATAATAATTTCAAGAGTCTACCTAGAATAGATAAAGGGGTTAATATGAGTCACACACAGATGAGATGCAGCACAACCAGATTAAATACACAAATATATCCACATCTATATTCTTGGAATAAGATTCAGCAGCCGAATTTTGGGTCTTTTTTTTTTTTGGTATTATGAGTTATCTGTAATGAGCCCATATCATTGCCACTCTAAAAGTCAAGCTTTTTGAAGAAAATGATGACTTTGATGTATAATGATAATCACTAATAATGAGAAACACTGACTAAATGTAATGTTAAGAACAAAACATTTTGAAACAGCAATTATTTAATATTCTTATATTTACACATTTATTTTGTGTATGTGTAGGAGCATGCCTATATTTGGAGATCACAGAACAATTTCCAGGGACTGGTTCTCTCCTTACAGTGTTGTTTCCCAGGATCGAACTCAGGCCATTAGGCTTGGTGGCAGGCATCTTTATCTGGCAGTTTGCTGACCTGAAATTATATCCAGGCATAGTTAGTGGCTAATGCCTGTAATCTCAGCACTAAGGAGACTGAGGCAGGAGGATCAAGAGTCAGGACTAACTGAAACCTCATGAGACCCTATCTCAAAACAAACAAACAAGCAGCACATAAGAGCGAGTGCAGAGCTGAGTTACAGCTTTGGAATGGAAGTTAGAAGAGACTCACTGCATCTTCTGAATCTCATCCTCGTCCACTTTCTGCTTCTTCTCTCTCTTCTCCTTGGTGTCCAGTTTCAGCTTTTTGGCTGCAGGAGTAAGTAAAGACGGGTCTTCCCTCTCAACTGCTGTTAGATCTGAGACGTCCTGGCTCTTGATCTGGGAAGATGGACAGAAACTGTTACATGTTTGGTATACTTTTCAGCCTTGGGCAAGGCCAGCAAATGCCCTCCTCTTTCCAGCTCAGTCGATCTGTTTATGCAGTAGCTGTCTAGTTCTAGGCACTGCCTACACCATCGGCACTGAGGGGCTGTCTGTCTCCTAAAGGAAGATTATAGTCCAGCTGGAGAGGAAAATGAGTAGTCCAGTCTTCCAGCTGAGCCAATTACATAGATATCCTGTATCTGTTTACCAAGGAGCCAAATCAGCACTCCCCTACCTCATCCCACAGACATCAGCACAGTCCTCCATCCAGCATGTGTCTTGGGAGTACCACCACCTGCAGTGTTCCGACCCTTCCCACTACTAGACTAGAAACTTTGTTTTTTGAGACAGTCTCTTTACATAGCCCTGACTGTCCTGGAATTCACAGTGTAGACCAGGCTGGTCTCACAGAAATCTGACTGCCTTTGCTTCCCAATTGCTAGGATTAAAGGCCTGTGCCACCACCATCAAAGTCTGGAAACATTTTTTCTTTGTGATTTAAGACAAGGTCTTATTTTGTAGCTGAGGCTCCTGGCACTCCCCTGTCCTGCCTCCTTGCTGGGATTATAAACTTGTACTACCATACTGAGATTAAACTAAAAACTGAGAGATGGCTCAGAGGTCATGAGCATTGGCTACTCTTGCAAAGGATTCGATGACCAACAATCACATGACAGCTCAGTCATCTGGTTCCCCAGTTTTAGAGGATCTGATGCCTTCTTCTGACGTCCACAGGGACCAGGCACATACATGGCAAACATATGTACACAAGGGCAAAACATCCATACAATAAAAAAATTTAAAAAGCCCAAACTTAAAATAATGTGTGTGGACTTGCAAGTGTTGACCACAGGGCAATCTTTGTGGAGTTGGGTCTCATCTCCCTTTATGTGGGTTCTGGGGACCACACTCCAGTTCCCAGGCTCTCGTGGCAAGCCCCTTTACCTGCTGAGTCGTTTTACTTGCCCTGTGCTTTAAAAAAGCCATTATTTACTTTTCTCTCCATATCAGCACTCAACAGTTTTACTCGTGACAGATGTAATCCAAATTCTGTTCTACTAACTGATCATGTAATCTTAATATACCAGAACTCATTACTACGATTTAACAGTTCCTTTAAAAAGAGATTCATATTTAAAAACTCGGAAATTCAGCGAGGGGGAGTGAAGGCATATATCTGACAAACCTTTCAACTTAGTTTCAGTTACTGATCTATACATATTTACCAACTTTTGCGCTTCAGAATTTTATTTGTTTTCTTTTTTGAGACAGGGTTTCCCTGTAGCTTTGGAATCTGTCCTGGAACTCCCTCTGTATACCAGGCTGTCCTTGAACTCACAGAGATCGCCTGCCTCTGCCTCCCAAGTGCTGGGATTAAAGGCATGCGCACCTGGCTTGTGCTTCAGCTCTTCAAATTTGTCCTTAACTTTCCCCTCTTTTGTTCTCCTTTCTTTGCTTTTTTTCCTTTTTTTTTTTTTTGGTAGTTGGGGTAGAAGCCGGCCTTATTTTGTAGCTCTTGAAGTCCTGGAATTTATTCCTTCTACTTCAGCTGCCCGCATGAAACATTCAGCTTAAAATTTTCTTCTGAAAACAGTTTTGCTGCCGATCTGTGTCAGAAGGGTCACAAGCTCAAGGCCAGTCTGTGTTAGGGAGACGCTCCTCATAAAGAAAAGAGCAAAATTCCATAAAGTTTTGCTACGTCTTCTTTTTCCTGACTGTTATTACTGTCAACATTTTGAGGCAGTTGCGTTGGGAAGTCCATTTCCATCTTATCTACTTGTCATTCCATGAGCTCTCAAAGTCAATTCCAGCTCTAAAGCTCTGAGATTTTATCTGCAGAAATGGAACCGAAAGAACGCTGAGGTTCAACTAGGCAACAATGCTTAGCTTTGGAAGTGGCACAGTTGATGGTTTTGGTGGCCTTTCGAGGCTTCTGGAATTTCGTATCCAAGACACTGATTCAATGCACTATGAAGGTAGGGGCGGACCGAAGCAGCACCGACAGGTCCTCGACCTCCCCGTCCCCAGCCCCTCAAGGTTGTAGACACACAATGACTCGCGGTGAGTTCCAGTTCTCCTAGCTACGGAAGCCAGGAAGCAACTCGGGTGCTCCTCCAGCCTTATCCACAACTGGTACCTACCTCACTTTCCTCCACCGCCGCTTCTTTCAAGTCCGCGTCTCCATCCCCGTCGGTTTCCTCCGGGATTCCCACAGTGTCGGCGGTCGCCGGGACCCCAGGAGTAGTCCTCATCTCCTCTGACTCCGCTGGCTCTCCGCCCTTGTCTGTGGGCGACTCCCCAGGGTTGTCCATCGCCGCAGAAGCGAGACAGAGGCCACCGCAGCACAGCCAGTTGATAGAGTGAGACTGCGAGCTGACCGGCGGAGCCAGGGTTTACGGCTGGTCGCGCCTAGATGACGTCACCCCACGGCTCCTCGGAGAGCTCATTTTCAGAAGCGCGTTGCTGGCCCAAGGGATTCCTTTAAACTGTGTTTTCACGAGAAAGGAATTTAGAAGCGTGGATCCTCCGCTTTAGGGAAGAAGCGTTTTTGAAAGAGCGTACATTCATTTGCGGAGAGACTTCTTTTTCTTCTTCCTGGAAATGCAACGCCAATTAATCTTTCTTTAACTTGACTACTTGAAAGCAAAGTCGGGGAACCGAAGAAAACGCAATCCCGCCGCTTGCCTAGGGCTGAACAGCTTCCGGCAGGGACCCAGCCTTGTATTTTTCGAAAGAGAGACCACGGGCTTGTGTTCACCAGGGAATTGCTAGGGTTTCCCCTCTGCTCCGCAAGCATCTCCAATCCAGCAGCATTTCCAATGCTCTCATTCAACGCCTCAGTTATCGGTCACCTCGAGTCAGTCGCCCCTTCCCGACTGCACGTTTTTTCCACTCCACCAATACTCAAAATCGGGACTGGTCGTCCAAATCTGACTTAAAAAAAAAAAGTTTGATTAATTTCACGACAACTAAGAGGAAGTTCCTCTGACCGTTTCACTGAAGCTGTTTAGGATGGAGCGCGAGGAAAACATTTTTTAAGTTGTTTCATGTGTATGTTGTTTTGACTGCGTGTATGTCTGTGCACCACATGCGATCATGGTATCCTGGGAGGCCAGAAGAGGGTGTCGAATCCGCTGGACCTGGAGTTACAGACTGTTGTGAGGCTCCATGTGGGTGATGGGCATCACACTTGGCCACTCCCGTCTCCCATCCCTCATTCCCCCCCCCCCCACTTTTTTTTTTTAGAGAAAGGGTCTCACTACATAGCCTTGGCTGGCCTGGAACTTGCTATGTAGACCAGGCCGGCCTTAAACTCACAGAGGCACACCGGCTTCTGCCTCCCGAGTGCTGGGATGGCATGTGCCACCACGTCCGGCTATTTTAAAGTTCTACGGTCTTTCCTCAAGGAGGCACCAGAGGACGGGATTTTTCACGTCTGGTTCTAGGTCTCCGCCCCTATTCTGTATTTAATCTATGAGTCTTGAATGGAATTGGAAACACAGGTGCGTGTTGCCAAATTTCTCTGACTTCTACAGTGCCTGAACAAATTGCCATATTTCCAGTCGCACGAGGTCCAAACCTTTGGGAAGGCGAGCACGTCAGGAGGCTCCCAGCGGTGCGCCGCGAGTGTTCTCTCCGACCTGTAGAATGGGCGGGCGCGCTGGGCGTGGACCCCATCTCCGCTGGGCTCCGCTCGGCTCAGTCACCTGCACGGCGGCCGGAGCCCCGCCCACTAGGTGGGCAAGGAGGCGGGGCGCGGGGGCGCGGTGACGCGTGACGCCGGATCCCGGAAGTGACGCGCCGCGGGGGGGGGAGGCACAGGAGGCGGGGGAGGGAGAGGGGGTGGCGTCCCCGGCCGGTTTGAGGGGTGCGTTGCCCGGAGACGGAAAGTTTGGGAGCTGCAGCAGGCTCTGCGTGGCCCCCGGGTGGGGGTCCGAGGAGCGGCGGCCCTGGGGATGGGGAAGGAACAGGAGCTGCTGGAGGCGGCCCGCACCGGGCACCTCCCGGCCGTGGAGAAGCTGCTGTCCGGGAAGCGGCTCTCCTCCGGCTTCGGCGGCGGCGGCGGCGGCGGTTCCAGCGGTGGCGGCGGCTCGGGGGGCGGCGGCCTGGGCTCTTCCAGCCACCCGCTCTCCAGTCTGCTGAGGTGAGTGCGCGCGGCGCGGGGCGGCGCGGGGCGGCGGGGCTCGCAGCCTGGACGGCGCGGGCTCCCTCGAGAGGTCGCGGCTCCAGGGGCGCGCGCGGCGCAGGCCAGGCTCTCGCATCTGGCGTCGGCGCTGCGGAGAATGGGGGGAGTGCCCAGGTGGCAGCCCACGCCGCTTGGCACAACCCGGCGTCACCCTCGCCCGCCGTGGGGTGCCAGCTGTCGCGTCTCACAAAAGCGACTTCGGAGCAACCCGAATTCGCGGAATCCCTCTCACATCCTGCAGGAGCTCCCACGCCGCGCAGAGCCTCGCGACTCCCCTGGAGCACATTCCCCTCATTTCCTTCTCCCTGGAACTTGGAACGTTCCACTGGGCTGTGCGGGACCCGGCTTTTGTTTGTTTTTAAAATTGCTTCAGCATTGATTGCGCACGAGGTGTTCAGTCTTTGAGCCTCTCTTGGACTTGAAGCTCTATTTGTTGTCAATTTCCTTATAGTCACCCTCGCTGGGTTCGTCCAAGTGGCGTCTGCTCATTTCCCCCGGGCACTTTCTCGGTAAGAAATCAAGGTTGGGAAAGCCTTGTTTAGGAAGCTGAGGTGCGTTCAACTTTCTGATATCTGTTAGACTCTTGAATCCGGGGTTGCAAGCGGGGGGGGGGGGGCGGGGGTGTCACTCTTTGTCGCTTACAAGGGGGATTGGAAGGAACGCTTTGTCAGAGTGCATGAAATGTGTTGGTTCAGCTGCGCTTTCGTAGCAGTTTCTTTTCCTTCCTTGTTCTTTTGAGGTTTTCAAGAAGTGGAAGTTCATTTAGCAGGCTTCGTTGGCTTTTGTTCCCTATTAGTTTGTGTACCTTCAGTTTGAGTGAGCTTGGAGAGCTTGGACCCAAGAAGCCCAAGGCTCCACGAAACAGTCAGGTATCCAGTACTAAGTTCCGACCTACATCTTCTCAGGAAGATTTTAAGAAGCATTCCAGAAGAACCCTCCCCTTCCTTTGGGGAGGAAAAACCCCAGTCTGTTGGCTGCGATTTCCCCAGTCCCTTGAACAATACTGGCTCATAGTAGTTGGCAAAATTTGTTGAATAGATAGAAGTCCTGATTGGAGAATGATCGTTGTGTGCGCGATGGAGGCTAGAAGTTGACATTGGTGTCTTCCTCAATTGCTCTCTATCTTCTCTTTGAGACGGTGTCCCTCACTAAACCTGGAGTTTGCTGACTGTGCTAGATTGGCTGGCCAGCCAGTCCCAGGGATTCCCCTTGACCCTACCCTCCCAGTACTAAGGTTACAGGCACATACAGCCATGTTGACTTTTCTCCCCTTCCTTTAAACATGAGTGCTAGGGTTCAAATCTAGGGGCTCCTGTTGGCTAAACAAGCTCTTTATGGATTGAGCTGTCTCCTCAGGGGATCATCCGTCTCTATATAAATGGGTGGTAGTCCTTACTGTTAGAGGTTAGTGCTTCAGAGTAGGAATAGGTTGGAAGTCCGAACCTCAGGGAACGGTGTACTTAGGCTAACTTTGACGTCGATCCGTCATGTATAGTGAGAGTGTTCCAGGTAAGCACACCCTGCTCAGAGGCATGGAAAGGAGACTTGCTTGGTGTTTGTGGGCTACTCCGAGAAGGTCCTGCTTGGGATCTTGAGTAGTTGGACCCCTTAAGGGTAGATAAGAAAGGACTGGTACACTGGTCGCCTTTCCTGTTGACAGTCCTCCTCACACTTAGGTTCTCAGTCCCCACATTAGTGCCTGGAGACAGAGGGCAGGTCGTTCAAGTTAGGGCTACTACTGCTGCCATGAGACACCATGACAAAGGCAGCCCGGGGAAGGAACGGTTTATCTGACTGACCTTCCACATCCTAGTTAGCACCAGATGGAGTCAGGACAGGAACTCACACAGGACAGGAACCTGGAGGCAGGAGCCGATGCAGATGACGTGGAGGCACTGCTTACTGGCTTGTTCGTCATGATTAGCTCAGCCTGCTTTCTTACAGAACTCAGGACCACCAGCCCAGGAATGGTACCACCCAAAAGGGCCTGGTCCTTCCCTCATCAATCACTAATTATGAAAATACCCTACGGTCAGGTCTTATTTTCTCAATCGAGGCTCCTTTCTTTCAGATGCCTTTAGTTTGTGTCAAGCTGGCATAAAAGCAGCCAGCACACAGGTGCTCAGCAAGTAAACATTGAGTGCATTTTTTTTCTCTTTCTTTCCTTCCCTCCCTCCCTCTCTCCCTCCCTGCCTCCTTCCTTTCTTCCTTTCCTCCTCCTCCCCTTTTTCCTTCTTCTTCTTTTTATTTTTATTTTTATTTTTATTTTTATTTTTTTTGACAGTGACTGTGTAGCCGTGGCTGACCTGGAACTCGCTATATAGGCCAGAGTGACCTTTAGCTCGCAGAAGTCTGCCTGCCTCTGCATCCCAAGAACTGGTATTAACAGTGTGCACCAGCAGGCTTGTTTTTCAATTTCTCCTGTACTGTTTTGACATCCAGCAGTTTTGGTGTCTAAGAGGTAAGGGAAAACTACACAAGTTTGGAGGTCCCTCTAATGAACTGATGAGGTAGTACTTGGAGATTTGCCAGAAACGCCCTAACGGCCACACTACTCTGCTGGAGGAGTGTAGACTTCTGCCCTCACATACAGTCAGGTTCCTGCTGGTGTTCCCTCAGGGCCGATGAGATGTATGAGAGCGAGCTGCTGTGTCGTTGAGCAGGACAGTGAGGTCTGTCAAGCGCAGTGGTTTTGCTTTGGGTTTCCTGCCGATGTTTCCAGTTTCTGCCATCAAGCATGCGTGGTGTCTCCCTTCCCTAGAGTCACAGAGCTGCTGGGCTCCTCATTGGCTCCTGTGACTAGTAGAGGCCACAGATGTCCGTGAGCTTCCTAATCTCCCACTCTGTGACTTTTAGAGGCAGGGAGGACGTTTAGGCCCTTGTTACCCTAGGTGTGTCATTAATTAGGAATGACTTGCTCAGCTACTGAAAGAGGTTGAGGCCATGCATTTACATAACCGCTAGGTCAGCATGTCCCCTCTGCAGGTTTGGAGATGGCGGAGATGCGTTCCCTCAGGTATCCAGCCTCTTCCTCTTGCTGGGAACCCTGAGTTGTTATTGGAAGCTGCGGACTCCTAGTTTGACGTCTTGACTTGTGTCAGAGGACATATCTATCCTTGCTCCTTAGTACCGCAACTGCAGCCTGCCTTCCTCTGGCAGTTTAAGGAGCTTGTGGCTTCAGTGGATATGGTGTTGCGAATCACACGTGTTTGTTTCCTCATGTATTTATGACCCCCCCACCCCGTATGTATTCTTTGTGTGTGTGTGTTCATGGGGCTGCATGTATACATATGTGGAAGCCAATGGTGAACCTTGGATGTCATTATTTTAGGTGTTGGTCCCCCCTTTTTTTTTGCTGGCAGGGGAGGAGTGTCTCTCAGGATTCTTCTTGTTTCCTTCTCCCCAGCCCTGGGTTTGCAAGCAGACACCGCCAGCACTCCTGACATTTTTATGTGGGTTCTAGGGAATTGAACTTGGGTCCTCATGCCTACAGGGCAAGCACTTTACCATCTGAGCTATCCCCCTCCCTCCCAGCCCCTTTAGTATATTCTGAAGTTAGAAAATGCTCTCTTTTCTCCCTGCATGACTTGTCTCTTAGGGAGTCATCTTCTACTTGGGTTTTCACCTCACACAGTCTGCAATGGCTCCCGTATCCACAGATCTTGCCAGCTCTGGGGGGCACGTCCTGTAATATGTAGTAGTTCACCGTCCCGTCCTTTACTTGCCTCCCTTTCATAGCTCATTTCTTTGGTCTGTTTGCTGGGTAGTTTTTTTTTGTTTTGTTTTGTTTTGTTTTGGTTTTGGTTTTTGTCAGCTGACACAAGCTGGAGTCATCTGCGAGAAGGGAACCTCAATTGAGAAAAGTCCTGATTATTAGCCCACTGTGAGCAGCGCCACGCTGAGCAAGCCATATGAAACAAGCCAGTAAGTCGTGCTCCTCTGTGGCTTCTGCTTCTGTTTCCCATGCTCCTGCCTCCAGTTCCTGCCCCGACCCCCTCGGACCCCGCTGCCGGGGGATGGAGTGTGACCTGAGAGTTCTAAGCTGAAGTGAGCCCTTTCCTCCTTATGTTGCTTTCGGTCCTGGCGCTTATCACAGTACTAGAACCCCTACCCAAGAACCTGCCACTGGCAAGTTCTCGTGCTGCGGTCCTCAGTCACCGAGAGTGTACTTGAAGCGTAGTGTTAAGAAAGAGCATTTATGGACACTGCGTTCCCCTGGCTCCTGTGTGTTTACCGTCCCTTATTGCGGCGTAGAGCACTAGACTGAAGTCAGTTGTCTAAATGCACCGTCCGCTGCCGCCATGGACCGGTCCCTTGATGTGTAGACAGTAACTACTTTGATCCCCGCTCTCTGTAAGATGAGGATAATATTACCTGCCGTAGATGCTGCCTTGGGTAAGAAATTGTACCACAGTTCCTAACACATCCTGTGCAGTCGCAGTTAACTGTCCTCTGCTCATCACGCAGCCTCTCGTGTTGCACTTGTTACGTGCAAATCGCTGTGTGAGACACATTTCTTTTTTCTTTCTGTTTTTGTTTTTGTTTTTGTTTTTTTTTTTTTTTTTTTTTGCTTTTTGAGACAGGGTTTTTCTGTGTATCCCTGGCTGTCCTGGAACACACGCTGTAGAGCACACTGGCCTTGAACTCACAGAGATCTATCTGCCTCTGCCTCCCAAGAGCTGGGATTAAAGGTGTGTACCACCACCCAGCAACACGTTTCGTTTTATTTCATTTATTTTAGAGACAGGGTCTGATGTAGTCGAGGCTGGCTTTGAACTCATAGGTAGCCACAAATGACTGAACTTTTGATTCTCTAAGTCCTGAGTGCTGCTATATTATAGGTATGTTCAACTGTGCCCCCACTGAGACACATTTTACTGGTTTCTTTCATGCTTGGTGATTTCTCTCTTCTTTGAGAGGTGGCGGATTAGAAACTGTCAGTAGGGTATGGACCTGCATAGGCAGACATGTAAATGCCATTCATTAACTGCTTTGTTCCAGGCCAAGCGATTGCTAGATGCAACACTAACATAAAGTAGATGCCATGTCAGAGTTAGCCCTTCTCACTGTATGTCCGGTTAGCTTATAGAGTTTACAGTCGTATAGTATGCCTGGGACAAACTGACAGGATGGGGCGTGTAGCCGAATGTACACACGCGCACCTTAGTCGAGTCATGGCTAACAACCCAACTAACTCGACCAATGACTCAAATGACTGTGGATACAGAGGTTTGAAGCTCTCCACACCTGAGTAGGCCCAAAACACTATTGTGCTATATCTTAGTGCTGTTTATTATGAGTTTTAACCAATAAATAATGATTATGTTCAGTAGATGTTTAACTTTCTAACAAATATAATGTTTGTTGCTTTGCTAATGATCAGTAGATTAGCCAGTTCTCCAAAGTGCTATGCAGATCCTGCACTGCATGGAGTATATTTTGCATGGAATAGGCTCATTTTCTGTTTCCCAGATGCACATCATAGCTTGAGAACTGGGGATAAGACAGCCTTTAAACTTTTTACTTAGGATGCTTTTAGCCTCAAGCTCATAACAGACATGAAATTTTCCTGAAATGTAGTCAGCCATTTTTAGGTTTACAGTGAAACTACTGATTTCCAAGAAAGCAGTTTATGTCTAAGAATACAGTAAGATGTAGATTAAAAAGCTGAAGGCCTGGTGGTGGTGGCCACACCTTTAATCCCAGCACTTGGGAGGCAGAGGCAGGCGAATCTCTGTGAGTTTGAGGCTAGCCTGGTCTATAAGAGACAGGCTCCAAAGCTACAGAGAAACCCTGTTTCAAAAAACAAAAAACAAAACAAACAAAAAAAAAGCCGAAAGGTCAGAGTCTGTGAAACATGAAAATATGGAGAGACTGAGGTCATTGCTAAGACTGTGAGCTGCCTCCTGAGCCATGAATCGGTATATGTGAGAGGAGAGGCAAAGTGAGCTGCATCCAAGGGTCACACAGAGAAATACAGTCGCAGGTGGTGGTTGTGAAGGCGACTTTGCCACAGCTGAAGAGATCTGAGAAGCTATGGACAGTACCAGTAGGTGTAGTTTTCAGTCCTTACTCTGCCATCATGTGAAAACAAACATACAAATGACGTTAAACGTGTTTAGCATCCTGAGAGGAGAACACTGACTGTGTAAGACGGCAGAATGGGTGATGTGGTGTGATCCTGTGAATTTGCCTCATTTAAGTTCCTGCTCTAGTCAACGCAAAGGCAAACAGGAGAAAGACCCCAAAATAAAAACAAATAAAACCCACTTTACAAACCAGGACACAGCCAACTCCTAGGGTAGCTACCCCCTCCCCCAATCTTTCATTAAACTATCTTCATTTAGAAAGCCTTTTTTAGGTGCTAGTGTAACACTGAATCCAGGGTGGCGCATATTTTAGGCAGGTGCTCTGCCACACAGCTACAACCCCAGCCAACCAGTTTGTAAAGAATTTACACGAATGTTCTGCCTGTATGTGTCTGCACCAGTGCATGCCTGCATCCCAGTGGAGGCCAGAAGAGGCTGTCAGGTCCTCCAGATCAGAGAATGCTCTTAATGACTGAGCCGTCTTTCCAGTTCTAAGAACTTCTTAGGATACTTTTTTAAGAATTTGATCTTTCTTAAGTTTGGAATTGAGGTATCTTAGTGTTTTCTCTAAATGAGAATGGTTACTTTGTTCAAAACAACAAAGAAAAAAGAAAAGGGGTAGCCATCCTGGCACTACGTGTTACTTTATATCCAGGATCTTGGCATCAGAATGGAGTGCAGGGCTGGAGTTTGCTGGTGCCTGTCAGGCCTGGGCTTGACTCTGATCTTTGCTAGTCGGAAAGACAGTCTAGAGAGTTCTGCTCTTTGTTTGGTTTTCCAGACCGGGTTTTCTGTTTAGCCTTGGTGGTCCTGGAACTAGTTTTGTTCCAGGCTGACCTCAAATTTAGATATTCACCTGCCTCTGACTCACTAGTGCTGGGATTAAAAGTGTGCACCACTGCCTGACTGTGTCAAACCCTTCCCCTTCAGACAGTTTCTCTGTACAGTTTGTTTGTTTGTTTGGTAATTTCTTTTTAAAGACGGTTTCTCTGTGTAGTTTTGTAGCCTGACCTGAATCTTGCTCGCTCCAGACCAGACTGGCCTCCAACTCACAGAGATCTGCCTGCCTCTGCCTCCGGAGTGCTGGGATTAAAGGCGTGTGCCACCTCCGCCCGGCTGAGTGTGTCAGTGAGTAGAATAGTATGTGTAGCAGAATGCGGTTGATGTAGTTAATAAGTCTGTGCTTCCCTTTCTCCAAATTCCGCAGCTGAGTTCAGTTTTTACTACATTAGCTACAGAGCCTTGTGGTGTGAAATTTGATTTGTGCCCTGGTCAATTCAGCCTGTTCACTTGTCAGAAGAGCTCAGGGACCAGCAGACGTTATATCCTTTCCAGAAAACCCCCCTTGGTCCCCTTCCTGAGTTGGTTCATCCCAAACAGCTTTGAATTTGGGTTTTTGAGAAGGAAGTTCAGGCCATTTCTGCCCTTGTCCTTGGGAGGAAAATAAATTAGGTTCTGTATCTCGCAGACACCAGGGAAGCCCCCAAAGTGGACAGTAGAGGGCTTGTGTTTGGAAACCATGCTCCCTGGCGGATAAAGGAGCAAGAGCTCCTTTCTGGAGTGTCCCGGGAAAATGTTTCCCACATTGATTTCCTAAAGATTACGGGGAGATTTTCTGTGGTGTAGAAAATTATATTGTGTAATGTGTTGTATCCATAGAACATCCTCAAATAATTTTGGTGTGGTTAGGGTTAGTGGTAGCAACGCAAGAAATTATATGGTAGGGCTTCCAATTTATCCTTTCTCAGTAATTTATAGATCAAGTTCATTTAGTTTACAAATCAAAAAGGAGTTTTTAAAATAAGTCAGTTGTCTGTCTTAAATCCAGTTGTGTCCGCTGGCCCTGCCACTGTAGTTACTGAGCCAGTGGGGCGGATGTGACCTAGGAGGCAGAGCTGCCTTCAGGCTGCTGCCCTGGAGTTCAGGACATCAGTCACAGCTTGTGACTGAGGCAGCTTAGCAAACTTCTCCAAGCTGTCTCCTCATAGGTAGAGCCAACCTGGACGGGTCTGTCTCTCTAACATCAGATGAGTCGAAACAATATGCAAGGCATGTCCAACCTAGCCTGTGTCCAGAGGTTAATAGACCGTGGCTGCTTGATCATCCACGGTGAGCGCCATCCAGATGTCGCCACCTTTGATGAGTTGGCCCCATGAGTCTGCTTGTGAAGGACCTGTCTTTTACTGTTGTCGTTGTAAACTGATAGTAATTGATATTACAGGCTCCTGATTCTTTCAGAGGGAAGAAATCTCAATCTTCAGCCCACCCCTGACACTGTTGCTCTATGTAGCCCTGGTTATCCTGAAATTATTATGTAGACCAGGCTGGCTTCAAACTCAAAGAGATTCAGCTTCATTTGCCTCCCAAGTTCTGGGTCTAAAGGCGTGTACTTCCATGGCCATCCTAGGAATCTCATTTTTAAAACATCAGAGTGGCAAAGCTAAGCCAGGTCTTCAATCTCTTGCTTAATGTTCAGAATTGCTGGAGCTTTGGGGTTGTGGAGTGTACTGGCTAGTTTTATGTCAGCTTGACACAGGCTGGAGTCCTCAACTGAGAAAATGCCTCCGTCAGATTGGCCTGTGGGCAAGCCTGTGGTGCATTTTCTCGATTGATGGTCAGTATGAGAGGGCCTGACTCACTATGGGTAGTACCCCGCTGGGCAGGTGGTCCTGGGTTATAATGAGAGCAGGTCGAGGAAGCCAGTAAGTAACACCCCTCTTCCCCCCATGGCCTCTGCTTCAGTTCCAGCCCCGAATTCCCTGGATGATGGAATGTGACATGGAAGTGTACGCTAAGATAAACCCTTTCCTCCACAGGCTGCTTTTGGTCATGGTGATTACCACAGCACTAGACACCCTAACTAAGACCTGGGAGAGTGATGTAAGCCCCTCAGTGGGATTGTGAGTCCCTAAAACAGCGTGACTCTCTGGTGTCCGGTGACTGATTGCATTCACTGTGACAGGGACCGGGCAGCTGCATTCCAGTTGCAGCCGGGTTTGCAGCACAATAGTTGCTGCTGACTGTGGAAATATAATTTCACAGCATCTAAATTGTCTGGTTCTTTGTTTGCTTGCTTTTTGAGACAGGGTCTCACTGTGTAGCCCTGACTGTCCTGGAATTCACTGGTAGACCAGGCTGTCCTCGAACTCACAGAGGATTGTACCACTGTGCTTGGCTTAGAGCTTGTTTTATTTGGGGGTTGTAGACATCTACTTTGTTGTAGAAAAATGTCAAAAACACAAGAACACATACACACACAAATTATAATTCTACCACCTAAAGACGTAATGGTTGCAGTTGTGCTGTTCATACTTGGATTTTTTGTGCAAATCTTTTTTAAACATGGAAATGACATTATAGTGTTAGTAACTTGTGTCAAACTTTCACATAAGGTGTTATGAAAATGGCCCTGTGTCTGGGTGGTGGTGGTGGTGGCACACACCTTTAATCTCAGCTCTTGAGAGGCAGGTGGATCTCTGAATTCAAGGCTATGCTTGTAGTAGGAAGGCTGCTCAGCCCCAAAATAATCACACAGAAACTATATTATTTAAATCACTGCTTGGCCCATTAGCTCTAGCTTATTATTGGCTAACACTTACATCTTAATTTAACTCATCTCCCTTAATCTGTGTATTGCCATGTGACTGTGGCTTACCAGCTGTAGTTTCAGCTGTCTCCAGCTGGGCTACATGGCTTCTCCTCCACTCCACCTCCTTTCTCCCAGCATTCAGTTTAGTTTTCCCCTCCTCCCTGAGTTCTGCCCTATCAACAGACCAAGACAGTTTTTTTATTCACCAGTGGTATTCACAGCATACAGAAGGGCATCCCACATCATAAGCTGGTCTACAAAGCAAGTTATAGGACAGCCAGGGCTGTTAAACAGAGAAACCTTGTCTAGAAAAACAGAGAGATAAAAACCAAGCAAATAAGTCCCTTCTTTATACTCTTCAGCCTTGTTTTTAGAGCCTTAGTGATATCTGTGGTATTTAGGAACTTTCATTTATTTAACCCCCTTCCTCCTGTGAGACATGAGTCGTCGTCGTCTTCTTCTTCTTCTTCTTCTTCTTCTTCTTCTTCTTCTTCTTCTTCCTCCTCCTCCTCTTCCTCCTCCTCCTCCTCCTCCTCCTCTTCCTCCTTCTTCCTTCTTTCTTTTTTTTTCTAGACTCACTCTGTAGACCAGGCTGACCTCCAACTCACAGAGATCCACCTGCCTCTGCCTTCCAAGTTCTGGGAATAAAGGTGTATGCCACCACCACCTGGCTTTAAAATTTTTTATTGCATTTATATTGTGGGGGTTCAGAGGAAAGTTTTCACTGTTGTTTTCCTTTTGAGACAGGCTCTCACTGTGTGGTATCTCTGACTGGTCTGGAACTTGCTATAGAGACCATGCTGGATTTGAACTCATAGTGATCTGCCTGCCTCTGCCTCCTGTGTGCTGGTATTAAAGATGTGTGCTATCATCCTACCTCAGAGAACAACTTGTAAGAGTGGGGTCTCTCCTTCCACCCACGAGACCCAGTGATAGATCTCATCAGGCTTGTGCTTGGCAGCTTCACTCACTGAGCCACATCTCTGTCCTGAGGGTAGGGCTTTTTTCCTTAAAAAAGTGTGTGTGTGTGTGTGTATGTGCATGTGCTTGTGCACATGTGAGCGTTCATGTGTCTCTGCATTTGTAGAGACTAGAGGATGTTGAGAAGTTAAGTGATTAAGAGGTCTGCTTGCTCCTGCAGGGGACTCAGTTCAGTTCTCAGTACCCACACTGGGCAGCTCCCAGACACTTAACTCCGGCTCCAGGAGACCCAACACTGTCTTCTGGACTCCAGGACTGCATCCGTGCACATATCCCCACACAGACAGACGTGTACTCATAACTGAAGATAAAAGTGGTTTCTGTTGTTTTGAGAAGAGGATGTTGTTGGCCTGGAGGTATGGCTCAGCCATTAAAGGCTAGGCTCGCAACCAAAAATAAAAGAAGAGGATGTTGGGTCCTTGGATCTAGATGTGCAGGAGTTTATTACAGTGGGTTTGAGGATCTGAACTTCAGTTCTTATGATTAAAATTTTTCTTTTAAAATTATTTTATGTACATGGGTGTTTTGCTTGCATGTATGTCTGTGTACCACATGAATGCCTGATGCCCATAAAGGTCATAAGAGGTCATTGTGTCTCTTGGAATTGGAATCACAACCAGTTGTGAGCCATCATGTGGGAACCTGGAATTGAAACTGGGTCCTCTTGACAGCTGAACCATCTCTCCAACCCCTGGTCCTCATGATGATGCATCATGCACTTTAAGCACCAAGCCATCTCTTTAGCCAAACATAGGAGTTTTAGTGGTCAACTCAGGGTTGGCATGTTGTTCCAAGGCAAATGTTTAGAAGGCTGTGAATAACACATACGTGAAGCTCTGCACTCGCAGTGAGATGATGTGAACACAGCAACTCTCACTCGCGCTGTTCTAGCTTTTAAAGTGGGTAATTACACATCTGCAGCTTCTAAGCCTCAGTGCGGTGGGGTCCATCCTTTGTCATGGCTGCATATTGCTCCTGTCTCTGTTTGGTGGTAGCCAGGAGATCATGCAAGCCTTTATTGAGTGTTCTCTGAGCGCTGTGTCGTAGGATTAAGTTTGCCAGGCAGGAAGTGTTTGCTCACTAGGATAAGTAAAATAACTTTTTAATTACTGCCCCTTAAAATTTTATTATCTATTTATTTATGGATGGAGATAGGATCTTTTGTAGCCTCCAACTCACAGAGCCTGATCTTGAACTTGTGATCCCCCCGCCTCCCAGGTGCTAGGGTTGCAGGCATGTGCCACCATGCGTGGTTCATTTGTCCATTCTCGTGGGTGTTCGTGAGTTTCAGCTTTGCAGCAGCAGTACAGATTCCCTATCACGTTCCTTTCAGTTGTATGGAAAGTTTAAAGTTTCAACAATGCTAATTTTGTTAAGGGACATAGTTACCCCCACCTCGGATGGAACCCAGAATCTCATGCATTCTTGGTAAGCACCCAACAATTGAGGTACATCCCCAGCCTAGGAACCCTTTATTTAAAAGTAGTGACCCACGCCTTTAATCCCAGCACTCAGGCGGAGAGGCAGGCAGGCAGATCTCTGTGAGTTCTGGCAGTCAGGGCTCTGTTACAAGAGAAACCCTCAAAAAGCCAAGCCCAAAACAACAACAAAAACAGTAGAGACGAGGTGGGTCTGTGGTACCTCGTGACCCTAGCTACTGTGGATGTTGAGGCAGGAGGATCACAGATTCAAGACCTGCATAGGCAATTTAGCAAGACCCTTCTCTAAATGAAAAATATGAGAAGGGCTGGGAATATAGCTCCATGGTAGAATGCTTGCCTAGTGTGCCCAGGGCCGAGCGTTCAAGTCCTAGTACCACCCTCCCCCAAATCAAAATGACTTAAAAATGGAAGTTGTTCCTCTTATTTGTGAGAAGGCAGGCGAAGTGGTGCTGTTGAAGTCTGTCAGATAACCAGAAAGCAGAGCCCAGTTAACTGGACACCAGGCCTCTGTGGGCACCGTATGCCTGCATCTGAGCCCTGTTCATCCACCGGAACAGCCTTCCCTTGTTTCCCTATACCTGAGCAGTCATTGTGATTTCCTTTTCTGTTTCCTTTAAATGTGTTTCATTTCTCAAGTCATTTTTTCTGAATATTAAGCTTTTTACTTATAAAAAAGTCCTAGAGCAGGCACGCTTACAGAACTGATCAGCTCAGGCCACTTAACTGAGCACCTGAAAGACTCTTGGATGCCCCAGGGTTTCCTTCTGCATCTTAACTTACTTTGTTTTTGTTGAGATATGGTCTCAGGTAGCCTGGCCTGGAGCTTACGTAGCTGAGGGACTTTGAACTGATCTTCCTGCCTCTACCTTTTGAATGCTGGGATTACAGGTGTGCACCACCACTCCCAGCTCCGGTTCTGGCTTTATCCCTAACTATCATTGTTTTGGTCCTTGGGTCCAGCCTTCTTGGGGTGGCCATCTTCCCCAAGAAGCCAGTGTAGAGCCTGGCCCACCCTGTAGTGTTTATGGTTGTCAACTCTCCAGACCACTGCAGGTGGCTGTGTCAGCAGGTGGGTGTGAACACGTGTATACGTAGGTCACCTTTGCACTCATTGTACTTGGCTCTGTATCCCTATTTTATGTTTGCTTTTGTAACTCTCGCTCAGTGGTTATTCCCACTTTACAGCTGAAAAGACGAAGGTTTAGAGGGGTTTTAAAGTGGCCAGCTCGGGGCCACACAGAAGAGAGCAGAGCCAGGAGTTCCTGCAACTCCCAAACTCTGGATCTCAGCAGCTGTTGGAGCACTTGGAGAGCTCAGTAAAGCTCTACTTAATTTCCTAGAATAGTTGCTTTTACATACCTTACTCCATGTTGCGCCTTTCACCAACATTAACTCATTTTGTCTTTGTAACAACTCACTGGTGAAGGGCACATGCAATGCCACCCAGGTAGCAAGCTGCCGGGAAGTGGGAGGCTTGGTTCTGAACCCAGGCAGACTGGCTCCAGCCTTCTGGCTTAGTTACTAAGCACCTGGGAATTCTTTCTTTTTCCCAAGACTGGAACACAGCCCTGCGGAGCACGTTGATTATGTAAAATTGGATCAGCTCATTTCTTTCTAACCACTGGCCGTTTCTCTGGGATATAGGAAAGTTGGATGGAGAGATGTCTTTAAATGTACGCCAGCTCTCTGGTTCAGAGCATGTGCGGAATGATGCTCTTGTGGCACAGGAAGAGGGAGAAACCTCCCATATGCCTCTCTGAGAGGCCTTGGTTTCCTCAAGACAGGTTCATGGAGCCATGCATCTTACCTGGGAGAAAAGCCAGACTCCTCCGTCAGGTGAAAGTGGTTAAGGTTGATGAAATGCCAGGTACACTGGTGTGGCCAAAGTGAGTTCAGGGAAGTGAGTCTGAACCGCTAGTGAGAAGCCAGAGGCGTGTATGTGTGCGTGCATGCGTGTGTGAATGTTTGCACATGCTCATAGCTGCACACTGTGTATGGGTATGTGTGAATGTGTATGTGTACACACACTCATACCCATGTACCACATGTGCTCTTGTTTGCATGGGTGTGCTCTTGTAACCACACACTGTTGTGTGCTTCTGCGCAGCTATTGCTTTCTGCTCTCCCTTCTCAGTTCCCACCCTTAGTCTTTACAACTGGGTCTTGCTTTCTCAAATAATAATTAGTCTTCAGAAAATGATCTTCAGAGACTCTAATCTGCCTGGGTCAAATGATGTGGCTAATAGTTGAAGCCTGGAGTTGTGAGATGGGAAATGTTGTTTGCCATAATCCTTGCTGTTTCAATCTTAAGTTCTTCAGTGAGAGCATTAGTGTCCATTTTACTGATGAAATTCAAAGAGGGATTGCGGCCCTCCTCCCCACGTGGCCCTTAGGGTTGTCGTGTGTGGAGCTCACAGCTCCTGGACTGATAGAGGAGACTGAGTCAGAGGCTGGAAGCAGCCCCTGGGTCCTGTATGGTTGGCAGTCATGGGGCGCACTATTACTTTACCTAGCAATAAGGACAGCTCAGATGTGGAAATTGGCAGAGAGTCTGGATTTGTCACTTGTAATCTGTTGCTTTCTCCATAATTGTCCATATAAGATCCAGCTGGAGACTCGTTTCCTTGCTAGTCGCTCCTCAGCTGTTCATTTTGCTCTCATTATCAGACAGAGCAGATTTTCAAAAAGGCGTTTAAGTCAACAGCTCAGTATTTATGGCTTTGCTTTACTGTTTAGCAGTTTTCTCTTTTTAAAGAGTGCTTAAGAAATCGGACCCAGGGCTTGTTTTCAGATAGGGTCTCACTGTTTTACTGTAGCCCATGCTGCCCTCTCATTCTACTGACAGCCTCCCCGGAGCTGGGATTACAGGTATGCACCGTGTGTGTGTGTGTGTGTGTGTGTGTGTGTGTGTGTGTGTGTGTGTGTGCGTGGGGAGAGAGAGAGAGAGAGAGAGAGAGAGAGAGAGAGATAGGTTGATTCAGAAGCTGTGTAGTTTAGTTTAGCCTGGCCATGAACTGCCTTGCCTGTATGCTGTAGTACAGGCTGGACTTGAACTTTTAATCATTCCTCATTGCCTTCCAAGGGCTACTAGTGCAGGTTTGTGCTCCTCCACCCTGATAAGGAGGCTCTCAACAACTTTGCAGTTCATTTACAAAGGGAACATTTGTGTTACAAGTACTTAACCGCGTCTCATTCTCTCGTCAGGCGCTTAGGAAAACCTGATTTTTTTTGAGTGACATTTCACAGTCATTTAAACTTGTCTTTGATTTCCCAGAGGAGTGTGTGTGGTTGTATGATTGTCATGCTGATAAAGAGGCAGTGATGAAGCAAACTCCAAAATTGTTTTTGTTGAAAGAACATAGAAACTGATTTCCTCTTTTTAAAATTTATTATTGTGTGTGTATGATGCATATATGTGGGTACACATGCTGCAGTGCATGTGTGGAGGTCAGAGGGCACCTTTATGGAGTCCATTTTTTCCTTCAACCTTTATGTGGGTTATGGGGATCAAACTCAGAACTCCAGTCTTGTGTGTCAAGTGTCTTTACCTCCAGACCCATCTCAATGGCCTCAAACTGATTTCTTTATTTTTTAAAGACTTGTTTTAAAAATGTTTTAAATCATGTGTGTGCGTGTGTGTGTGTGTGTGTGTGTGTTTCCATGTGTGTCCCGTGGGTATGTGCATGTGAGTACAGGTACCCTAAGAGGCCAGAGGCATCCGATCCCCTGAAGCTGAAGTTATAGACAGTTGTGTGCTGCCTAAGAAACTGGAAACTGAACTTGTGAACCTAGAAACTGAACTTGGGTCCTCTGGAAGAGCAGCCAGCAACTGAGCTATCTCTACAGCCCCTAATAATGACTTCTTATGTGTTTAGCTGCTCAGTGGTGGTTCACACCTTTAATCCCAGCACTTGGGAGGCAGAGGCAGACAGATCTCTGTGAGTTTGAGGCCAGTGTGGTCTACAAGATCTAGTTCCAGGACAGGCCCCAAAGCTACAGAGAAACCCTGTCTCGAAAACAAAACAAACAAACAAACAAAATGTCTGTTTTCATATTAATGGTGCTTTCCGTTGCTTTGTAATGGATATTAATTGTCATTCTGATATTCAGAATGGGAAGAAGCTGCAAGGGAGCACAAGAACTCTCCATGCTTCTTTTTAATGCTTTTAAAATTATGTCGGTGTGAAGTCACATCTGTAATCCTAATACCCAGGAGTAGGATTGCTGAAGGTCTGGAGCCAGCCTAGGCTACATAGGGAATTCCAGGTTAGCATAAACTACAAAGCAAGACCCCGCCTCAAAAACACACAATAAAAACACTGACTGCTCTTCCAGTGGACCCAGGTTTGATTCCCAATACCTCCCATGGCAGCTCATGAACTGTAACTTCAGTTCCAGGGGATCTGATAGCTTCTTATGATCTCCAAGGACATCGGGTACATACATAGCACACAGGCATACATGCTGGCAAAATAATTATGCACATAAAAATAAAATGAATTTGAAAAAGTGAACAACAAACCAAAATGCACAAACAACAGTGGCCTGAGTTTGGGTCTTGCTTTTCCCCCTGCCGGCTGACACAGCTTCCTTATCTCTTTGTCTCATTTCCATCATCTATAATAATAGAACGTCAGCTAGGTATGGTAGTGTGTGCTGTAATTCCAGGACTTGGGAAGTGGGGGTTGCAGGATCAAGGTCACCTTTGGCTACATGGTGAATTCCAGGCCAGCCTGAGCTGCAGGAGACTCTATCTCTAAAATAACAAAAATAAATAAAAATAAAAAAACATAACAAACAAACAGAAAAGGAAGAGCTCTCCTAAGCGGTTTTCTGAAGGTTCCATCATGAACTATGTGTGGATGCGTACAGACAGCTAGAACGCAGCAGGGCGGCTGAGGAGTGTTAGTATCTGCACAGAGGAGACCTAGCCTCCTCCTGGGCGCCCAGCCATGCAGTTGTGGGTTAAATTGTCGTCGGTCCTGAGGAGTGCGGAGGAGGAGGTGGCAGCTGGGCACGGAGATAGTCTGGAAGTCCTTTCTCGGCCATGCAGGTTCTCTCAGGATCCAGAGCGCTGAGAAGGTTGGGTGGAGGCGGGAGGGGAACTGCTGGGGTGAAAGTGGAGGCTAGACCTGTTTGCCCAGTTGGTGCCATGAGGCCCCTGCACAGTCAGTTAAGGTGAGGCTGCTGGGTCGGCTGGCAGCAGATTGTCCAGGCTTGAATGCTGGGCCTCAAGAAGTATATAGACTTTGGAGAGAACTGAGGAATCAGAGTAGTCCAGAAACTCATTTAGTCTCAGCAGGACTGTAGAGTCCTTTGGTCTACAGTTGTATCTTTGTTGGGAAAGATACAGTTCGATCAAGTGATTATGGATCTAGTACCTTTGTGAAGTAAATTTTATTTACTGCAGTATTCTGTTAAGTAAAGAAACTCCTCAGTGCTGTTGGGTCATCATGAGGCATTACCGTGTGCACTGTTCTGTATGCTGCCGCCCTGGGTGTGTGTCCACTAACCTTGTTATAGAAATAAATGCCAGGCTCAGGCCCAGTCACTGTCTGCACAGTGTGGCCTTGACTTCCAAGCCTTGGTTTGTTTCACTGTGTAGCCCTGGCTTTCCTGGAGCTCACTCTGTAGACCAGGCTGGCCTCACACTCAAAGAGATCCACCTGCCTCTGCCTCCTGAGTGCTGGCATTAAAGGTGTGCACTACCCAGCTTACTTTTAAAAATGTATCCATTTATTTATTTTAATGTGTGTGGGTGTTTTGCATGTGTGTCACTTGTGTGCCCGGTGTTGTCACAGGCCAGAGGAGGACATTGGATCCCTTGGAACTGGAGTTACAGATGGTTGTGAACCTCTAAGTTAGTGCATGGAAACCCTGAGCCCTCTGGAAGAAGACGCAGTGCCATTAACCACCGAGCCATCTCTGCAGCCCCTCAGCCTTATCCTTTTATGCTTTCTCTTGGCTCAAGGTGCATCTCAGTGTAGAGCACTTGCCTAATGTGCAAGGTTTGCTGTGCAGTGCTGCCAAAGGAAAGAAGTATGAGTGGGATTGAATACATGAGCACTGCAGGCTCAGGTCTATATATTCTTACCCCTGAGTGTCTCTGTGTGCTCACAGGAACATTCCAACACCCAAGCCCAGAGTACCCTTCTTGAGGAAGCTATTGTCTTGCCCTCTAACACTGGGGAGTCTCTAGAAACATGTCCTATTGCTCCACCATGTACTCAGGTCTGTGCAGTACAGTTGGATGGGGAAGGGGAAGGCCTGTGCTAACACATTTCCAGATGCATGTCGAGCCTCCGAGAAAACACTTCCTAGGCCTAATAACTTCGAGCTCATCCTGCCAAGATTTCTCCATTGTACCCTGTTCTGTGTCCTGAACTGGCTTAAAGCCATCCATGGTTCACATGGGGTTAATAGCAGTAGTTAGCACCTGATCCATGTTTCTACATGCATTTAAGTGATCAAAATGTGGGCTACTCTCTGGGAAAGTTGGGGGAATTGTGCTGATTTGGAGCCAAAGGACAATTGGCAGTTTCTTCATTTAATGAGTGTCTTGCCTGTGCCGGATCACCTTGTTGGCTAGAGGAGTTACAGAGAGAAAAGACATCTCCATTCAGCCATTTGATCATCTGCTGGAAGAGCGAACAGGCAATAATCCTGTGGTGAGTGCTGTGGATGGAAGGATACTGCGGGCTTTCCAGAAACCAAGGATGAGCTTCCTTCCCAGGACAGGAAGGCTAAGGAACTGTACAGGCAGAGGAGGGGAAAGCCAGAGCTGCCTCAGGCTAGAGAAGAGCAGGGCGCATTGAGGCAGTCCAGCCTGAAGCTGGGGAGGATGTGAGAGCAAGGCCTGAGCTGTGGAGTAGATAGCTGGGCAGGAGGCAGAGCTGATAGCGTTAGGTGGCCAAGCTAAGGTGCAGCACCGATAGCATTAGGTGGCCATGTTAAGGTGCAGAGCTGACAGCGTTAGGTGACCATGTTAAGGTGCTGGGTTTTACAGCGATAAATGACGGGAGCCAACTCAACATGTTAGAGAGATCGGTTCATTGTTTTTTTAATGAAATGAATTTGTGGGCTAGGGGTTGCAAAATGATAAATATCCTGATGGAGCAGGAAGAAGGCAAGTGAGAGCATCAGAAGATGGAATGGATAGGATGCTGTGACTGTTGGTTTGCACTGAGAAGCTCCTCTGTCCCGTGTCTTAGCATCAGGCGTGAAGCTGCGGAGTGGGACTGTATGGAAGGAATGGATTTTTGTGGGTCATAAGTGAAACAAAATGCCTTTCCTTCTTGGGGGGCTGTTCTTGCTTTCAGACACCTCAGGTTGTGTGGCGCGCGTGGGAGTTTGTAGCTAAGGCCTAGAGTTGAATGATGACTCTTTGTTTTGTTTTGTTTTGTTTGAGGCCAAGTCTGACTGTCCTGGAACTTGTGTAAAGCAGGCTGGCCTCAAACTCACAGAGATCCTCCTGCTTCTACCTCCCAAGTGCTGGGGTTAAAGGCATGTGCCACACCAGCTTACCCAGCTTAACGATAACTTTTAAAAGCAGACAAATGAGTCGGTCTTCCAGTTTGTTTTACTTACTCTTTGTTATGGCAGCACTTGTGTCTTCCAGTGGTAGTCCACAGAGAAGTCCTGTGATCCTTGGACCAAGTGGGAGCCAGCAGAGGAGGCCCGCCTTCCTTCGCCTGCAGGACCTGACAGTTATTTGCTCACTGATACACAGAAAGCCCAGTCAGCGCTTCCTGTGAACCATTTAGTGTATGGACTCTAAGGGTTCGTAAGACTTAGAGCTCGCTCTGCTCTTTCTTTGTCTGAACTGTGCTGGGATAGCTCTTCCTCACACACAGGATAACAGCAGGGTGGGGGTGGGAGTGGGGTGCCATTGGCTATCATGGCCTGTGCTTCCACCCTCGTGTTGGACTGTCACTCATAAGGACTGTGCGGGTAGCACCGAGGACATCTGGAAAAGGCAGAACGGGGCAGGAGAGATGACTGGATGAAGAGTACTTCCTGCTCCACAGAGTACCTGGGAGCTCCAGGGCTGTTTGACCTCTGTGGGTGCCTCCTTGTACACACACACACACACGTAATTTTAAAAAAATCTTGAAGACCAAAACCAAAAACTAGTTTTAATTTTAGAAAGAAAGAAAATAGGCAGATCAAGTTCCCAGGGCTTTGTGATTGTGACCCCTACAGTCCTGACTCCGAGAGGCAGCTGAAACCATGGACCATTCCCTTTCATGCGGAAAGGAAGCTGTTCTCTTCGGGCAGCCAATTCAGACATCTCTCAGCTCCATCTTCAGTTTTCCTGTTAACATGAATCCCTGACAGTTTAGAAAAAATGGCAGTGATGTGCAGGGCTGAGAATCCTCAGGTGATAGACCCGACCCGTGGCAGCATAAGCCCTGACTTCTTGTCCTTGGAATCTGCGCTGTGTGCTGAGGAGGGCCTGCGTCTAGGATGTGGCTGTGTACCAGGATGGTGCACCACCGCAACAGCATGTAACCTGCTCCACTCAGGAGTGCACACTGCAAGGAAACAGACATGCTGCATGAGCACTGTTGCTGGGCTGAGCATGTGCAACCTGAGTTCCATGTTGAGATGCGACCACCACTCGTGATCCACCCCTTGAATGTCAAGCATGTCAGGATTTCATAGTAATTAGGGGATGGCTCTCTAAGTAACTGCTGGGATGACCAGATCACATCTTCAGGTTGTCGTTCACTGTGGCTTGTGTCACTCATTGTGTCAGTGTCAGTGTCAGTATTCCTCCGATCCAGGTGTAACATGGTCCTCACCACTCGGGAATGTTGCTCCCTCTGAAGACAGCATCTGAAAGCTTTCCTCCCCCAGCAGCCCCCTGGAGAGTGGATGGGCTTCAGTCCCATTCTCTCAAGAGCTTTTTGTGGATTCTCTCAAACCTTGGCTGGGCTCTTTAGGGGAAAGTGCTGCAGACTCTGAGTCCAAGTGGCCCTCTATGGGTAGGACAGCAGGCTAGTTGGGGGAGAAAGACCCTAGTATTTTTTTCCAAGAGTATTTTGCCTGCATGTATGTGTGTGTGTGTGTGTGTGTGCGCGCGCGCGCGCATCACATATGTGTTTGGTGCCATCAAAGGTCAATGAGGGTGAGTAGGATCCCCTGGAACTTGAGTTACAGCCTGTTGGGGGTACTCACATAGGTTCTGAGATATGCAATGGGCCCTCTACAAGAGCCACAAGTACGTTTAATTGCTTAGTCATCTCCAGCCCAGGAAAGACCCTTGTCTCTGAGAAGGAGTTGGCAGCATGCTTTATGAAAGAGGTAGATTGAAATAGTTGGGAAGGACCGAACAGACATCTGCTTAGAGATTTGCCTCACTCTCCTGCCGAGCGGACATTAGATCATTAGATCAGAGGGAGCACTCTCCTGCAGCATGAACATTAGATCAGAGGGAGCACTCCTGCGGAGCACACATTAGATCAGAGGGAGCACTCTCCTGCAGCATGAACATTAGATTAGAGGGAGCACTCTCCTGCAGAGCAGACATTAGATCAGAAGGAGCACTCTCCTGTGGAAAAGACATTAGATCAGAGGGAGCACTCTCCTGCAGAGCTGACATTAGATAAGAGGGAGCACTAGATAAGAGGGAGCATCAGGAAGAACACTTTGATACCATGGTTAGAGTACCATTGGCGAGAACATGATATATTTTGAACTGAGAAATTAATTTTGAGTAACATTTGTGCTTCTTCATGTATATACATATGTGTTCATGTGTGTGTGGAAGCCAGGGGTTAATGTTAAGTGTCTTTCTCAGTCATTCTCAACCCGTTTGAGACTGGGTCTCTCCCTAGACATGGAGCTCATGGATTTGACTAGACTGTTGACCAGCAAGCCTTAGAGAATCAACCTGTCTCTGCCTCCCCAGTGCTAGGGTTACAGACACTTGCCACCTTGCTCAGACTTTTTTGTGGGTGCTGGGGAACAAATTCAGGTCCTCATGCTTGCATGACAAATGCTTTGCTGACTGAGCCATCTCCTCAGATTCCTATTTATTTATCTTTTCAGACACGATCTCATATATTCCAGGCTGGTCTTGAACATACTATGTAGCTGAGAATGACTGAACTTCTCATCCTCCGACCTTCACCTCCCGAGTGCTGGGACTGAACCCAGAGCTTTGTCCACCCTAGGCCTTTAGTAACTGAGCTATAGCTCCACTCCCTGCTTGATTATTTTGAGACATAGCTTCTTCTGTAACCCAGGCTGGCCTTGAACTCACGTTCCTCTTGCCTCAGCCTCTTTGTTGCTAGGACTGCAGGCTCGCATACTGTGTTTGGCCCGTCTTTGCATATCTGGTGTGTAGCAGTGAGATGCTGTGATTACATACAGACCCTTCTCTGGTGGCCTGTTGCCTGCAGTGTGATGCCTCTTCTCCTGACCTCCATGTGACTCACTATTGTTGGTTTCCTCTCCTGTACTTTGTAAAGGGCACTGGCTTCTGCAGAGGGGAATTTATCATTTCTTCAAATGTTTTAATGTATTTCTGTGTGTTGGGACCTGTCCTCAGACCCAGACGCAGAACCATGGATCATCGAGTAGCTGTGCTTAAGTGATACTTTTCTCCAGCCAGACCTTTAATCCCAGCACTTGGGAGGCAGGGGCAAGTGGATCTCTGAGTTCCAGGCCAGACAGCCAGGGCTACACAGAGAGAAACCCTGTCTCAAAAAGACAAAAGAAAAAAAAAAGTATTCCTTTCTTCAGGACTGGAGAGATGGCTCAGCAGTTAAGGGCGCTGTTCTTACAGAGGACCTGGGTTTGATTCCCAGCGCTCATATGGTGGCTCCCAACCACCTGTAACTCCAGTTCCAGAAGGTAACAGTGCCCTCTTCTGTCCTCCATAGGCACCAGGCGTGTTCATGGTGCTGTGTACATGTATCCAAGTCGGTAAAATACTCACACAAATGAAATACAAAAGCCCCAAGACACAAACAGTGTTAATTAAAGCTTCACACACTGTCTGAGGACGTAGTCATAGTGTAGCGAGTCACTTGCTGCTTGTGGAGTGATGTGGTTGACACTCTTTCCTTTCTGTGGTGGTTTGTGTTTGCAGTACTGAAATGCTAGGCTAGCACTGTCATGGATCCAGCCTCACCGTGTACTCTGCAGTTAATTAGGGAGCTAGTCAGCCTTTTCTAAGAGTGAGAAAGGGACAGATTCAAGGGTTTTGTTTTTTAAAAGTCCTGACCAATGCTGGTTTGGCCAGGATGTGAGAAACAACATGCACTGCCCTCTGTCTCCTAATGCTTGCATCTCCCCTCCCGTCACACCTGGGCTCAGCTTCTTAAGTGCTTTAGGAGGAAACTGCTCTCAATAAAGTGAGACCTTGGCACTCTACTGTGGCACTGCACGCAGGCCCATCCCAAGGCTCCCAGTTCCCCACACTCGGTTGTGTGGTTGCTTCTTCCTGGCGATTTTGCCGAGGTTTCTGGGAGCATCAGTGAGAAAGGCAGAGCTGTCTGTGGGAGGAGAATATGACTTAGAAATATTGCCTAACAAAAGCTGTCATCTGCATGACCTCAGACAAATTGCTTCATGTATCTGATTTTCAAACAAGGCTCATGTATTATGTGCGAGCGTATGGGGCCAGCGTGAATCTGGAAGCCAGAGGAAAGCTTGGTGGAGTTGGTCTTCTCTTTCCTTCTTTTTGTGCATTCTGGAGATTGAACTCGGTTGCCAGGCTTGCTCATCAAGCAGCTTTACCTGTCAAGCCATTCTGCTGGTCCCTTTATTCGTATTTTTTCAGCTGTGAAGTGGGACTGTGTTTTACTCTAAAATGGAATTTTTGTTGTATCATGTATGTAGAGTCCTTCTGTTTGAAGCAAGGAGTATTAACTATTCACATATTCTGTGATATTCTGATATGCCCTGCCTATCAGATATTTTCATTATGACTCATAACAGTAGCAAAATTACAGTTTTGAAGTAGCAATGAAATAATTTTATGGTTGAGGTCACCACAACATACGGATCTGTATTAGAGGGTTGACATGTTAGGAAGGCTGAGAACCACTGCTCTAGGGTATGCACAAATGGGTTTGTTTCCTGTATTCTTGCCCCTGTGGCACTGCACACTTAGGACATTCTCAGTCCTGGTTAGCGCCGTGGCCTGCCTTGCATGGTGTGTGTGCGTGTGTGTGCTGTGTTGTGCATGGAGACATTTGTCCTATAGCACTCATGTGGATTTAGTAATACATTGAGGTTGCCAGCTTGTACAGTGGTGTTTCTTTTTTCTTTTCAGGCAGGGCCTTGCTGTGTAGGAGGAGAGCCAGCTTGTTTGTCTCGGCTGCCTGGAACTAAAATAATCACACATAAACTGTATTCATTAAATCACTGCTTGGCCCATTAGCTCTGGCTTCTTATTAGCTGACTCTTACATATTAATTTAACCCATTTCTATTAATCTGTATACTGCCACGAGGCTGTAGCTTACCGGGTAAAATTCCTAGCATCTGTCTCCGGTGGCTCCATAACTTCTCCCCTGATTCCACCCTTCTTTCTCCCAGCATTCAGTCCAGTCCTCCCTGCCTACCTAAGTTCTGCCCTATCAACAGGAAAAGGCAGTTTCTTTATTCATTAATGGTAATCACAGCACATAGAGGGGACTCCCACATCATTACCATGTAACCTGGGCAGGCCAGAACTCTCCTGCAGTTTCCCTCCCAAGTGCTGGGATTACAGGGGCTGTGACCCTTACAGTCCCAAGATTTCCAGAAGTTTTTCTCTTTACTGAACTTTCGATGGATGAAGCTGTAGAAATGAAGCATCGGTGTAGGGAGGTGGCTCTTTGCTGAAGTGCTTGCTGTGATGGCATGGTGACCAAATTCAGATGCTCAGCATTCGTCCTGGGATGTCAGCACTGGGGAGGGGTGCAGAGGCAGAAGGGCATAGATCTCACTGGCCAGCTAGTCTACCCAGTTGGCTCCAGGTTAAGTGAGGGGTCCTTTCTCAAAAGCAGTAGGGTGAGGGAGATTTGGTCTCTGGTCTACACAGACTCACACGCATGCACGCAAAAGAAACTGTGAAAATAAAAGAGGATCTTGCTGTGTTTTTGTCCTGAGGTAGGTCAGCTGGGCTTTGGACTCTGCCTTGTCTCTCTTCTGCCTGGGGTCCACTCCAAGGTTGAGCCAGTCATCCTGTCCTGGTTCTGCATCCGGGAGCCTAGGGATCTAGGGGACAGGCAGTGTGTCAGTGGGAGGGAAACCGGGCATGGAGTGCTGAAGTGCGAGACAAGTCTGGGCCACAGCACGCTTGTTGTTGCTGTTACTGTTTGTCTTTCCAGACAGGGCTTCTCTGTGCAGCCCTGGCTGTCCAGGATCTCGCTCTGTAGATCAAACTGGTCTCAAACTCAGAGATCCACCTGCCTCTGCCTCCTGAGTGCTGGGATTAAAGGTATGTGCCCCTATGCCTGGCTCCTAGTGTGTGTGTGTGTGTGTTTTAACTTGCATTTGTTAATTTATGTATTGTGTATGGGTCCAGGCATGCTATGGCATGCAGGTGAAGGACAGAGGAAAGTTCCCTTTCAGCATGTGGAACCCAAGGACCAGACTTAGTTGGCAGGTGTGGGAGCCTTTACCTGCTGAGCCTCTCACCACAGCGAGCTCTTTAGTAAGTATTGCTGCATCAAACTGTGAAAGCTGTGTTGTCAGACAGAGTGCTCTCTTGGGGCCTGGGAGGTGGCTCCCTGGGTAAAGTGCTTGTCACACAAACATGAGGACCTGAGTTAAGATCTCTAGACCTAGTGGAAGGTAAGCTGAGTGTAATTCCAATATTAGGGAGGCATAGACAAGAGGGTTTGGCAGCTCACTGGCCAGTCAGCCTAGCCTAGCCTAGCCTAGCCTAAGCCAAGCTCCAAGTTCATTGAGAGACTGTATCTCAGAAACTATGTAGGAGAGGGCTGGGTGTGTGGCTCACACCTGTAGCATTCCGAAGGCCGAGATTACAGATGTGGGGCTAGCTGTGAGTCTGGGGCCACCATGCTTGTATAACAAGTTCCAGGCCAGCCAGGAGACCTTATTTTAATAACAGCAAAT
Organism: Myodes glareolus; assembly: GCF_982192425.1. Lineage (NCBI taxonomy): Eukaryota > Metazoa > Chordata > Mammalia > Rodentia > Cricetidae > Myodes > Myodes glareolus. Next base: position 67,199,692 of record NC_142043.1, on the reverse strand, counting down.
GTGGGACGTGCGTACACACACACACACACACACACACACACACACACACACACAAATTCCTGTGAAGTCTCTGCTTTAAAAATAATGCAGAGAGATCCTGGCTTTCAGAAACTTATATCAACAAGAAGTGAATTGCCAGGTTTTCCAGATGTCTCGTCTTAAGGAAACATTTCCTCATTTGGTCTATTGGAAAAGTTTCCCTTTGCTCTGAAATATGCTCTGCGCCCACGTAATTTAAAAATAAACATATTTGACTTCAGAATCCCATCTGCATTGGGTTTGTAATCCTGTGTAGTTCACTTGGGAATTACACTGTATAAAAGTAACGGCAGATGACACCGCATTCTTTGACACTAAAGTTTGGAGACATCTTCTTAGGTTATTTGGTGTGTCCTAGATCTTCTCTCCACATTGGTTGGTCATGGGAACACATAGCTCCGGTTCTCCAAGGCAGCCTCAACATTAGCACTTCCTGGAAGGTGTTTGTCCTGCTGGGCAGCTACCCTGCCCCCCTCTGCTCTGATTGGGTGTGGTGTGTTTGCCAGAAGTCCAGGATGGTGATTTGTCCTGGGGTGTAAGGGTGGGACCTGTGAATTCTCATAAGAGCCTGTTATTAAGATAGAGTGAGACTGACCCCTGCCTCAGGGTCCAGCAGCGTGTCTCATGTCGTGATGTCTTTCCTCAGGGTCCAGCAGCGTGTCTCATGTCGTGATGTCTTTCTTCAGGGTCCAGCAGCGTGTCTCATGTCGTGATGTCTTTCCTCAGGGTCCAGCAGTGTGTCTCATGTTGTGATGTCTTTCACACGCATTCCTGCCTCGTTGCTGTCTGTTGTGAGGTGCCGGTACCAGCATCAGCTCCGTGAACCTTCAGGAATCCTACAAACATCTCTTCCTTATAAGGCACTCAGTCTCCGGCATTTCCTTACAATGACAAAGACTTGACAAACACACCCTCCTGCCTGTGTTAGAGTAAAGGTCCCATGCTTAGGACAGGGTCTTCCTCTTTTCCAGAGAGGCACAGGCCCTTCTGATGGACATCTCTGTTTTTGGAGCATCATTGTCTTAGTTAGGATTTCTATTTCTGTGATGAAACACCATGACCAAGGCAACTTGGGGAGGAAAGGGAGGAAAGGAAAGCTTATGCTTCTGTAACACAGTTTCATTATCAAAGGAGGTCAGGGCAGGAACCTGGAGGCAGGAGCTGATACAGAGGCCGTGGAGGGGCTGCTTCCTGACCTTCTCAGCCTGCTTTCTTATAGAACCCAGGACCACCAGCCCAGGGATGGCACCACCCACCATGGACCACTAATTAAGAAAATGCCATGTAGGTCTGCTGCCTACAGTCCAGCTCTATGGAGTCATTTTCTTAAGTGATATTTCCTCCTCTCAGGATGACTTTAACTTGTGTCAAGTTGACAGAACTAGCCAGGACAATTACACAGTGCCTCAGTCTGTTTCTTTATTTGACCCATCACCAACCCTTCCTGCATTTTATGTAAATCTTGCACCAGTGTAGGCTGGCAGGGAAGGAGCTGGGAGAGGAGGAGGGCTCAGAGAAGCAACCTCAGCACCCTGCTGGTCGCTTTCTCTGTCTGAGTGAAGGACAGAGTTGCTGATGGGGAAATGCTGGCGCTGACTGGGGACTGGCCCTCAGCTGAGGGAGGAGCTGCTGCTTGACAGTGGCCTTTTCTTCCAACACTTTTCAATTCGGTAATTTCTCCTCTTCAAACCCCGTGAGCTCTGCAGCCCCACCCTGAGTTCCAAATGACCTGTTGAGATTCTTAGAACCGCTGTATGGAGAGAGCTACAACTTTGTGAGAAGAACGAGCATCACAAATGAAGTGTGCTGGTCCCGCTGGTGGTGGCGCCTGCCTTTAATCCCAGCACTTGGGAGGCAGAGGCAGGCGGATCTCTGTGAGTTCGAGACCAGCCTGGTCTACAGAGCAAGTTCCAGGACAGACTCCATAGCTACCCTGTCTTGGAAAACCAAAAAGAAAGAAAAAAAAAAGGAACGTGTCACGCTGTCCAGCCTTGCTCCATGTTTCTCTGTTATGCTGACTGGACTGTGGTTGGTTAGTTAGTTGGTCTGTCATCTCTCTTTCGCCCAGCAGAGTCTTACTTAGTCACTTAGTCTAGGCTAGCCTAGTGCTCACTGTGTTGCCCAGGTTGGCTACCTCAGCTTCCTGTGTAGTGTGATTTCAGGGTAAGCCAGCACACCTGGCAGAAGGGTCTTGGTGAGTAGAGGCTCTTTGCTTTTTTTCCAACAGGATGGAAGAAAGAGACACCCTGTTGATGGAGAATACACACCTGTGGCCCTGCTTCCGGCCTGACCTCTGCTTTAGACCTAAGGCCAGGGGGGCCCATGGCCAACTGGCCCATGGCTGCCAGGTATAGAAAGCATGGAGCCTCGGGTGCTGTTGTAGAGCCGCAGGAATGTGGGCTTGGAGAAGAGGCTCTCCTTCTCACACTTGAGCACTCCTAGGAGCCCGACTTTCTCCTCCGCTCCTACCTCACTCTTCCCTCCACCTGTCCCTAATGTCAGTTCCCTGCTGGTCCGTCCAGAGACTGAGTCTGGCCGTCAGGACTCACAATGTCGAGACCTTGGTGTGGGGCTTCTGGGTGAAAATCAAAGGGCAGATGAGGCAGGTACCGCTTGGGATGTGCACTGGCTGCCCCTCAGCACAAAGTTTTATAACACTGTGCCTCAGTTTCCTCACTTCCCAATGCCTCATGCAGTTGATGTGAGGAGCAAAGGATCTCATCCGATAGAGTTTCTAGCAGAGCCTGACGTGTGGATAGTGTTTGTTAGATGTTAGTTTTATAGTTGCTGTGCTGTACTGAGACAATATGGCTGCCAGCCAGCTCCCCACCCCCACCCCAGCCCCCACCGCAGTGCACCTTTGCACTCTGGGAGAGACTTGGGAGGAGAGAAGGTAACACGAAGCTTCTGTGGACCAGTTTCATAGAAGCTACCCCATACAGCATGATCTCAGTCTCCACAGCGGCTGCTGCTTCCTGAATTTTACAGCCCAATTTAAAGCGCCCTGTTGCTTTCCATCTTGCTGAGGCAGAAAGTAAATGGAAGTGCGCCTTCTTGCAGAGTACTGTGAGACTAGCACTCTGGTTGTGAGGCTGAGAAGTTGCTCCTAAGGTTTGAAATTTATATACTGTTTTTAGATGTTGAGTTCCAGGGTACTGATGTAGTTCAGTGGCAGGACTCCTGTCTAGCATGTGCAAGGCCATGGGCTCCACCCTCATCACCAAAGTAAAGAAAAAGGAGAAAGTTAAACATGAGTATCAGTATAGTTGGTAAACCATACTGTTAGCTCCCAGCCCCTTATGGAAAACTAGGGAATTAGTCCCAGGTGAAGGTCCCCTGAGGACCGTTGTTTCTAACAGGAAATTAAGTCCTGACTTAGGACGCCTTTTTTGAGACCATGGCCTTCCTTCCATTGGCCTGCCCTCCTGTGTTGTTGAGGCTTTTCAGTCTGGTTCACAGCTCCCCTTCTTGAGCTTTCTGCTCGAGGTACACTAGATGGTGCAGGGTTACTTAGTTCTCTGGGCGCACAGCTGAGCCATTACTTGGGTTCAGGTCCCAGCTTTGCAGCAGTATAGCTCTCAGGCCTTGGGATGGCTCTTTGGCTTGTTTCGTTTTCAGCGTGGCAGGAGAAACAGCTTCACAGCATCGTGCCCAGAGTTAGATGAGATCCATGGCAGCTTCTTGGCAGTTGTTGTGTAACGCCATCCCCTCTGTGCCACTGCTTGCACAGGAAGACTTCCCTCCTGCCTGTGGGGCCCATTCTCTGTCACCAGCGTAGGTTTCTCGTTTTTGCTTTGTTTTTTGTTTTTCAAGGCAGGGTTTCAAAATACTTCGGACTCTGTAGACCAGGCTGTCCTCGAACTCAGAAGGGTCCGCCTGCCTCTGGGATTAAAGGCCTGCACCACCACTGCCCAGTTTCATCGTTGCATTTTTTATTGCATTGCTATTTCCTGTTTTCTGTTTCTGTCCTTCTTAGCAGCTTCTTGAAGTAGGTACAGTCTGTGTCTTGGCTTCAGTTCTCTCCTTGTACCTGGTATACTTTGTTTCCTCTGCCATTTGAGTTGGGGTAGGTCTGTGCTGTGCTTTTGCCTCTCTGACTAAATCACGGTTGAAAGTAGGTCTGCTTGCCCATTCAAAACCTAAGAGGTTGAAGTTGTTTTCCTGACCGCTCATTAAGGGCAGTTTTTTAAGATATACAGAGCATTTGAAATGACGTTCAGTAAGCCTGCTGTGCCAGGTCTTACAGGCAGTTCTGCAGGTCTGTCCTTATGAGTTTGGCCAAGTTTCTCTGAGTTAGGTGTTATTACGCCTGTTTGGAAGTAATGTAACTTGAAGTGTGCGTGGTGGGGTATAGGAGGAAGTTTTTGTCCTGCAAGCTGCTCCCAAGAAACCACACAGAGGCTTAATATTAATTATAAATGCTCAGCCCATCCCTCAGGCTTGTTACTAACTACCTCTTAATTTAAACTAACCCATTTCTAATTATCTACATTAGCCACATGCCATTACCTCTCTTTCCTCTTGCTGGTAACTCCTCTGACTCCACCTTCTTCCCAACATGCTGTCTGCCCCAAGAGTCCTGCCTAGCCATCGGCAAGTCAGCTTTTTATTAAACCAGTTTGAGTTACAAATCTTTACAGTATACAAAAGGATTATTCCACAGCAGTGAGCTCGCCTGCAATCCCAGCTGGGGGGGGGGGGTTAGAGATAGGAGAACCAGGAGTTCAAGGCCAGCCTTGTTTACTTGAGATCCACCCTGAAAAAACCTAAACCCTTCCACCCCAAAGAATTTTATAGGCCTTGTGGTATATGCTATAGTTCTAGTATAGGAGGATAGGTGTGGGTTCAAGACCAGTTTGGGAGATGGATGGAGTTGGAAAGCTAGATAAAAGTGCCCTCAGAGGCTATCAGAGCCAGGGTAGACTCTGCCTTATGGCATTCTCTGCCTTGCTGAGGGCTCGGTGCTAGCTGGTTTCCTCTATCCATAACTGCTGTCCCAGCCTGGGCTAGGTGCTAGCTGGTTCCCTCTATCCATGACTGCTGTCCCAGCCAGGGCTAGGTGCTAGCTGGTTCCCTCTATCCATGACTGCTGTCCCAGCCAGGGTTAGGTGCTAACTGGTTCCCTCTATCCATGACTGCTGTCCCAGCCTGGAGCCTCTCTCATCTTGGGAGCCGTATAGACTTCAAGCTGACCTTTGGGGGGACTGCAGCTTTCCATAGGGAAGATCCTGGGTGGCTAGGGTCTACTACCCTACAGTCACAGTGTTTCAGTAGCACAGGCGGTGAGCGGCCAAATGATAGGGCTGTGGGCAGCCAGCTAGCGTGGGAACTGTAGGAGGAGAGAGAGCCCAGAAACATCTATTTTCATGGCTTCTTTTCCAAAAGTCAAAAATAGTTAATCTTGCCCTGCGGGTATCCTCCCATCTCAGAGTGGCACAGAGCATGCACAAAGGTTAGTCTGTGTTAGACTTTCTGTCAGAATTATACTGTTGTGCAAAGCACAGTTTCTTCTGAGTGTTTTTCAAGGAGGAAAACACAAGGTATTAGAAACTAGGGTTTACCGTGACTATCTGCCTTTGAAGGTAGCAGGCTGTGCTAGTTCGTCAGGATGGTGGAAAGTCTGCTGTTTTCCTGTGAATCACTAGTGTCCCAGCCTTTTAACATCACTACAGTCTAATTTTCTGTTTGCACGATAGTTTTTCTATTTCATTGTCTCTTTTTTTCTTTCAATAGGACTTCAATTCTCAATCATCCTATCTTCACCTCCCCAGGTGATGGGGTCACAGTCTGAACCACCACACAGACTTCTGAACGCATATTTTTATTTTACTTGTTCTTTTGAGATAGGGTTTATCTGTGTAGCTCTGACTATTCTGGAACTCTGTAGACCAGTCTGTCCTCGAATTCAGAGCTCTTCCTGCCTCTGCCTCCTGGGTGCTGGAATTGAAGGCCTGTGTATATCACCACAGCCAGCATGTTTGCATATTTTTAAGAAAACAGTTTAAGGTGGGACTAGCCTCTGATCTCAAATGGCAGTGCCACGGGAAACTGACTATCCAATATTGTGCCTGGGAAGAGGTGTGTTTTCAGAGAGTCCCATTGGAGCATCTTCAGAGGATTTGGAGAGCACAGCCTTGCCAACTATCTTCACATGGCGTTGCCAGAAAGAACCTTATTGGTTGTTTTGTGACCCTCTCCAATATATCAAGTAGCTGATGTTATACCTAAAACAAATACTTGGCACTGTAGAATCCTAGAGCCCTGGGCCATTGACTGTGGAGACACAAAGCGTGTTCTGTCCATGTACATGAGATTCATTTCATGTGGGTACACTTGCATCAGTCTGGTGTTATTTAGAGGGTGCTATGGCTTTTCCCTAGCCTTCTTAAGTACCCATGGTACTTAGCCCTTCCCTACAGCTCCCAGGAGAAGAAAACCTGCTGTGTGAGCTGCTGCTGGGCCATGACCAGTCCCTGCCTGGGGGTTTGACCTTGTTTCCAGCTGTGCAGCTTGGGCATGGTGTGGGTGGTGGAAGCATGGGTCCCACTGTAGAGCAATTTATGATCTCAGTGCGCTATAAAGCAGGTCATAATTGCTGTATAGTGTTTACAGTTGGCATGGGTTCTGGCACTAGGTTGTTCCTGCTTTGTGACCTTGTGCCAACTGACCTGTGACTTAGTTTGTCTCCTTGGAAATAACTGCATCCGGTGGTTCTAAGGATCACGTCATCATAGTTCAATGGGAGTGGACCGTGGCACACAATAACTAATCAGTATTGCTCCTCTTAGCAGAACACCTGCTTGGGGAGGGTGTGTTTGAGACATCCTTTTTGGAGTTGGTAGTGGGCTGAAGGTCTGAGGTGGCCAAGAAGACATCTGGAGATGGTGTCCAAGCAAGGAGACACTGTGCATTAGGGTTCCAATGGGAGAAGGGCCTTAGTATGTCTTAAGAAGCCACCAGGAAACTGATGGGGTAATGGGAAGTTAGACGGGGTGTGTGGTTTGGAGGATAGAAGATTGATTCATTCATAAGTAGGCACCAAATGTTTGCTTTCAAGACTGCCCTGCTCATGCAGGCTTGTATTTCAGCTGCTTGGAAGTTGAACGAGGATCATGAATTCAAGGCCTACTTAGGCTACAGAATGAGTTCCAGGTCAGCGTGAGTAACTTAAATGAGATTGTGTCAGTTTTAAAATGAGATCTGGGGCTGTAGCTTTGTAGTAGAGTGTTTCTTCCCACGAGTAAGCCCCCAGGTGAATCCCAACACTGGCCAAACAGGAGAACCGTAGAGTGATACTTAGACCATCAGGGCGCTAAGCTCTGGGACGGCGAAAGGACATTGAAGTCTGAATGGATGAGTCAAGTGTTGAAAGAGGGGCAGTGACGGGGAGGCCGGCCAGGAGAGCAACAGTGGCAGCATGGGTAGAGAGGAAGGAGTGTAGCATCGAAACAGCGGCCCGTGTCCAGGGTTGGAGGACTGATGAGGCACAGGGAGGCCAGCGCGAGGTGCTCCAGATCTCCAGATCCACACAGACCACTGGGCGGGGCGGGGTGTGTGTGTGTGGAGGTGGACATGGGAGAGAGAATGGGGAAGGGCAAGTTATTAGAGAGCAAGTCCTCATGTGTTCCTTATAACTGAAACGTCTGGAAACGTCTCCCATCTGAGGTGGCTTCTCGGTCTGTCGTCAGAACCCAGAAGCAGGAAGAGACAGCTGATGTCTTTGTGTGCACCCAGATGGTCTCTTTGTGTTGGCCTGTCTCACAAATAAATGTTTGCATCCTGATGGCTGCTGTCTGTCTGGCTTCGCCCCTACCTGGATCCTCTGGACCTGCAGGCTTCTCATTGGATTTGAGTCCTTGCATAAGGAGCCTCTGTGCCTCCAGAGAGCCTGGGAATACTTTCCAGTCTGCATGCAGAGGCTGCTCCTCCTGCTGGGCAGGCCCGGACCTTGCCCTCCTAGTCAGGCTGCCGTACGGAGATTACATTTGGAACTGTGAAGGTTGCCCCACAGCAGATGGGGAGAACAGGGTTTTTAGCCACAGCCTCCCGGGGTCATTGGAGGGACTGGGATTTCATGCTTGGAATCACCCTGTCAGGAAAAGTCTGTCACAGGCGAGCTGTAATGGTACGATAAGCCCCCTGGTGTCCTTGGGCCAAGGCATTAGCTAAGCACTCTGAGAAGAGAAGTGTGCTAATGGGGATGCTGGGCTGAAGCTGCATCCAAGTCCAATGTCCGTCTCACAGCTATTACTCTTATTCTAGAACAAGCCCCACCCCTGCTTTGTGCCTCACATCTTTCCCACTGCCATATGTCACACCTCAGTCATTTGGTCTTTGTAGTCATCTCTCCGAGGACGGGACAGTTGTGATACTGCTTCCCACCCCATTTGCTGTGGGCTCTCTTTCTTTCATTGTTATGTGTTCATTGTACAAGGTCCTGCTACTTAGGTCTTTTGGGCTTGTTTTGTTTAGTTTGTTTTTTTTTTCCCCCAAGACAGGCTTCTCTGTGTAACAGTCCTGGCTATCCTGGAACTCACTCTGTAGACCAGGCTGGCCTTGAACTCACAGAGATCCACCTGCCTCTGTGCTGGGATTAAAGGCGTGTGCCACACTGTCCAGCTGTAATTGGTTTAATTTTTAATTATTGAGCTGTAATGAGTAGATTCTCTTTGAAGGCTCCATTTGACAGTCTGGACCTTAACTCATGTCACTGGTCTTTCCAGCTCTGTTGTTGTAGACTAAACATTGCTGTCCAAGTAGATGTTTTGAAATCAGCAATTAGCAATGAAAACCTAAAAAGATGTGAAGTTCGGGCTGGCAGAGGGTCCTGTGTATGTGAGGGAAGGCAGCTGCACAGACTGCACATGGCAGAACTGCATGACCTGGAAGGGCTGCCTTCCTTTAGACATTTGACATCTTTGGATTCTCTGGTTTCTTCCAGGTTTGTGTGTGTGTATGTGTCTTTGATTGACATCTTCCCAAAGGCTTGTGAAGGATGGCGTCTTTGAAAAAAATACTGAAAAATTGGATTAATGTAATGTGATTTTAAATGATTTTCGGAAACGGGGATGTGGCTCCAGTTGCAGAGTGCTCGCTTAGCGTGCATGAGAAATTCTGACTTTAATCTGCAGCATTGGAAACAACAGAGTGCCTGTCATTTTGTTTGCGAAAGTTAGGGTTTCCTCCTAATACGGTGGCCTGGAGTTGACGCTCTAGGGCTGCATTCTACTCTAAGACTGGGCCTTAGACCAGGATACCAAGGTTGCAGGAGAATTAGTAGAGAAAGGGAGAGTGTACACCCAGATGACTGACTGTATATGTCGGAGAGGTGAAGGCTGCTCTTTTTGTGTATCTCTCATAAATGGAAACCTTCTGCAGAGAGCTGAGGAAGGCAGCCCTCACTTCGTTCCCAGGACACACATGGCCTAGGTGAAAGCAGGTTTTCATCACTGGTCTCTGGAGCTCGCCTAGGGTCTGGTGAGCTTTGTTTTGGCTTCACTCCAGACCCCTGCCTGGTTTTCGTCTGTTTTCTCAATGGCAGTTCCATGTAGCTCAGGAGTCTTGCCTACGTCCTTTTCACTGACCCTTTTGCAAGAATCCTTGAAGCTTTGCCACCTACCTAGTATTAGGACCTGGGCCTCGTGACAAGCTGGCTCTGTTCCAGCCTGCCTTGCTCTTGCACATGTGAACCTGTTTATTTTGGCCAAGACTTGTAAAGAAAATACCATGCATATCCCCACTGCAACAGCCTTGCCTTTCCTTCTCTTTTCACCCCCAGCCTTCCTTTCCCCTTTCCCCTTCTCCTCCAATCTCTTCTTTTCTCAGTTTCTCAACCTTCTGCAGGCCATTTTGCTCACTCCCATAGGAGAACACCCTTTTGCTGTTCTGGACAGGAGCGGATTGTTCCCATGGTACACATGAGTGCCTTTGTGTGGCGGTCAGGAGACAATCTTTTAGTGTGTTCCTCAGCTGGCAGACACCTTTTTGTGAGACCATGTCCTACTGCCCCTACTGACCAGGCTGGCTAGTCAGCGAGCCTTAGGGATCCACCTGCCTGTCTACCACACTGTCTCTTTGCGGGGAGGGGGGGGAGACTCTGTGGGCTTATCATGCTTGCAAGCTATGTACTGGCTGAGCTGTCCCTCGGCCCTGTGTTCCAGTTTTCAGTGGCTTTAGCCTTCACATAAAATCCGATTGCCTTGGTGCCAGCTTGCACTAAAACCTGCTGAGATAAGATAGAGAGCGCAGACTTGCTGATGCTAGACTTTGTCGTTTCCATGTGACTATGAAAAAAGTTGAGGGCTGGCATACAATATTTGTGCCCGTTTCCTGTAGCCTTATTTGTCTTCTTCTTTAAACCCAAAGACATGAACATTTGCAGTTATTGCCTACCATTAAAAGGCCCAGTGGGCCAGGGGTGGTGGCACTTGGCATTAATCCCAGCACTCAGGAGGCAGAGGCAAGCGGATCTTTGAGCTTGAGGACAGCCTGGTCTACAAATCGAGTTCCAGGACAGCCAGGGCTGTTACACAGGGAAACCTTGTCTCGGATAACAAAAAGCAAAACAACAACAAAAAGGCTCAGTGGGTAACATATAGACATCCACCTTATAATATCAAAGTTTCAGGCTGGAGATGTTTGTTGGGCATATTCTAGGCCCTAGGTTTGATCCCCAGCACTGAGCAGGCTGGCCACTGGCTGTCAGGAGACCCTTGAAGGAGAGGGGTGGTGTATTTCCTGGGTGGAGCTACCCTCTGGAGCAGTGAGACCACATTTCTCCTCTCCCAAAGCAGGGTTGCTGAGGGAGGCTCAGGAATTTCTGTGAGCAACCCTGTTCTGTGTTTGCTGAAGGAGGAGTCGGGCAAGCCAGCTCTCACCTCTGGACCATCACTCCTTCCTAGACTTTCTGGGGCTGGGGACTGTGAGGGGCTGGCCTGCCTGCCCTCTCAGTGCAGTCTTGATCTATTCTGCACCCCGCCGCCCCGTGTGTGTGTGTGTGTGTGTGTGTGTGTGTGTGTGTGTGTAGTAAGAGTCTGCTTGTTCCCTTCCCGGCTGCCCCAGACTCCTGAAATAACCACACAGAAACTATTAATTAAATTACTGCTTGGCTAATTACTTAAGGTATTGCTAGCTAGCTAGCTCTTACCTCTAGAATTAACCCATCTCCATTATTTTATATTTTATCATGAGGTTTGTGGCCTACCGGCAAGGTTAGAATATGTCTGTCTCTAACTCTGCCTCCTTTCTTCCAGCATTCAGTTAGTTTTCCCTGCCTAGCTTTACTCTACCCTATCAGGTCAAGCTATTTACAGTTATTTTCTATTTTTGTTGTTTTATTGTGTATTTAAGAGAGGCTGGTCTTGAGTCTGTGACTGTCCTGCCTCTTTCCCTAGGTTACTAGCATCTAAGTTTTTTTTTAATTATTATTATTATGTATACAGTGTTCAACCTCCATGTATGCTTGCTGGCTAAAAGAGGGCACCAAGTCTCATTACAGATGACTGTGAGCCACCATGTGGTTGCTGGGAATTGAACTCAGGACCTCTGGAAGAGCAGTCAATGCTCTTAACCTCTGAGCCATCTTCTCCAGCCCCCTAAGTTTTAAGTAACTTTTACTACGGTACATTCTTGTAAGATTCCCACCTAGTGCTCGTAGCCCAGGGGAAACATGACATAGACAGAGTTGACTGCTGTCCATAGTTTTAGAACACAGTCGTGGGACATATCCCCCACAGGTATGGGGGCTACTGTACTGTGGGGACAGCCTTAGATAGCTGACCTTTAGGCCCCGTTTCTGTGGTGGAGGCCGAGAAGGAAGTGTAGGCCTGTAGCCCTGGACTCGCGGTGTGAAGCAGTGGGAAGGCAGGCGAGGAAGGCAGAGGTGGCACAAGTGGAGGAGCAGCAGCATCACGTGAGGACGGGTGAAGATGTTCACACTGGGGAAAGTAAGTGTGGCGTCTCAGCCGCAGCATTGGTGCTCTCCCTGGCTTGGTCTGGCCTCCATCTGAAGGGCCAGTAGCTTGCCAGTGACGGGCGGACTCTGGTAGTGCTGTTTGCTCTGCTCCTAAGCAGAACCTGTGAGGACGGGGCCCTGAGCACATTCCCAGCCTCATAGCCTCCATGGTGCTCTGACTGAGTCCTGTTTGTGCTGTACCCTTGTCCTTTGTTGTGGAGCTGTCAAACTTGTCATCACTGGAAGTGGCGGTTTCCGGGTCCTTTCCTCTTCTCCCCCAGTCCTGTAGTGATCTCTCTTCTCATTACCTCAGCAAATACAGTCAGAATAGATGCCTTCTGCACTTCCTCCATTTCAAGTACATTTTAAGCTTCTCTCTCTCTCTCTCTCTCTCTCTCTCTCTCTCTCTCTCTCTCTCTCTGTTGTTGTTGGGTTATTTTTGTTCTGTGTTGTTTTTGTTCTGTTTTGTTTTATTTTGTTTTGAGACAGGGCTTCTCTGTGTAGCCCTGGCTGTCCTGGAACTTGCGTTGTATATCAGGCTGGCCTCGAACTCACAGAGATTCCCCTGCCTCTGCCTCCTGAGTGCTGGGATTAAAGGCATGCACCATCATGCCCGGCATTAAGCCATTTATTTCTAATCTCAGTTTTAAAGGCTTTTCTTTTCCTTAGAAGAATTCCCAGCACCAGCTTGGGAGCACCCTGTAGAACTGGCGCTTAACAATCCAGTCTCCCTGTGGCTTTTTCAGAAGAGAGAGAGTCCAGGGAGAGCCGTCTTCTCTTGAGGAACAAGTAGAGTGCTGTGGAGGATGCCAGTGTCTCTGCCCTGCTTGGCCTTCCTGCCCTACTGGGCAGATGTGCTGGTGTTTGCCCTACAGCTGCCCTTGGCCCCTTACCAGTCCCTCACCCTGCCCAGGCCCATCTCTGTCCTGCTGAGCGTTTGCTAAGACTGGGTGTTGTGCTGTGGAGTCTGCGTCCCTGCGGTACATACTTTTTGTCCCCCATTGACTGAAAGAATCACACACAACAGAGCTTCTCAGTTTCTTTCACAGCCCCTTTACCCACAAGGACTTTTCATATGATTAAAAAAAAGAAGGTGTACAAATTAAATATTTGCTTACTTTTTTATTTATACGTTTTTTTGAGACAGGGTTTCTCTGTAGCTTTGAAGCCTGTCCTGGAACTCGCTCTGTAGACCATGCTGACCTTGAACTCACAAAGATCTACCTGCCTTTGCTTCCCGAGTGCTGGGATTAAAGACCAGCGCCACTGCTGCCTGGCAAATCAAACATTTATAACTCAAGGAGAAACTTATTTGGGGGGTTGGAGAGATGGCTCAGTGGTTAAGAGCACTGGCTGCTCTTCCAGTGGACCCAGGTTCAGTTCCCAGCATCCACATGGCAGCTCACAACTAACTGTCTGCACACAGACATACATGCAGGCAAAACACCAATGCACATAAAATAAAAATAAATAATTTTTTAAAGATATTTATTTTAAAACAATTTCTCAGTTTACATGTGAATTGTCACATACTAAATGAAAGAAAATTTGCATACTAACAACATGGATGTGTTTGTGTGTCTACTATAAGTCAATCTGATGATAAATTGTTTTTTATTACATGATAAGTAATGATAATAGGAAAATATTTAAATTATTTGTTTTCCAAGATCAGGTTATCCAAAACACACCTTACTGGTTAAGATGACCGCAAATGGAGAGCCAGGAAATGGAAACCAACCCACCAAGCAATTACAAACCCAAAACAAGCACCATAGCCATTCTGAAATCTGATAAAGCAACCTCAGACCACGAGAGAAAGAAGACCCTCACTGTATAGTAAATACAACATGCAGACTTATGGGCAAGAATTATGTCATCGTCTCAGTAGATACAGAAAAGGTGCTTGACAGTTCAGTATCACTTCACAATCAAGTCATGAAGCAATAGTTCCAGAAGGAACTCCTGAGTGTCCGGAGGGCTATACATGATAAACTGTAGCTGGTATGATACTAGATGCATTTGACTAAGATCTACCTGAAACAAGGCTCCCACTCTTCACTCCTGTTCAGTTGGTACTTGGCAGGGTTATTATTATTATTCCCACACTCAGTTATGGAACCTCACGTGGTTTTCACCCACAATCTTGAAAAACAGGTTTAAAAAAACAAGTGTAAGGCCAGGCATAAAATCCCAGTGTTTAGTCGATCTTTGTTAGTTCCAGGGCAGCCAGAACTACATAGTCTGACCCTGTCTGAAACAAACAAACAAAAACCAAGTGTGTCGCCAAAGCTCCTAAGTATTACAATATTAGACTATTTAGTAGCTGTCTGACTTTATGTGTGTGTGTGTGTGTATTACTTTTTTGAGATTACATCTCACTGTATAGTCCAGACCAGGTTGAACTCTTTATCTTCCTATCTGAGTACCTTCAAATCCAGTTCATGAATTTTTGTCCTCAAAAGTGTTTGGTTTTTAGATGGCATAAGGGCTCTGGGTACTGACTTGGGGCTCTTTTCTTTAATAAATACAGTTATTTCACAGACAGCTAAGACGAGATTGGAATAGTCCGGTGGAAATAGAAGTTCTCTGTGCCATCAGTGACAGGGTCAGTGATTGTGGCCTTGACTGATGTGCAGCCTGCTGAGCTCCCCAGCACTGAGCAGCTTGGCATTGCTGAGCGATCATTGACCCCAATGTCTCCAGAGCCCTTCCTTCCTCCCCTGGGCAGGCCCCTCATCACATTGGCTGGAGCCAGTCAGCTTGTCACAGCCTGTGTTTGTAAGTGTTTTATTGTGAACTTCCACGGTTTGTTTTAGCAATGTCCTTCCTGTGGGGAAGTCATTAGATGCCTTCATTTTGCTTTCAAGTAATGAGAAGTAAAAAGTATTTGGAGCTGGGTGGTGGTTGTACACACCTTTAATTCCAGTACTAGGGAGGCAGAAGCAGGCGAATCTCTGAGTTCGAGGCCAGCCTGGTCTACAGAGCAAGTTCCAGAACAGCCAGGACTACACAGAGAAAACCTGCCTCGGGGAATAAAGTCTTGGAGAATACCTGAGGGACATTGGTGCTCTTCATTCATAGTTTTCCCAATGGCTCCTATCTGCAATAGAAAAGATCTCCAGCAGGCTGGGGGAGCTGGGACATTTTCTCTCCTGTGGCCTTTTCACCTTGTGTTCCAGCCTGTAGGGAGTGGCTGCAATTATTTAAGGTTTAGAGGAAGCCCTGTGGCTCAGGCCCAGGTCTGTTATCTGGGTCCTGGGGAGATGGCCAGGAGTTCATTTCCAGAGTTGGTGTCTCAGACTGTTCAGTTGCTTTTCACACCAAGAATGGTCGCAGCATCAGCAGCCATGTGGTCTGTGCTGGTGAGGACACTGTGTAAGGTTGGTTCCATGCAGTGAGCTCTGGAGACGTAGAAAGCAAGGCAGAGCTACTGAGTGCACGCCTTACTGATGCTGTGAGCAGTGCATCCGGATGACCTGGAGGTGAGCGGGGCAGCCTGCAGTGTGCTGTCTCCTTGTCTCTCAGAACATGCATCTAATCAGTGTTAGAATGTTCTAGACAGTGTGCTCAGAAGGCCTATGTCCTTGAAGCACCTATGAGAATCTGCACTTGACACTCATGACAAGGACAAGTTTGGAAGAAAAACAGAAATAAGGTGTGGTTCAGTTTGCGACAGTCTGTAGAATGGAGACATGTTCTTTCTGATGATTCTTCATAAGATTGTCTTTTGTACATGCTTCTTATAAAATCAGATGAACCAAGATAAACATGTTGCTATTTCAGAATTTTCCTAAAATATAAAACCCATTTAAAAGTATTTACATACTATGCCCTCTGGTTTTTTTTTTTTTTAATCGAGATGTAAAATTTACAAAATATCTCTATCCTTTGGATCGCTATAACATCTTAAGAAATTACATTTTTTTTCTCTGTGCATATACAAATACAGTCCATATTTGTTTCAGTGGTGAAAGCTGATCTGCCTTTATTTTTTTACATTTAATACATTGTTGATGTTTTATTGTTATGATTATTTGTAACTGTGTATTCCTGTGGACATAAATGGAGACCAGGGATGATGGAACCCCTGGATTTGAAGTTATATACAGTTGTAGGCTACCCAAACATGGGTGCCAGGAGCCAAACCTGGGTCCTCTGCAAGAACAGTGTGCACTCTTAACTGCTGAGCCACCTTTCCAGCCTCTTGTGTTGGTTTTCTTTCAAAGTCATGAGAAAGAGGCCAGGCCTGGTGGCGCACACCTTTAATCCCAGCACTTGGGAGCAGAGGCAGGCAGAGCTCTGTGAGTTTGAGGTCAGCCTGATCTACAGAGTGAGTTCCAGAATGACCAGGGTTGTGTAGAGAGACCTTGTCTCAAAATACTCCCCCTCAAAAAAAAGAAAAAGAAAAGAAACATTATTATTGCTATTACTATTGTTATATGCAGTGAAAGCGTGTATTTCAAGACTATTTTCTTTTTTGACGACGATCTCTGTGTAACCCAGGCTGGTTTTGTCTCAGGCATCTCGAGTGTTGGGATTGCGGATGCAGCATCCCTCTCCTCTTCCCCCTCCCCGCCCCAGCACCAGGTATTCTTTTAACTAAAGGAGTATACGACCTATCTTCTTTAATAATAAATGGATTGGGTTCTCCAATGTCAACACTCTCAACAACCCTGACTCAGTTCTGAGATTTGACCCAAGCTGCTCCTTTAAAAAAAAAAAAAAAAAAAAAAAAAAAAAAAAAACAAAAAAACAACCCAGGGTTGTCACCGAGTGCTGAGTGTTGCATGGTTGGAACCCCCCAGGAGAGCCTGGTTGCAGATCTCTTTTGGGTAAGGGGCAAAAATCAACAGTGTCAGCCACCACGTATCGACCTGTGAATCCGGCTGTCCTGACTAACTCAGGGCAGGTTCCTCTTGGCTGTCTTTGCATGGCTTTGGTGCAGCCCACTCTGGAGGAAGTGTTCTCTAAGGTGTGAGACTTGTGACGCTGCAACACCATGTAGTCATCTATGATGTTTGCGCTCAGGAACTCCACAGTCCAGCTACCTTTTAATAATAATACAGCTTTAACATTCCCAACTTTGTTTTAAGTAAGTTTACAGTTTTATTAGGCTGGATTCATAGCTGTCCTGGGGAGGTGAGGACAGGAGGGCCTGAGAGCTCAGGTCAGGGTGGTGAGTCTGTCTGAACCTGTTCTCAGTAGCTCCAATTAAATGACTCGGCCGTGGTGTATAACTCTTTCTGTTTGTTTGGCTTGCCATTCGTTGCTGATTTTGTATTTGTTTCATTGGGGATAATGGTCCTTTATTTTCCTTTCTTTCCTTTCCCTGTCTTTTGTTATCTTTTTTCTTCTCTTTGAATCAAGGTCTCATTTTGTATCCCAGGTTGGCCTTGAACACATGCCCCTCCTACTCCAGCCTCCCAAGTGCTAGTTTCACAGATGTGCCTGCTGGTTTACTTCTTGTTTGGGCATTAGAATACTGCCAGTCCTACAGAATGAATTAGCTGTATTCTCTCTGCTTCCCTATTCTGGAAGGGAGGACAAGCGACTGGTTCTGTTTCCTCTCAATGTTTGGTAGAACTTACTAGTAAAACTTTCTGGGCCTGGCATTTGCATTTTGTTGAGGGAAGGGATTGTTGGCTCAATTTCTTTAATAGATCCAGACCTGTGTATATCTGTTTTTCTTCATGAACATGTAGGTTGAGGCTTTTAATTTTAAGGAGTTTGCCCACTTCTTGGAAGTTCCCAGGTTGTGGGCATAGTAATTCACCGTATTCCTTTGGTGCCTCTGATTCCCGTTTGCCACTGTTGTGTTTTCATTGTTAGCCTGGGATTATGTTTCTCAAATTGTTTTTTTCTTCTCAGAGCAATAATCTGGAGTAAGAGACTTTAGTTGGTATTATAGTTTATACTTGCTCTTAGCAACAAGGCCAAGAAGTGATCCATATTATAATTTAGAACATGATGTTCTGACCGTGAGTTATCCCTGTTTTTTAGCCAGTCATTGTTAGACTGTGTGCTTAGAGCACAGGACTTAGCAGCTAACACAGACAGATCATTAGGACTTGGTGGCATCCGAAGACTTTGTAAGAGGCTTTCAAACATTTTAGGAACCTACACTTGAGCCTCAAGCTGTAGCTTGAGGTAGGTAGTGAACCGGAGGGAGGCAAGTTAGGAAGAGAGCATCCAAGATAACTGTCTGTCCTGGAGATGACACCACACGACTGAACATACTCAGATTTGTGTAAAGCAAATTCTTATTTTCCTATTTGGTGTTAAGAGTTGGTCATGTACCTGCTCTGACAGTCTAGTCCAGGGGACTCTCGCCACGGTCACTGAAGATGGAATTTCTTTACCCTATCTAGCCTAGCGGCCATGATGGCTTTCCCCTGTTCTTGTATATGAAGCTTCATTTGTTCCCACATGGTCGGATCGTGGCTAGTTGCGTCTTGTGAATTTATAATCTGGAGGCAAATAGCTGTTTGTAGGGACAGCATCCGGTTAGGACGCTGTCTTTAGCTGTGTCTCTTCCTCCTCCACCAGCAGATGTTGCACACAGTGGTACTGCTTCCAAAGCTGCGTGTCTGCCAGCCTTGGCCGTTCAGAGCGGGGATTCACTTTTGAAAGACTCTACGGCGAAACTGCACTTCTCTTGAGAAAGCTGGATGAAGAATTTGACAGCAGAGCAGATTTGGAACACTGATTAAAGACAGATCTTCGAGATCCTGAGACAGGCCCTGGGATTAAGCTAAATTTAAACACATTACAAATAGAAACAAAGAGAGTGAGAAAAACCTGGGCTCGATTAAAGCCAAAGCCAGCTTTGTTGTTCCAAAGTCATTTGCCTTGTTCAGCTGTTTTCACTAACGGAAGTTACAGCTAGACAACTTACTAAATTAGGGAGAAATAACTTCTTGAAAAATTAGTTTGAACAGAAGAGCTTAAGGCAGCAGAATTTGATCTGTATAACCTGTACCGCTATTTCAGAAATAATGACCGTGTTCCTCTCCCAAACTGAGTGCAGCTAGTGTAGAGAAAGAACAGTGCTGCAGAACCAGAAACCTGGCTCCCAGTGTGGCTCAGCAGCAGTGGCTCAGCCACTTAGCACCCGTCCCTGCTGTCCTCTGTGGCCTTTCCCATGTGCAAAGACAAGACAGACAGTACCACGGGAGCGGGGTGACCCTGCAGTAGGGCCTTGAAGGAAGCTGGAGATTTCGGAGTTTGAAATGGGGTAAAGCGGAGAGAGCAGTGTGTGCAGACAGACGCACAGCTGATCCTGAGGGGTCTGCGTGAGGATGGTGGGTGGTGCTGCCACTGCTGGGGGTAGGGCTTCTGGGGTTGAGGAGCTGTTCTGTGGAGGGCAGCCTAGGAAGCTCTGAGCCAAACCTGGCTGGATGAGCCCTTGAGACAGTGACACCTTCTGGAAAATGATTCTTTGTTGCTGACTCAAAGTGATCTTGATCATTTTGGGGGTGATTTCAAGACTAAGAAAGTGACTTTGAAAATGAAGCTGTCCCAGGGAGGAAAGCATCTCGGGTTTGGGCGCTGTGGTGGTTTGAATGAAAGTGGCCCCCATAGGACTGGCACTATTAGGAGGTATGGCCTATGGCTTTATTGGAGGAAGTGTGTCACCGAGGGTGGACTTTGAGGTCTCAGATGCTCAAGTCAGTGCCAGTGTCTCCCTCTCTTCCTGCTGTCTGCCAGTCTGGATGGCTGCTCTGAGAGCTAGCCAAGTCACTCAGAGTGGTGCAATCTGAGTGCTAACCCAGCTCCTCTTCAGCACCGTGTCTGCCTGCATGCCACCATGCTTACCACCATGATGATAGCAAACCAAACCTGTGAACTGTGTAATAAGAGCCGCTGGGTCATGGTGTCCCTTCACTGCAGTGTCACACTAAGACGAGCGTCCATGTTGACCTGCCACTCACCTCTCCTAGTCTCAGCTGTCTCTCGGTTCCTGCTGGGCTTCTCAGTCCAGTAGCCTTTGAACTCACTGACCTTATGGTCACCTCCCCTGTGGCTAAAGTCTCCAGAGCAATTTTTTTTCACGACCTTTGTGATCTAGGAACTTCTCTCAGAAGGACAGATTGGTGCTCACCCTCCAGGGGCTGAAAATCAGGGACCACAATGGTCCTTAAAAGGGCGCAGAAATAAATGTCCCCTGAGCCCTTCTCTGTGCATGCTCTGCCGTGCTCACAGCTGGAAGCCTGACTCTCTGTGGAATAGACCTGGCTTCTGTTGTAGAGGCCAGGAGGTGGGGTAGGGAGATAGGAACAGGTGGATCGGGCTTCTCACCACATAAAGCAGACGTAAATGGAGATTTGTAGCCTTCAACAGGGTGGAAGTGACAGAAGATTCCATGGTGGAAGCCTCTAGTTTAGGGGAGAGAACTGACCAGCAGGGTTCTGAAGATACAGTACAGACTTAGCTATCCCATGGATACTTGGGGATATCTTGACCAAGCATGGGCTCAGGGACTTTCCAGCTTAATTAATGTGTTTCTCCCTCCACCTGCTGAGCAGACTGTGGGGCTCTAAGAGGCTTGACTAGACTGCAGTCGGGGAAGAGAGCACAGTGCATGTTTTACTGCAGAAGTCATGTGTGCCTCATGTCCAGAACTGGTCAGGGCTAACAGTGTGCTGTGTTGGTGTGAGGGAAGGTCACTCTCCAGACTGGCAGGGCGCCGCCCCCTTCATGCAACTGAGCCGTTGCTTCCCATCAGCACGCACTAGTCTCGTTCTTGACTCTGGACATGGTGTTTACCCAGAATTGTAAACCGACGCTATTTAAAATATAAGCACTTCCATGTGCAGTCTACAGTTTTATTTTCACGTTTATTGTTCCCCTTACTCCATCTAACAACTCCAAGGGCTTCCTTGCCATTTACCATGGTGATCTCAGCGGATGAGAGTCACCTGGCAGTTGGCCAGCGACTCTGCAGCTGATGTGTTAATCCAGGATTCCGCTGGTTTGACTGTGGGTGTGAGCGGTGACTCTAGACCCCAGACATCCACTTACTAGCAACAGTCACCATCCTGCTTTGTCTGTGGCCCTTTGGGACATCCAGGAAATACCTGGATGTCTGAAGGATCGTGAGTCTGATAATAAGTAACTTTTGACCTGTTTGCATGAGTAGTTTCTATATGGAAAATTGCTGTCATTTTAATTTCCTCCAAACAAGATTATTATCTTACTACCTTAAGAGTACATGCATCCGTTGGTATCTTTAAGTGTAGCATTGGTACTTTCTATGTGATGAAGTCTGTCAGCTAAGTGGATTTCTGAAAATGTTAGTGGATCTTCAGTTAGATACCTCTTCATTTCCCTCTGGGACCCAGTCTGTGCCTGGAATACCATGTCTCTCACCCTCAGCACTCTGTGCGGCTTCCCCATGACCCTGGGGAGAAAGAAGAGCAAGATGGGAGGATAGATGTGCTGGGAGTTGAATCCTGTTCCTCTGGAAGAATAGCCAGTGCCCTAACCACTGAGCCGTCTCTCCAGCCTTTATCCCTTAAGTAACCAAGGTGTTAAAGGTACTGAGTCTAGCACTTCATTGACAATGCGAATACAGTGGTAAATAAAATTTACTTGAGTCTGCCCTGTTTGTGGGTCTGGTGAAAGAGACAATCAAATAATTGAAGTGAGATGGTCTCGAGGGTGGCCAAGCACAAGAGACCTGCTCTTTATGGGGCAGCCTGGCTGGCCAGGGAAGGTAGCGTTGTCGGTGCCCCGAGGAGTCACTTCTGCTCTACCCTGGACAGGAGTTGAAGGGACTGACGGGTGTGGCGGGGAGAACCCAGCAGAGTAGGTATTCCTGTAAAGAATCCAGCGAAGGCCCTGCTGCCTCTCACTCTTGTGTGCCTCTGCCTCCTAGTGAGGTCACAGCCACCCCATGGCCGTGCCACCCCATGGCCGTGTTCCCTCAGCAGGTGCCTCGCACTGGCGTGTGCTTATTTCCTTACAGGGGTTGGCATCTTTTTAAATAAACCCAGAATAGAGCAGTGACCTTTCCCTCTTCCTGCCCTCCCCACGGCTGAGCACTCTGTCCAGGGCAGGCACCGTCTCTGCCGTCACTGTCGACGCTGGAGGGTTCACACTTAACGCCCGAGCCCTGCAGTTCATTCTCCTGTAAGTTGAGCAGATAGTTGCCTGGTGTGCAGCTGTGGATCAGAAACTGTGAACGCTTAAGGGTCATGAAGGATTGCTGAGAGAAGTTCAGTCAAATAAAGAGAAATGTCCCTAATAATAGTGTGAACAGTGGGGAGGTGCGGCTTGCAAACATGTACTTATTTCTGAATGCTCATGGATCATCTTAACGTGGTAGGGTTCTTGACACTCACCCTGTGGGCGTGGTCCCTGGGCTTCTCTGACTTCCCTTCCCATCACCAAGCAGGGCCCAGGGCACAATGCTTCCCCTGCCCTAGGAGAGGCTCCAGGAGTTTCCAGGTAGTCATTGCTCCCCCAAAGCCTGCCTAGTTCACTGTGATTCGTCTCCCCACACTGCCAGCTGGAAGTAAGGTGCAGAACAGAATGGATGTCACCTGTATGTCTGTCCTTGGCCCGCCCCCCTCCTCCAGACTGTGTGGGTTGTGTGTGCACAGGTGAAGTGGAGCACTGCCTTTCCTGTGCCTCCCTCCAGAGGGAAAGCCTTCTGGACTGGAGCTGCCCATCACATGTCTGCAACAAAACACACTGCCGCAGAGCTCCCAGGAAAGCGGATCTTTACATTTCAGAGTGACGGGGCTGCTCTAGCTGAGTGTCCTCTCAAGCTCCTCAGTCCTCTGTTCTCACTGGAATAGAACCACCTCCCAGCCCCGTACTTCCTGCTGCCCCTCTCCTCCCCGGTAGTAGTTACTGCGGTTGCGCCCCCCTTCCCTCCTCCTTCCCTCCTCGTCTCCCCTTCTGTGTGTATGCATACCTCCTTCTGTCACTCTGTACCGTAGGTTTCGAGGCAGGGTCTCTCACTGAACCTGGAGCTCATTGATTAAGCCAGACTAACTTGAGTGGGCCTCAAGGATGCTGTCTCCCACCTGAGCTTAGAGGTGCATGCCAGCCACCATGCCTGGCGTTGCATGGGTACTGGGAATCTGAACTTGGTTCTCATGCTTACAGAGCCATGGCTTCAGCTTGCCTCTTTATTCTTAAAGCTTGACTGTCGTTTTGTAGTCTTGACTGTAGACGAGAGGCTGTAGCTCCCTCCCTGTCACTGTGTACTGAAGATGTTGCCCTGGTGGTCAGTTTTGATTGTGCTGTTGTGGCTGTCACAGTGGTTCATCTACTGAGCCAATTAGAATACATTAGAATATAATCCTCAGTTTATACAATAAAATAATAATAGTAACAGCACATAGGAATATAATCCTATGTTTTTCTTGTATAATTTATTAATAACCTTTTGATTTTCTTTGTTTTCTGAGTTTACTTTCAAAACCACAACTACACTTGTTAAATTCCTTAAGGTTTCCCCACATGGCAGGCAGGTGTTTTTGCTGCTGTCGCTGTCTCCTGCAGTCATTTTGTTTCTGCAGTCTGCCTCTCCCGCGCCTGGTGTCCGGATGCCTCTCTTCCCTTTTCTCATTGCACGTGTTGGCAGAGCAGCGCATCCTCCAGCTCTTCCCGAGAAGGTGTGGGAGGTCAGATTGGAGATCTTGGGTGTCTATGAATGTCTTGCTCTCTTTGAGCACTGACAATAGTGTGTTTGCTGGAGAGGTCTAAAGTGGGAATGATTTCACCTCACAAGTTTGGAGGCATTGTTCTTGGAGTCAGGGCTCCCAAAAATATTGAGAAGAAATAGCATATGTAAGCTGCCACGTTCTCTCTAGAATCATGGTTTGTGTTGTTCCATGTATTCAAAATGCAAAAACTGGGTGTGTTTGTGTATGTGTCGGTGGGGATCGAATCTCGAACATCTTGGCTGGGTGTACATGTGTCACTGGGGATCAAATCCTGAGTGTTCAGCTGGATGAGTGGGTGTCACTGGGAGTTGGATCACAAGTGTCTGGCTGTGTGTGTGTGTGTGTCTGTTGCTGGGGATCAAATCCCTAGTGTCCGGCATGCTGGAAAGCACTCCACCACTGAGCCTAACCTCCTTCCTTTTTACCTTGTTGTTTGGAGATAGAGTCTCACTATGCCGCCTTGGCAGGCAGGCTTGGACAAGACTGGCCTCAAATGCAGAGATCTGCCTCCCTTGCCTCCTGAGTGCTGGGATTAAAGTATGTGACACCACTCCCTACCAGTTTTTTACTTTGATTTTTTTCCCTTTATTTTGTCTCTTTTTTTCTAGAACTCTGAGTCTTCTGATCTTCTTGTCTTTCTTTTTTCTGATTTTTTTGGTTTTCTTCTGATTTATTCAACTTCGTCATTTGTGCTTTATATTTTAAATTTCTGCAGTGATCTCTGGTTTCCAGGAACTTTTCACTGCGTGTTTCCTGTTTTCTCCTGACCTGTGCCTGTGTGCTGTGATGTTTTTGAGGGTTACTGACTCCTTATCTGTGTTCCCATACTGAAGGTTTCCTCAGGGTCCAGGATCCCTGGCTGTCGTCTTCTTGTGTAAGCCTGAGACTAAGAAGCTGATTGGGTGCTGTGCAAAGGCAAGAGGAGCTTGTCAGGGACACTCCATGTCACAATACAGGGTGACAGATTCCCCAGATCAGCTTCTGCTGACCTTTACTGTGGAGTCATTGTGTCTCCAGGAAAGAATCTTGGAGTTTCCGGTTTGGGTTTGGAGAAGGCCAAGTGGGCCATGGGTCAGGATCCTGTCCTTTGAGATGAGCTTTCTCTCAGCACATAGTTCAGTGGGAAACTTGAGACCTGAGTTCCAATCCCCAGCGGTCACCTAAAAGCTGGGTGTGGCAGTGCACACCTGCCGCTGGGGGCTTGGTGTGAGTTCCAGGTTCAGGAGAGACCCTGTCTCAAAACAATAAGGTGGAGATGAGAGAGGAAGATACCCGATGTACTTCTGGTCTCTGTGCACATCCAAGTGCATGAACCTTGGCTCATGGCCACACGAAATAAAGGCTTTCATTCAGGCCCGATCCCGCTTCTAGCATGCTTCCTGTGTGGACCACACTTCACATGCTGCTGAACACGTGCATGAATGACCCCCGTGGCCAGACCTGACTCACTGAATGGAGTGTTGTGTCAGGTGTGTGTTCTTCCTCTGTGCCTGCAGGCATGGCTGCTGGGAGGACAGGGATGGAGAGGCTCCGAGGCAAGGTTCAGAGACGAAGATCCATGCTTTTATGTCTTCCCTTGCCGCTGCAAGGTGTTTGGAGGCTTCTGAGGCCTTGAACCAGGCTGTGCTCCTACAGCATGTGGAAACAGCAGCATAGCCTTCCACACACAATAGGCCCTCAACCCTAATGTTGCAAATCTGGCTCAAGTTTCTAGAAATTTTGAACGATGAAAGTCCGGGGAGGCCATCGTGGAGTTTGCAGATGCATGGATGTTGGTGTGGAGTATTGAGTAAGTGATTTAGACTGTGTGCCTGCCACGTGAAGGCTAGTTTTGAGGCCGGAGCCTAGACCCTGAACCTTTAAGGCTACCCCAAGGATTGTTGTGACTCTCCACGGCTGCAGAGTTGTCTTAGGATTCACCTTGCAGGTCAGATGCAAAAGATTCGACTCTGCAGAACCTACCTACCGATGAAGCTTTGTTTCGGTACTGCTTTTAGCTCCCCGCCCCCATCTCCATTCTGCTGTGGCTGTGTTTGTGGGTGAGCAGCCTTCCAGGACCCACTGTTTGGGGACAGCTGTGACAGGGCGGAAGACCAAGATTTGTAAATAACTCTTTCCTTGGGCTGCCGAAAAGGAAGAGCGTTGGGTGGAGAGGATGCTGCTGCCATCCTGTCCAGAGCTAAACTCCAAACAGGGAGATCACAGGTTTCCTTCAGTATTCAGATTTGCTTGCTCTGTTCCCTGGATCCCAGAATCTCTAGCTGGACCTCTTGAGGAGATGCTGATCGAGAAAGAGGGCCGGAGGAGGCTGGGGTTGGCCTTGTGGTCATCATCTTGTATGGTCTCGAGGGAGTTTAATGCCTTTGCAGTCCTAAGGGGGAGGTACTGGAGAACTCCTGCTGAAATGAAGGACAGCCTGACCCTGAGTTTAGTAGGAGGTGGCTGGCGCCTGGTGGGTCACTAAGCTAGTGTGGTCGCGAGATGCTGCCTTCCCAGCTCATTCATGGCATTCCAGTAAGACCTAAAGTCCTTGTCTGGAAGGGTGCCAAGAGCTGCCTGACCAGTGGCCCCGCTCTCTCGCTGGTATGGCTGGTGCCTGCTCTTAGGCTCTCAATGGTGCTGTTTGCTACTAGACTCCCTTGTTCAGCACCGCTCTGCTAGCTCCACCTCTCCTAGCTCTCCCTGCTCACTTCCTTTCTGTCCTCTTTTTATCAAATACAATTAGACAAGTTTGGTATTAAAAATGGCTGGGAAAGGTGAGATGTAATTGCTGGTGACTCCTCATTTGGCAGGTGCAGAGGGGGACCAGACATCGTGGTTGATATCTTCATGTCGGGACGTACCTCAGGCTTACCATAGTGAGAAGACTGCCCCAATGTCGGCTCGCACGACCCTACACTCTTTGTTTCCTTTAACTCATCTTTTCATTGGCAAGCGCACTGTGAGTGTCCATGTGCTGCAGTGTTTGACATGACTCGAGAAGTTCCTGAGCTCCCCTTCAGATTCCCATCTAAGTGCGTCTATATGGTGTTTGTACTCATCCATTTCATTCAGCATAGTGTCCTCCAGGTTCATTTATTCTGTTGCAAATGATGGGATTTCCCTCTTTTTTCAGGGCTGAGTAGCATCCCACTTCCTTTTCTTGATCATCTGTCAATGGACCCTCCTGTTGATTCTGTGTCTTGGCCTGTTATCCCAGCTTTGGGGAGGTAGAAGCAGAATGACCAATAGTTCAAGGCCATTCTGGGCTACAGGAGGCCCTATCACAATCATAAAGATGTACTTTGTGTCCTTTGCCCATCTTTACATTGGCTTGTTTTCTTGCGATCAGTTGTGTTCGTGTGTGTTTCAGATGTTAGCTGCTTCTCAGGTGCGTGACCTATAGGTGTTTCTTGCATTCTCTGCCACTTGTTCCTGCGGCTGCTCAGTCGGCTCTTCCCTAATACTTCCTTTCCTAGGGCTCTGAGTCAGTATGTGAGGCTTCCTGGAGAGGCCCACTACACACCCAGCCGCTGTTAGGGACACCGTGGTGCTTTCGTTTCTTTGTATTGGTTCTTCATGTAAAAGGAAGGCCTCTCTGTGAGAGCACATGGCTGCCCATGTTCTGACTGCCGTGGTACAATGCTGCGTCAACATGGAAGTGCCTGAGCATCACCTGCAGTGTCCCCAAGGTCACCACTAAGAATAGTTCTCGGTGAGCACTTGTCTGCTTTCACCCATAGCGTCTGTGTCCTGTGTGTTTATAAAATGGGGCGCTTCTATTTCAGTGAGGTTCTTTCCCAGGCTTTCAGCACGCTGAACTCACGTCAGGACACACAAGAAGCCCAGCTTTCTGTTTTTACTGTTAATGTCTGTGTTGTATTTCGTGTTGTGGGTGCACCAGCGTCTTAACTGCTTGTCTCTTGGTGTGTGTGTGCTTTTAGAATCTTTCTCTTCTCATGAAGTAGTCCTGTATGAGCGTGTGCTGTGTGCACATGTACAAATGTTTCTCTTGGATAGTTGCCTGGAAGTGAAGCTGTTGGCTCCAAGTGAACGCTATTCTTGGTTTTGATAAATGCTGCCAAATTTGTTCCCAGTGGAGTTGACTTCAACCTGTTCCCGTGGTGTGCTTGCTTTCACGAACACGTGATAATTCCAGATCAGATAGGTGGAAAGTCATACATAATGGTGTACTTTGTGTTCTTTTTGGCTGTATCAACTTTCTACTTTTTAAGACTGTCTCATAAAGGGCTGAGGGTTCAGGTCAGTAAATGCCTGGCCATACAATCATGAGGACCTGAACTCAGTCCCCTGCACTGAATAAGGTGTGGTGGCACACCCTTACAATCCTGGGGGGAGGATTGACAGGAGGGTCACTGGGCCTTGCTGACCACCCCATCTTGTTTAATTGGTGAACTTCAGATCCTGGTGAGACCTTGTGTCAGGAGAAGAAAATAGACAGCACCCAATGAAAACATTGAAGGTTACCCTCTGTATCTCCCCTCTATGAATTTCTCATCATCATCGTTCGTGTACCGCTCTGCCTAGGCTGTAGTACCGGCCTTGTTTGCAAGTTGTTCCTGTAGTGATCCAGCTTCTAGCACGCAGGCTCGAAGACTGTGTCCAAATGGTTTCGCTGCTGAGTCCTGGTTCCCAAATAAAGAATCGAATAGGACTGGAGAGATGCTCAGTGGTTAAGAACATCTGCTCCCGCAGAGGACCTGTGTTCAGTTCCCCGCACACACATGGTGTCTCACAGCCACCCGTAACTCCAGCTCCAGGGGACCTACTGCTCGCCTGACTTCTACAGGCACCAGGCACACATGTGACGCTTAGACACATACACAGGCAAAATACCCATGCACGTAAGAAACAAATCTAAAACAATCAGCATAATGATTTTTTGTATGAGAGGATGGCAGCCAAGCTGATTTCTGACCAAACTGAGCATTGACACTGTCCACTTACTTACAGTGACTTTAAAAGGCAGAACCTTTGTGCCGGCCTCACAGACATAGACATGAAAATTCAATATTGTGTTCCAAAGCAGACACCGCACAGTGTGTACCAGCCAGACCCTCACAGGTGGCAACAGATAAGGTCACTCCAAGAATGAGAGTAGCTTAATATAGAAGCTGGAGCAACGCTGCAGCACTTAGGCCATTGGACATGAAAGTTGGTTATTTTCATAGATGCCAAAAATCCTTTTCGATTAAACAACTCTCCCTGATAATACTTTTAGAAGGGAAGGGCGGGATGTTGCTCAGTGACAGAATGATTCCCTAGCAGCTTGAAGGAGACCCTGGGCTTGATCCCCCAAACCATAAAAAGTTAAAAGAGAGGGGGTGCTTCCAACTGTCAGTGCTGGCGGAATCAGAAACAAGCAAGGACTTGACGTTTGAGGCTCTGGCCTGTGCTAGGAGATGGGAGACAAGTTGGAATTAGGGCTTTGAGAGTTGAAGGAGGTGACATTGTTTCCCATGCGGTGTTTCTCGGGGAGATGCGACTCTCCAGCGATAGATTGTCAGTGGATACACAGACATCCACAGATAAGATGTCGTGGCTTATAAGCATCCACAGGAGGCTGACTCCAGTAATCCTTCGTGTGAAATGGCTGTATCCATGGGACTTTATCCACACACATCCACGTGCTCTTGACTGCTATACAAACGGCTTTTTTTTTTTTTTTTGTGACAGATTACTGTGTAGCTCTGGCTGTTCTGAAACTCACAGAGATCCACTTGCCTCTGGAGTGCTGGCATCAAAGGCATGGGCCACCACTTCCAGCCTTGTGCAAGCAGGTTTTAGACTGTATCGTTTGGGTTATAACGATAAGAAAGGGGACTGGGTATGTTCAGTAGAGGTATATTTTTAATGCCTGTTTCAGCCCATTGTAGTTGAACCTGTGAATTCAGAACCAGCTGTCCCCTCAGCCAACTGTCTTTTTGAAGGAAGGGGACACAGTCTGGTTTGTGTTAACTCAAGTACCCTCATGCATTTCTGACACTGTTGGGTGCTGTCTTAGTCTGTGATCTGTACCAAGGTAGCTCCTGTCTCCACTCACCAGAACAGGGTGATGCTCAGCAGCCATGTCTGGCTAGGTGACTTGGTTTTGTGCTGTTTGAGTGATATCTCTGTGAGTTGGGAACCCTCAGAGGCCTAAGATCAAAACCAAGTAATGATGCCACCCAGGTGAGCCAACGGATGCTGAACTGGCCCTTGGGTTGACACTGCGGCCTTCTCCTTAGGTTCCTTGCTCAGTAGGTGCTGTGCACCACCATCCACATGAGCAGTCTGTGGAAGCTTTTGGTTTGGTGATCTACTATATCATTAGGGAACTGGCTCTTCAGACTTTGAAATCTCTCTCTTTTTCCTTATCAGCATGTGGAGGGGGCCGAATGTGAACTGCGTAGACAGCACTGGCTATACGCCGCTCCACCACGCTGCGCTGAATGGCCACAGGTAAGTACCAGGGCTCCTCCCCTGCCCACCCTGCAGAGCCCAGCTCAGGTGTCTCTCTGCCTCCTGTGAGGACAGAGAGACACAGAGTCCACACAGACCATGCAGATACTGAGTTCCTCTTCAGTGAATGACATAAGCATCCTTTTCTGCCCCACCCCCAGAAAGATCTTTAGAAAGAAGTGAATTTCACCTTTTCTCCTGATGATCCCTTCCTGTCTGGAGTATTCACACAACGGTGGTGACTGTGAAGACCAGACTCAGGACGGCCAGATCATAAAGATCCTGGCCCACAGGCACCCATCTCTTGATGAACACAGTGTTTGGGGGGGGTGGGACATGAGAGGCTGACTTTCTGTCTGATAGCTGCCATTCTTCCCTTGTAAGATCAGCCGTGTGAACTCTGATTCCTAGTAGAGAGGGAAACTCTGTACATGGCCCACGTAATCCTCAGAAGTCTAAGGAGGTTATTAGAACTTGAGTGGGGCATATGTGTGGAAAGTTTTCTGGAGAAGATGAACTCAGGGGAGCTGAGAGCTCCCACAGTGCAGGTGCAGTCATGGGGTGTGGGGCGGGTTTGCCCAGATGTGGAAGAGCAGACACAAAGCGGACAGAAAAGATAGCATTGAGAGTCAGAGCCAAGTCCTACCTAGGAAGAAGAGCTGTGTGGGTGTAGTGCTGGTGGCAGGGACCAGGGACTCGCTGAAATTTCCCACCCTTCCTTATCTTTGGTGCTGACCCCATGCTTTGCCGCTAACCCAGATACTCAGCACTCATTGTATCCGAGCAAGGAAGAGGCCCACACACTTTGCAGATTCTGTCACCTGGCCAGTGTGTGGTCACTTGATGGTTTGCTCCAGCACTGAACTCTTCTCAAGTTGAAGGTGGACACCATTTCTTTTCTAAAACAACTTTAAAGCTGGCCCGTGGCCAGTGAGATGGTTCAGAGGGTAAAGCACTTGCTGCGTGCCCAGTGCCCCGACCTTGATACCTGGGATCCATGGTAGATGTAGAGAAGTGATTTCCAAAAGTTGTCCTCTGACTTCCGTCTGTGCTTCATGGCACATGGTATATGCACAAAGAGAGAAAAGAAATATATTGAGACCCCTCTCAAGAAGTTGGGAAAGTCTGAATTAATGTGACTTCTCGACTCAGAGGTGGCAGTTTGCTCTCCAGGACCTGTGTGTAGTCACAGGGAGGGTTTTCTCTGACCTTGTGTGCCTGGGGATAATCACACATTTGTGTCTGCCTTATTAGCAATGTCACCATGAAGAAAGCCAGAGTCGCCTTTTTGATGCTATGAGATGATGCTCTGTGTATCTGACTTATGTCTGTGACATTGACTTTGCTCTGTCCTCATTCAGCTCCCACACCCCCAAGGCGTTGGACTAGGTAATGAGGAACATCACCTGCCGTGTTTGACTGCTTCTGTGTCAATGCTGAACGCTATTTAACTGCCACAAACTGGGGAGTGATGCACAGTTTAGACAAGGAGTCCAGATGTTTTCAAAGTAGTGGGAAATAGATGGGTTATCAAGGAAGGCCAGGGGAAGGTGAATCATTCCTTGCGGTGATACATCAGTGGCCGTGGGGCTTTAGAAGAAGATCTGGCAGTGAGCTCAGAAGAGGAGGCTGACGTCAGAGAGAACTGCAGGACACCCGTGGGAAGACGTCTGGTTCTATAAGCTCATGGTGGATTTTTGCTTTCTAGGGATGTGGTTGAGGTTCTGCTGAGGAACGATGCGCTGACCAATGTTGCTGACTCAAAAGGCTGCTACCCGCTGCACTTGGCAGCATGGAAAGGAGACGCCCAGATAGTGCGCTTGCTCATCCACCAAGGGCCCTCGCACACCAGAGTCAATGAACAGGTCGGGAGAGAGACTGTCCTCCGCCTCATTCAGTCCCCAGACATGCATTGCTCAGGACATAGTTCCTCCTTCTCTAGGCATGACCCCCTCATCAGGAGTAGTGGGGAGATTGTGTTCTGGAGGATGATTTGTTTGTTTTGTTTCTGTTTTTCAAGATAGGGTCTCTCTGTGTAGCCCTGGCTGCCCTGGAACTTTATCAGTAGACCAGGCTGGCCTCAAATGTAGAGATCTGCTGGGATCAAAGGCATGCACCACCACACCAGGCCTAGAGGATGCATTTTATATGCAGTTGACACATGCGAATTTGGTAGAGTTTCACACATGCACAGATAGACTCACAGTATAAAATTTGACACAAATCTTTCAAAATGATGTAGAGTTAGTTTCAAACTCGAGGGATTACATAATTACAATCTGTGCTTGTGCCATCAGCAGGCGGCACAATGTTTCTGGCATTTGTCAGTGCCTGTGAGCTAGCCTGTTATTTTACACACATCAGAATGTGTAGAAGCGGGCATGTTTGTGCTAGTACTGAAAAGATGAGCTCACAACTCGAAACCATGTAGATGCGGGTCAGAGGTGAGCCGGTGGAATGAAGATCATTTCCCTGGTGTCCTCCTCCAAGGCTGCTTTAAGAGTGAGCATACTTTGAGAAGCCACAGCTATTAGAAAACAGAAAGGCAGTGTTCGGGGGAAACTACTTCGCTGAATTTGGTAGCACCTGCCTGTAATCTCAGCCCTTGGGAAGTGCAGACCAAAGGATCAAGGGTTTCAAGGTCATCCTTGGCTACGCAGCTAGAGGAAGGAAAGAAGAAAGGAAGGACAGGAGGATGGAAGGGAGGGAAAAATTACCTAAGCTAGCTGTGGTGGTTGGTGTACAGCCTGCATCCCCACACTCAAAAGGCTGAGGCAGAAAGTTCAGAAGTTCCAGGTAAGCCTAGACTACAGCATGAGACCCTAATCTGAAAAGAAGAAAGAGAGAAGAGAATCAGCAGAACCTTACAAGGCCCCTGCATCTAAACCCTTAGAACAGCGTCTTTGTTCTTGGAGAGAGACTTCATTCCAAGGCTGTTGTGACCCCCACCTCTGTAGTTTGGGTCCCAGGAGCAGGTCCCTCGGGGAGGGCCGTGTGTTGTCCCTGCTCCTGCAGTGTGCACTGTGCTGCTCCTTCTCGGTGGAGTGTCAGGTCCTTCCTCAGAACTTAGGGCACTGTCTGGCAAGCCCAGTCGTCAGCAAGGCCCACACAGTTTTCCACGGAGAGCCGCCAGAGTGTGGCTCTGAGGAGGGAGGCCATCAGTTCCAGGTGCTCCATGTGGAGCTGGGTGTTGGCAGTGGTCCGGCAGCCTGCCGGCTCCTCGTGGACGGGGCTTCCCAATAGGTAAGCAGCAGACAGACCGTTGGTGAGGATGCCTGTGGATGCCATGAGATGACAGTGGTCTGATTGCCTCTTTGAGCCTGAGTGCGGTTCTCCTGACTCTGGAGGAAGTGCAGAGAGAAGCTTGCTTTAGCTAATACTCTTCAATGTTGAAAAGCTGCCCACCCATTGAAGTCCTTCTCACTTGAGCAATTGCAGCAATCATTTCTAATCCTGTCTCCACCCACTTTGCCTTGTCACACAGCTGCTTGGGTTTGTGAGCCACTTGATGTGTAGCTTGTCTTGCTCACAGCTGCCTCCTGCTGGAGTAGGCAAGGGTAGGGGGTGCCAGCCCAGTACTTGACCTTTGCAGGCAGGGGCTGGGCAGGCTGTCCAAGGTGCTGGAAGAACCGAATGGATCTGGGCAGTTAGAACCATGCCAGTGGTTTTAAAGCATTAACGTGGCTCCATCAGATGCGTGGATAAGAGTGAGCATCCGTGGAGCTGCCCTCTCTTTAACTCCCTCAGGTACTCTGAGTTCAGATCCAGGTCGCTTAGCCCTGAGCCACAGAGCTGCGTGTCACTTTGATATATTTCATCCATTTTATCATCACATTGTCTTTTCCTTCCTTTTTATAGAATGCTCTTGAGATCAGAGAACTCAAAAAGTACGGCCCCTTTGACCCTTATATCAATGCCAAGGTGTGTACATCACGGCCAGGACCCATATTGTCCATGCTCTTTCTCCATGCTGCGCCTCTGCTGTGGTCCTCTGTCCGCCTGCCCAGGCTCCTCACCACCCTCCAGCTGCCTGCCTCAGCCCATCTGCTTTTGGCTTGTTTAGGGAACACAGGGGCCGAGACTTCATTTTTCAAACTATCCAATCCAGGAAAGGTTGGGAACATCTGAAGCAGCAGGAATAGGAACCGGGACCTCAGCGTAAGCCTGCAATATTGTATTGCTTCAGCAAAGAGATCCAGCAGACAGCAACAAGCACAGAGGATGATTGAAGCGGACTTCTCCTTTCTTTCCGCTCTCGCATTTCTTTTGAAGTGGAATCTGACGTTCTTTCAGGATTCTGGGGCCACAGTGGTGGTGTGGGGGACATAGGTGCCGCACTTCATTCCTTCAGAAGCTGTTGCTGGCTGCCGTCCTCTCCCTGTGTGGGTCTTTCTATTCCCTTGCCTAGCATCACTTCTCTTTCTGCTTTGTCATTGCGACCCTGACGGGCTCTGGCCTGGTGCCTGGAGCAACAGTGCTTTGCTAGACCGACCTGGCCAGCTGCTCTCATGCCCGGAGACTTCTCCATAAAGAGGCAGAGCTCAGTAGGTGGTGGGTACGGTTCTTGTCCTCACATGCTAACTCAGATGAATTTTGGGTTGGTACGCATGCACATGCTTTCCTCTGTCTCTGCTCCAGCCCTCATCTCTCTAACCCCCCACCCCTGTGTAAGTGTGTATATGTGTGTGCGCGCATGTGCATGTGCGCATGCCACAGGGTTGAGTGTCTCCCTTAGTCACTCCCTTCCTTATTTTTGAGTCAGGGTCTCTCACTGAACCTGGAGTTTGCTAATTGGCTGGACTGGTTGGCAGTGAGTCTGCATGATTCACCTCCCAGTGCTGGAATGCATACTGCCCTGCCCTGCTTTTTCCGTGGATTATGGAGAGCTCAGCTGTGCCCTTGTGTTGTGTGGCAGCCCTCGACTGCCTGAGCTGCCTTCCAGCTCTAAAACTGCTTTCTGAGTGCAGTCTGGAGTTTGGTCGAGACACCAAAATTGTCCTGGTTGGTGTTTGGTGCTTGCTCAGAATGCAGCTGTCCTGGGGAAGGGAAGCATACTCTGCTTCCAGGGTTTGCTCTTGACAGGCAGGGACATCGTCCCTTTCATCAGATGGTTTCACTGAGGCAGTCAGTGCATCCACTCTGTTCTGGTGTATTCTTTCTGTGTTCTCAGAATCAAATAGGGGACACTTAAATTGGAGCAGCTTTGGGGTTGAGGTAGGGGCAGAGCATTAGAGTAGAGACTTGCCAGCCAGGCTGCTCCCCAGCCTGACTCTGAGCTCTGGGCTGCTGCTGACCCCAGTAAGCCAGGATTTCTCTGAGCCTTGGTTTACTCTTTTTACTCTTTTATAAAGTGGGTTGTTACTACTTTCCTTGTTGGGTTGTTTTGGAGTCATGTTCATAAAGTATCCGGTGACTAACAATACGTGAAATGTTCTGAAATGTCTGTGTGCAATCTGCGGGTTTGTTTTTTTTTTTTTGTGGAAAAAGGGTCTCACTATGTAGTTCTAGCTGTAGACCAGGCTGGCCTTGAACTCACAGAGATCCTTCTGCCTCTACCTCCCAAGTGCTAGGCTTAAAAGTGTGCCCCGCCACGACACCTGGCTACCTGTGCTGTTCTGAAAAGGCACCAGATGATCTGTTTCCAGTGCTGCTGAGTGGTTAGCAAAGTATTGCTCAGTGTGCTCAAGCTTTGGTTTGACGAGGAGGAATCTGAGG
Organism: Myodes glareolus; assembly: GCF_982192425.1. NCBI lineage: Eukaryota > Metazoa > Chordata > Mammalia > Rodentia > Cricetidae > Myodes > Myodes glareolus. The sequence continues at coordinate 67,163,863 of NC_142043.1, read as the reverse complement.
TGACTGCTTCCACCTGTGATTGAATTGGCTTCTAAAACGTGAATTAATGCTGTACCTTTGGTTCTTAAAAGTGCTTTCCCTAGCTTTTTATTTCGTGGACAGAAGATTTGAGTCAGTGAACGTTTGTATCTGGAAGCACTGCTCTGTGCTTTCTTCCATGAGTGTGCACACAGCACCGAGAACTGAGCTGGGTTATCTGTGTTGAGGATGCCGACCCTTCTGGCGTCAGTAGGTCCTACACTCCTAGGTTTTGTCCTGACTTGAGGGGGGTTGGTTAGCCTGACCCAAGGCTAGGAATTGCTTTACTAAAGCGTATGTGAATGCTAAATCCTATCTGGCTCGAGTACAAGCTTAGAAGTCTCAGGCACCATCTCAGGAGCAGATGTGGATTTCCCAGGTTCTCCTGTTCCCTTTCAACACTTTTCCTTTCAGCAGTCATCATAGCCAGTAAAAGTGAAAATGGACTGTAGCTACAGTGAACCGTGGGAGACAGGCACCCTTGTAAGACAGCTTCCCCTTAGTCTGGCTGTCCCAAAGCAAGCAGCATAGGCAAATTTGTTTTGTGGTAGACCAGTTTTTCTGACCATCCACGTCCCAGAGCAGGAAGGACCTTGAACTGGACCTGACTTGACTGCATCAGAAGCGCAGAAGCTGTTGGAGAACCTTCCATTTGAAGGACTTTTAGCTTAGGATGTTTCCTATGCCCGGGGCTCTGCTGCGGTGTGCACTTCTTGTGCACAGCAGTGACATTCCGCCCTTTGCCTTTCTGTCTCCCTGTGTGGCTGTGGCCATATCGAGTGATGTGTTTGAGACTAGGTTATTCATGCCTTGACACCAAAGCCTTAAGTTTTGTATTAATTGGATTTTCACCCAAGATCTGAGAGCAAAGGCTTTAAGTTTATAAAACCGAACAAGGTGGGGGCACACCTGTATTCTGGCACTTGGGCTAAGGCAGAAGAGTTACTGAAAGTCTGAGGCTAGCCTGGGTGAGGCTAGCCCAGGCTCCCTCGTGAGTGACAGGCCAGCCAGAGAGCATGGTGGGACCTTGTCTGGAGACAGTAAGGAGACCCTGATGCAGTCACTAAGTTCAGAAAATTCACTCTACTAATGCGCTGTCCATACATATTGTGCCTCTCAGTCCTTTCTCCTTACCTTGTCCCTTCCCCTTCCTTCCCTTCCTCCTTCCTCCCTGCCCACCTGTCATTCTTACCACCCTCCAGCCAGCCATGATGAAGCTGTTACTGTGGGTTAGGTTCAGGATCCTTGTGTGGGACAGGGCTCCACAGAAGTGATGCCTTTCTCTGTGTCTCCCTAACAACAATGCTGCTTGCAGGTGGTTTCATTCCTCAAGGGAGTGGGCTTGAAGGTACACCTCAGAAGGGTCTTGAATCTGCTAGGCAACCACTTAGCCCTGGTTTTGAGATAAGTTCTGGCTGTGAGGTCCAGGCTGGCCTTGAACTCACAGTCTTCCATCCTCCTACCTCAGTCTCCTGAGTGCTGGGATTATAGGTATATCCTACCATACCAGCAGAATTTTAAATAATAGTTTTATGTGTCCTTATACTCTCACAACTTTCTTGGCCAACTCTGAAGTTGGGCCAGTTCCTGGTTATTCTTAAACTCTATGTAGTTCCCAGATGAGTCTTTGAGATGTATTCCTGAGCCAACTTCCTACCTGGAGGGATCCTTGCTCTGTCACCTGAACAGATGCTCTTCCATTTTCTTTCCATGTTTTCCTGGTAACAGACAGAACTACCTGCTGCCCGGCTCATGTGCCTGGGCTGCTGGTTGCAGTTTCCCAGCCGACTGGTGTGTCTTTCTGCTGTCCACTTTGGTCCAAGTTCTGCGCTCCAGGAGGGGTTGAACTCCTCTTTGCTGTCATGGGGTCAATCTTCTCTTTCTTTCCCGCCTTGTTAATTTTGTACACATGGCTTTGCCTTTCTTCTTGGTTACGTCTCTAGAACCAGCAGCACAGTTGCAGATGGCTACAGCTCTGGCTCCTTACCACAGGCCTCTGTCCACGGGGACACGTGAGCCTGACTATGATGGGATACTCCCCCGTGGAACTCCTGCATGATTTTCTCTATGCACATATGAATGTATCTATTTGTGAGTTACACACGGGATCCGAAGTTCAGTGGAATCTGCAAAGAAGAGTAGACCCCTGTTTTCTTAGACCTATTGACTGTAGCAGGGAAAACTTAATCTCAAGATGAGTGGGGCTGGAGGGTGAGTAAAAGGGTTTAGCATCAAGTTCAAGGCTAGCTTGGGCTGTGCAACCTTCCCCCAGTTCAGAGTAAGGTGGTGAGTGTAGTGTTGTTCAGAAGATGTGAAAGGGAAGTACGCCCCATGACTGCGACCTGAATCTGTACTCTCCAAGGGATCCCTGCCCCTCTTGAGGGTCCATGAATCAGACGACTCCTTAGCCTGACAGCCCTTGGCTCCAAGTAGAAACCAGGAGAGCATGTGATCAGTCATGGTGACATGGTCACCACAACAAGCTCAAGGAAGCTAACTACCAGCTCATATCTGGCAAAGCCAATACACTCTCAGATGCTTCCACACTGTGCCAGTGAGGTGTGTGGTTAGGTGGTGTTTAGCACCAGGCAGGCGATGTGCCAGGGCTGACCACAATTGTACCTTAGCAGGGCAACTTTGGAACAGCTGTCATCTTTCTAGCAAAAACCAGCAAAGAGGCCAGAGAAAACGTAAAAAGCACTCGCTATGTTTGCCGTTTTGGTAGGATCCATTAGGGACTAAACCCAGGGCCCTGTGAGCGCTGAGCACTTTTCTACCACTGAGCTACATTTCTAGCACATCTTTATATCTCTGTCCCCCCTCTTCCCTCCCCCTCCCTCCTTTTCCCCTTCCTCCCTTGCTGGAAAGTTTTGTCTTAAGAGTTGCACAATTTTTCAGTCTCCCTAAGTCACATGTTTTACAAAGTCTAGGACATGTAATCCTGGATGTTAGGAGGCACCATGGCCATGATTTGTCTCAAAGTCATTAAGTTTTACTGGTGGAGTTTTATTGAGAATAAGCCGACTTTTTGGCCCTGATTGGCATGCAAAAGTTGAGGTAGAAAACTTAGAGACTTTTCTTAAACTTCTTTGGGTGGCATGTTCCAGAAAGCTCCCATGAGCTCTGTTGAAGTAGCTGTGTTTTGTCACCAGGAAGCAAAGTGACAGCCCTGAGTTTGCTTGGGGGGCCTTGGGCCCTAGCTTGGTAGGAGGTGGGCATGCCCAGTGGCCACTGAAAGCTGCTTTTGCCAAGCTGTGCTGCCCTCTGGCACTGTCCTCTGCATCTTATTTACATGTTTTTATCTCTGCATGTGCCCCTGCTGCCACCTTTTCTGTCTTTGTTTTCGTTTAAAACATTTCTTTGCTGTCACTCTGGCCGCTTGGGGTCTTGGTCTCAGCAGCCTGGGAACTTTCTCATCCATTTTTATGTAGCTGAGAAAAAAACCAACAAAACAACAACCAGGGGAAAAAAACCATCAAAAGAAAACAAAAAACAAAACCCTGATGCAGTCAAAAGCAGATGGAATTGATGCATGTTTGGGTAACTCTTCATCTGTTCCTTTTAACGTCACTAACAGAATTGAAACAACCGTAGACGTAGTTAATTGTTAACTTCTGGCAGCTGAAAGGTGCACACTATCGACTCAGGACAGGCCCTCTCAAGCCCTGTCTTCCCCAAAGTAGCAGAAGCTTCCTGGGTAAACTGAGGACTCTGAGACGTGTGAGAGCCTTTCTCCTCCAGTATATGTCATCCATCTTGCAAAGGGCTTAATCGGCATGATTTACATCTTACTTTTGACAGCTGGGAAAACACAGTGCTCCCCACTTTCACCCCAGCCTTTGTCCTTGAGACAAGATTGGCACCAGAAGCATTCAGACTGCAAGTTGCATAGAGGGCAGTGTTGCAGTGGAATATTCTGCTCCCCTCACACCAAGTGTCTAGGGCCTGTCCCTTTCTGCGTGAGAAGGCTTCTCCAGCGTGCTCACTTTCTCATGCAGCAGAAGCCATGGGAATTGCCTCATGTGCCCTTCTGCAGCCGTCATGAGGGCAGGATAGGGTCTCGATTTCTCTCATGCCTAGCCTATGCCTTCCTCAGAAATGGCTGCCCACTGCTATCTCGAGAGTGGTCTGCGGTGCTCTGCTCTGTTACTCTCTCTGCTGGCTGATTGATTTGCATGCCAGACACAGATGACAACCTCCTTTTAAAAAACTGTGTGGAAGGCTGTGGATGGTGGATAAACCCAGAATCAGAACCACAGGGTCGATCAAAGAAATGCTTGTTAAACCAGTTGAAGTTTAAATGAAACAATGGCAGCAGTACATGCGTGCCAGGCCGTCTACCAAACGCCTGCCAAATTTTCTTGTTCCCTCGCATTCAGTATGGAGATGCGCCCTTAATGGCATACAGAGATTGCAAATGTTCAGAGAATGCTCCCCTCCTGCAGGGACTGAGGGCAGATGTGGCCTATGGTAGCAATCAGGCTTGATTGTTGGGGGCGGTGACTGGATTCCGACTCCTGTAAGTTTCCAAGTATTGCTGCTATTTTTTTTTCATTTAAATTTCAGTGGTTTTTATGGGTGATTATACAGGCAGATGTTGGTCCCCTACCCCACCCCTTTCTGATATGCTGTGCTTGTTAACCCTCAGAACAATGACAACGAGACTGCCCTGCACTGTGCAGCACAGTACGGCCACACGGAGGTCGTGAAGGCTCTGTTGGAGGAGCTCACAGACCCCACCATGCGCAACAACAAGTTCGAAACACCTCTGGACTTGGCAGCGCTCTATGGGCGGCTGGAGGTGGTGAAGATGCTGCTGAGCGCGCACCCCAACCTCCTGAGCTGCAGCACCAGGAAGCACACCCCCTTACACTTGGCCGCGAGGAATGGCCACAAGGCCGTGGTGCAGGTCCTGCTGGACGCCGGCATGGATAGCAACTACCAGGTAGCAAGGCGGGCACCTCTCCTGGCACAGGGACGATGCCGCCGGGCTGTGTGTGTGCTCAGCACGTTTCACATCACACTCACGTGCTTCCGTTTGTCACTATTCTGCTGTGACATCTTAGAGCTTTGTGGAGTGAGTCTGGTGGTTTTGCTTGTTTCTTTTCAGGGTGTGAGATACAGTCTTGAACCCCTGAAAAGAAGTGCTTGTGGGCCATCTCAAACCAGAAGGGTTCATTGCCTTCCCGTACATGGCCCCCACCTCCTACCCCCGCCACCTTTTTTGCACTGCCAAAGCTTCAACTGCCAACATAACTTGGCACTCCTCTGTGATGGCAAGCTTCTCTCAGCCAGTACTTCCGTGAGCTTGGTGTTGACTTTCCTTGTGGGCCGTGAGGTGCTTTTATTCCCTCTTCTCAGAAAAGTGGAGCTCAGTCAAGTTTTAGGAGTCAGCATCCCTACAAGCAGTGGGGACTCATGCACGTGGCCTGAGATGGCACCCAAGTGGTCTTGCTGTGTGGATTTTTTAGAACCCATACAAGAAATGTTGGAAAGCTGAAGCCCCAGAGGGCCCTGTGTAGCTCGATTGCCACCCCTCCTTACCCGTGTCCCGTTTGTCACGTGACACACCAACTGTTCTCATGACGTGCTGCTGCGCTCTTGTTTGCCTTCCAGACGGAGATGGGCAGCGCTTTGCATGAGGCTGCTTTGTTTGGCAAGACCGATGTGGTGCAAATTCTGCTGGCTGCAGGTGAGGTTGGCAGTGCTGATCCTGTGTGCCGGGCGGTGTTTGAGCCCAGCGTCTGTGTGTGGTTAGAGCTGTGTGACTTGGTCCTGGAGCGCTGGGCTGTTGGCTGTGGGTGAAGAATGCCGGTCGAGCTACTTGAGAGCCGCGCGAGTCCTTGGGCCTCCCTGAAATGCTCACTTCCCTGGCCCACCTGCTGTCCTCCCAGGAATCGATGTTAACATAAAGGACAGCCGCGGACTGACTGCCCTCGACACTGTGCGCGACCTGCCTTCGCAGAAGAGCCAGCAGATAGCAGCCCTGATAGAAGGTACGGGCTGCATGCTCTGGGGCCAGGGACCGCTGACCTGCACTGTGCGTGGTGCAGCCGCTCACTTTATTTTTTAAACCATCTTTCCTTACAGACCACATGACTGGAAAAAGAAGCGTGAAAGAAGAAGAGAAGAAGAGCACCACAGCTCAGCTACCTCTCCTCTCCAGCACGGACACCACGGCACCAAAGTCTCAGGGTGAGGCGCTTCTCCTCAGCCAGGAACGAGGGGTAGCCTGAGGAGAGCCAGTCACTCTTGGGTAGAATGGAAAGTTCTACATTCAGATAATTGCAGGGTGTTATTAGTACTTACTCAGTTCGGTTGTCTCCCTGCTCCTGAAGTCTTAGCAGGCATGATGCAAATTTTGGTATGGATATCATTTGTTCTACTTTTCCATTTTCATTAAAATAAGTTGTGTTAATTAATCCAGGCCTTAACCCCAGCACTTGAAAGACAGAGGCGGGAAGCTCTCTGTGAGTTCAAAACCAGCCTAGTCTACATAGCGAGGTCCAGGCTAACCAGGCTACACAGTAAGACCCTGTCTTTAAATTTAAAAAACAGAACAAAAGTTATATACATATAACTTTTATATATATAAAATACACACATATATACGTATATACATACATACATGCAATATACATATATATGTGTGTATATACATGTGTGTGTGTGTGTGTGTGTGGATACACACACACACATATATATATGTAGTGATTTTTATTCTAACTTTCTGGACTCTTGTGGGGCCCATCACACATGGAAACTTATTCTTTGTTACAAATGTCCAGTTTTAGCTTGGCTTGTTTCTTGCCAGCTTTTCTAACTTAAATTATCCTGACTACTTTTTGCCTCTGGGCTTTTTTCTTTTCTTACTTCTGTATCTCTTCCTTTAACTCTTACTCCGCGGCTGACTAGATGGTTGGGCGGCTGACTGTTGACATTCTTCCTTGGGCTCTCATTGCTCCTCTCTTCCTCGGTCTCCTTCTGTTAAATCTCTCTGCCTGCCAGCCCCGCTGGTCCTTGCTCCTGCCATGTTATTGGCCATTCAGCTGCTTTTTAGAACCATCAGGTGTTTTAGACAGGCAAAGAACCACAGCTTCACAGTTAAACAAACATAACATAAACAAAACTCTCACACCGTAAAATAATACTTCCCAACATTTTATTTATATCTATAAACATATTTTATATTTTTATAAATATAATATGATATATAAAAACTATTATAAAATAGAAAAATAAAATATTCATATATAAATATAAAATATAGAATATAAATAAAATATATTACTTGTATATAAATATAGTTTTTATATTTATTACTATAACATAAATATAAATATATATATTGCATGTGGCCAGGTGTGTTTATGTTCACTGCATGCATGCATTCATACAGGAGCTCATAAGGGTCAGAAGAGAGTGTTGGGTTTTATAGATGACTGTAAACTGCCATGTGGGTGCTTGGAGCTAAGCCTGGGTTCTTTACAAGAACACTAAGTGCTCTTAACCTCTGAGCCATTTCTCCAGCTCCATGTCTGCTTTATTTTGGCCTGTACTTCTGTAGGGATGTGTAATTGGCAGAGTCATCTCAAGATCAACTTAGAACTTGTGTTTGCTGTTGCTTTCTATCCTAAAACACATGGCAGCGCTTTGGGAACTGTTGGTCCAGTGAGGGTCTGCTGGCTAGTCCTTGTGCACATGGCAATTGTGGCAATAAATCAAACTCTTTGGGAGCCCACCACCCAGCTCCCGAATAAGTACACAGAGACTTATTCTTACTATGAATGCCCAGCCTTAGCTTGGCTTGTTTCTATCCAGCTTTTCCCGTTTCTCTTTAACTACACTTTGCCTCTGGGGTTTTACCTTTTTTTATTCTTCCTATAATGTGGCTGGCTGTGTGGCTGTGTGGCTAGTCACTGGTGTTCTTCTCTCATCCTTTTCTTGATCCTCCCCCTACTCTCCAGCCTGGATTTCTCCTCCTGTTTATAATCTCTGCCTGCCAGCCCCATCTTTCTCCCTCCTGCCTAGCTATTGACTGTTCAGCTCTTTATTAGACCAATCAGGTGTTTCAAATAGGGAAAGTAACACAGCGTTACAGAGTTAAACAAATGCAACATAAAATACTGTAACACATCTTTGCATCATTAAACAAATATTCCACAGCAGAAACAAATGTAACACGTCTTAACACATTTTTGTCTAAACAAAAATGTAAAGTTTCAACTTTAACATAGTAAAACTGTATACAACAAAAACAGCTATCAAGTAAGAATTACATTTACAGAGTCCATTTGTATTTATCAGATTCAGAAAAAAATACTTCATTATCTATCTTAGTGATTCCAAAGTTTTATACCTAATTTACTTTCTGTCATAACTAAGGAAAACTGCAATTATAACTATATAATCTCCATCAAAGATTCCAGAAGGATGTAATATTACCTAACAACAGCGATATCTGGCTGCCTGAATAGTCACCCAAAGTTCTTCTGCAATGGGGCATCCATCTTTGTCCTACAATGAAGCAGGAAATTTGAAGGACTGTCCCTTGTATTATCACAGTTCAGTGTTCGCTTTCTGCTCTGTCCTGCACAATGTCTGACAGACTCATCTGTGAAGCAGGAATCTCAAAGGACTGTCCTACCTTGTCCTAACAAAGTTCAACAGTCATAGGCCATAATGTCAGCAGTCAAGGCAAGAGCAGTTTCTTACCCAAATGGCTAGCCTTGTCACATTGAAAGCAAACTCCATATGGAGTTTCTTTGATGCCCATCATCCTTTTATGAAGTAAATTGGTGCTGCCAGGAGCAGATGTGTCTCATTGTCATGAAAATCCTTAGGTCTTAAATATGTTAAATACCATATTCTGTAGGTCTCTGAAGTGTTTGAAATTCACCTATCTGCCTAAAATATACCCATTTTACCTTGAAAACATACCTAATGTGACTACAAGTTTGATTATTATAGTTTAACTTCTAACTTCATTTCTTTTTATTTTTTCTTTCTTTCTTTTTTTCTTTTCCCAACACTGGGTTTCTCTGTAGCTTTGGAACCTGTCCTGGAATTCTAGAGTAGCCTCAAACTATGAGATCCACCTGTCTCTGACTCCCAAGTGCTGAGCTAACCTCATTTCTTAGTTATCCATTGTATTTTAAAATGAACTACAAACAGAATACCCCAAAGAAGAGTAGAAATATGCAGCATAACAAAAATAACTTTAGATTTGTATCAATATACCAAAATCTATGCCAGTGCAAAATATCTGAGACTCATAGTTGTCTTTTTATCCTGTATTCTTATATTCTTCTAAATGATAACCAACATCTATAACCCACTAAATAGCCAAAATCTACCCACACCCACCTCTTTTCCCAGGCAGTGCATTTATAATGAAGGCATTCTTTATCTATATGGGCTCGTTCATTCCAGCAGTCCCTCTTTCAATCCATGCAAGGTCAGTGCAGCAGCATCCAAGATGCAGGCTCCCTGTGTGTTTCCGTCTCTGCAGCTTATTATTTTTCATATTACTCTACTTCTCTTCCTAAAAACTTTAAACTATTTGCTCTTTTTCTGTGACGTCTGTACCCTTTCTCTTTTCTTGAAGCCTATGCACATTGTTAAACACACCGTAACCTGTTTAGAGGTTTTTCCCGTCTGAATCCGTCTTTACTGTGCATCTCTGTCCTTTTCTGACCGTGTGAGCCTTTAAATTGCTAAGTGGCATGCCTAGGACCTCTGCCACAGCTTTGTCGACGGGCTCTGCCCACACCGCTGGTCTTTGAGAGCCAAGCCTTGGGCCTGGGCAGAGGTAGGTGACTGAGAACTGCATTTAGGCCCCAGCTCTGTGCCAGTGCTCTGCACTGTGGCACGTGCTTTGTATTTAGCTTTTTGTTTTACTTAGAGTGAAAAAGGCTGTTTAAGTGCTCTGCTGTGCGGCAGGATTCCTTCCTTCCTTCCTTCCTTCCTTCCTTCCTTCCTTCCTTCCTTCCTTCTTTCTTTCTTTCTTTTTTTTTTTTTTTTTGGTTTTTCAAGACAGGATTTCTTTGTGTAACAGTTTTAGCTGTCTTGGACTTCATGGACTTCATTCTGTGCTTCTGCTTCCCAAGTGCTAGGATTAAAGGTGTGTGCCACTTACTGCCTGGCTAGCAGAGTTCCTTAAAGGAGCCATATCCCCTTCCTTTCTTTTTCAGCTTTCTGAGGCCCTAGGTATTTGAGCCTCATGTTCTCACGTTGGTATGCCAAAATGTAGTTGATTTTTTTTTTTTTTTTACTCTTTGGTGGTCCACCACCCTGCTTCCAAATAAATAAACAGAGACGTATTCTTACTTATGAATGCCCAGCCTTAGCTTGGCTTGTCTCTAGCCAGCTTTTCTAACTAATCCTGTTTCTCTTTACATTTTGCTTCGGGGCTTTCTACCTTTCTTTATTCTATATATCTTTTTTTTTCTCTGCCTCTGCCTTGGGATTAAAGGTATGCGCCACCAGGCCCGGCCTGTTCAGCTCTTTATTAGACCAATCAGGTGTTATAGACAAGCAAAGTAACACAACTTTACAGAGTTAAACAAATGCAACATAAAAGAATGCAACACATCTTTGCATCGTTAAACATGTTTTACAGCAGAGACAAATATAACACATCTTAAAATAATATTCCACAATAGAATCCTTTCTGGTTTGCTGAGTAGCTTGTGGTATGATGAAAGACAAAGACAAATAACTGCTGATTGACAACTTCCCCTAAATGTAGATGTAATAAACAGTAAAGCAACACTGAAAGGGGAGGAGTGGAACAGAGCGGAAGTGGGTGGGCTTTGGACTCCCGGCATGTCTTTGCTGGGTTACTCAGCCCCCCCACTCCAAACTTTTTCTTGATTTTGGAATCTGCTAGCAGTGGGATCAATCATTCACTGAGCTCACACTGGTATTTGTGACTATTACAAGCTACTCGGGATGCCATTTCTAACAGTGCTGAGGAGACAGCATTAAGTCATATAGCTCCTTGTCTCAGAAAGGCTTTGCTTTCCTCTGAGTGTTTGTAGCTTTCATTGAATCACTTAAAGTGGGCTCCATGTTCAAACACAAAACCCAGAGCATGGTGCACACCTTTAATCCCAGCACTTGGGAAGCAGAGGCAGGTGGATCTCTGAGTTCAAGGACAGCCTTGTCTCCATAGTGAGTTCAGAAGGCAGGTAAATATCTGTGCATTTGAGGATAGCCTGGTCTTCAAAGTGAGTTCCAGGACAACCAAAGCTACACAAAGAAACTCTGCCCCCCCCCAAAAGAAATCAACTATAATTTAAACCATTTTAATTTTCAGTTACACATTGCTACATTTTCAAGTTAAATTGGCATTTACATGGTATTGAGACATTGGAATGCTTACAAAAAAACATATGAATTACATATTTAAAGTAGTTTCTTTTTTGTTGGGAATTGGACCCAGGGCTTATGTGCATGCTAAGCTGAGTACTACCACTATGCTGCACTCCCTGTATTGAATCAGAGAAAATCAGTCCTCGTCCTTATCAAAGTGATCGTGTTCCCTGAGGGTTAGTGTTCATTGCGGTTCGGCCGGAGTGTCCAGAACCCAAGGCTCTGCCCCTGCTTGCTAATGATCGTGTTCTCTGTCTTCTCCAGGCAACGTGGAGAAAGCAGTCACTGAACTGATTATTGATTTTGACACGCATGCTGAGGAGGAGGGTCCCTACGAGGCACTGTACAATGCTGTGTCCTGTCACTCCTTGGACAGCACGGCCAGTGGGCGATCGTCTGACCGAGATTCTGTGAACAAGGAGACCGAGGCCACAGGAGCAAGAACTGCTGGAGTCAGGCCTGTACGTGACCCAGGCCTGAGCCTCCGGGGGTGGTAGTGGTAGCTGTGGGTGCTGGCAAGAGGACGTCTGGTGCCGGCTCGTGTTCATGTGGTAAAACTACAGCTCATACTGAGGTAGAAGTTTGCTTTTTCAGGCTCCGTCTGTGTAGCCAGTTTGCATCTCTCCACCCCCACTGCCTTCGCAGACATCCATGTCTTCTGTTCTGGTTTAGCCTTGATGCTGTTCAAGCCTTTGGGCTCATGGTTTGTTCTCTCTGGAGAACAGGACTCCCCAGTGACAGGAATTACTGTTCCAAGCCCTGCTTGCCCTACCAGCCATGTAGACGGGGTGGTCCTGCCCCAGGGGGAGGGCATAGCAAGACTTAATCGGACAGTGTGTGCTCTTATTAGACAGTATGTCTGCTGGTTGATTCTTTATTGGCCCCATTTCATGAAAGCGGCACTGTGTTTCTCTGTGGTCAGCCCCTCTTGTCTTGGTACTGCTTTGTCCATGGGCCTCCAGACTCCTGACTCCCCTTCTCCCCCAGAGTCAGGATGCCTCGTCTGCAGCCCTGTCCCCACTTTCTTTCCATCTCCGCACATTGTTATCCATCTGAGTTTCTATACTCTGGTGGTTGTCTGACCTAGCTGGCTAACCACCTAGAGACAGATGTGAGGGCATATGTGGGGTATTCTCCCGTTGGCCTTCCCTTCTGGCCCAGCTCTGATGGACATAGTCATCCTTGACCTTTCTAACTGTGGCCTCGGAAAGGCCTAGAACTTCATGGAGTATTCTTTGTTGGTGGTCTGCTTGACCTGATGCCGTGGCAGTGTTTGAGTGCGGGTTTCAGTCAGCCCTCTAGTGTGGCAGCCTAGCAGAGTAGGAACTGTCGTGTACTCTGCACTCTGGTGAGTGGCGGAAGTGCATTTGCCAAGCATGGCATTTCTCTTCCCTATTGGTATCTAACCTGTATGAGAAGGCTTTGCTTTAAGTGGTGCTTACAGGTGTCTCCCAGTAGGGGGCGCTAGTGCCTTTGCTAGAAGCCACACGTCCTGAAGAGAGCTGAATAACCTTTGAAGGCCAGCCTCTGCTGGTTGTGCTAAGCAAAAGCCAGAGCATCTTGGAATGCGTGCTTTGGCATGTGTGCCTGCGTGTGCTGTAGCCGTTCTTGTTCGGTTACCCAGCCTCTGGTCTACAAGAGGTATACAAGAGCTATTCCAGGACAGCTAAGACTGTTACACAGAGAAACCCTGTCTCAAAAAACAAAATAACAACAACAAAAAAGACTGGTGCTCATGCTCCTGTGTAAATGAGCAGGGGCGGCTCACAGGGTTCCCTGTAACTATATGTTATTATTGAAGGGGTGACTGAAAACAAGAGACGTGCTGGGCGTGGTAGCACACGCCATACTGTTAATCCCAGCACCCAGACTCAAAAGCAGGAGGGTTTCTGTGACGCCAATCTGATCTGCATAATAAGTTCCATGAGACCCTGTCTCAGAAAAACATAGTAAGACCCTCTCTCAAAAAAAGTAAAACCAAAACCCCCAATTTATTGTTTTGTTTTATTTTGAGTTGAGGGTAACCTCAAACTCTTGGGCTTGGGTGATCCTCCTGCCTCGGTCCCCTGACTAGCTGAAACTACAGATTCTAAGAGATTGGTGTGGGCTGGGCAGTAGTGGCGCACACCTTTAATCCCAGCACTTGGGAGACAGAGGCAGCAGATCTCTGTGAGTTCGAGGCCAGCCTGGTCTACAAAGTGAGTTCCAGGACAGCCAGGACTATTCAGAGAAACCATGTCTGGTTTTGTCATGTCTGGACATAGGGAGGGAAGGAGGGAGGGAGGGAGGGAGGGAAGAAGGGAGAGAGAGAGAGAGAGAGAGAGAGAGAGAGAGAGAGAGAGAAAGAGAGAGAGAGAGAGAGAGAGATTGAGAGAGGTTGGTGTGGAATTTTTTCCCTCCTGAGTAGGGGTGACCAGTATCACAGCATTGGAGTTTGAGCAAGGACGAATGTTCCGTCTTTAGCTGCTTTTCCCGTTGCTTCCCCGGGAGTCCTGGCTTTAGAAGAGCTCTGGAACTGCGTCTTTGGTCTCAGGTTTCTTCTTTTCAGCATAGGCTGAAAGTTGAGCCCTGCGTTTTGCTGTCAGTTTTTTGTGTCTGTCACGTGTAGTGTTTGTGCCAGTGGGGCGGTTGTGAGCTTTCCCTGCGGTCCCCGTGCAGCCAGGAAGGAGGTGTGTGTGGTCTTTGCTGCAGATGTCAGAAACCGTAGTGCAGCTGATCGAACTGTGTCTGTGTGTGGGGTCCTGCTTCTGCTCAGAGACTGGACCTTAACTTAGGGCTCCTGAGGAATTCTCTACGTAATTCTTTTTTTTTTTAAATATTTATTCATTTTTTATGCATACAATATCTGCCTGCAGGCCAGAGAGGTCACCAGATCTCATTACAAATGGTTGTGAACCACCATATGGTTGCTGGGAATTGAACTCAAGACCTTTGGAAGAGCAGGCAATGCTCTTAACCACTGAGCCATCTCTCCAGCTCCCTACGTAATTCTTTTTATTTCCAAGGACTAAAATAAGGGTAAGTCAAAAAGTTACATACTTGAAAAGGAGAGATGGTAGAATATTTATTTTTCTTCTGCAGAGGGAACGTCCACCGCCTCCAGCAAAGCCACCACCTGATGAAGAGGAGGAAGAACGCGTAGATAAGAAGTATTTGCCCTTGACAGCCTCTGAGGTAGAGGGTTGGGGTCACCCCATCACTGACCTAGCATTTGTTAGATGGTAGCTGTGTGAGCTCAAAGGAGGCTTTGTTCTCTCCTGCTTCTTTTCTTTAAGATTTTTTTTTTTTTGTATGTGCATGTGTAGATTTATATGCTGGTGCCCGTGGGGGTAGGATGAGGGCATCAGATCCCCGGGAACTGGAGTTACAGGTAGGTATGAGACACCATATCGGTGCAGGGATTTGAGTCTGGGTCCCCTCAAAGAGCAGTGAGTGCTCTTAACTGCTGAGCTGTCTCTCCAGCCCCTGTGCATAGAATCCAGAGCCTTGTGTATGCCAAGCAAGCACTCTGTCCCTCACCCGTTTCCCCAGCCTATTTTCTTTTGTGGAGAGATCATCGTTGTATTTGTGTGTGAGTGTGAGGCTTATACATGAGTGTATAGGTACATGTGCCCTACATGTAACAGGCACACACAGCTATGCCACACTGTCTATGTGGGTGCTGGAGATTCCAACTCAGGTCCTAATGCTTGCAGAGCAAGCACTCTTACCCCCTGGCCTTATCACCAGCCTTGACTCCTTATCTTCTCGTGGTGTCCCTGTGTGGGTATCTGGATCAAGGCTTTTCAGACTAAGAGTTCTGGTGCAGCATTAGCATACCGGCCATATGGGAAGCATAACCGGCTGTTGTCTGGGTGCCCCAGCTGAACAGTTCGACTCTTTGCCTTTACCCTGTGTTTGACACAAGGTTCCAAGTACCCTTGTCCTTGCCATTGTATGAACAGTACCATGTTATGAAGTTTGGTGGCTGGGCCCCAGAGGCCTCCTTTCTGTTTTTACCCTTTCACTACTTCCTGTGAAGACTATATATAAACACGAATCAAGTTAGAGTTGACAGCTGGAAAAGATAGGACTTTGGTCTGGTTACTTTTGCTACATGATATTTTATTTGCAAGTTTATTAAATAATCAAGTTTATAAAATTAAATAAAAAATATATAGGAGGTATACGGGAGGGTGAGAAGGAAAGAGGTGGTTATTTATAACAGTCTACCTTCTTTTTTCAAGACATTTTCTCACTGAGTATCCCTGGATGTCCTGAAACTCATTCTGTAGACCAGACTGGCCTCGAATTCACAGAGATCCACCTGCCTCTGCCTCCTGGGTGCTGGGATTAAATGTCAGTGCCACTATGTTTGACTATAGTCTACGTTTTTAAAAAATGTTTTTATGGCCAGAAGGTGGTGGCACACGACTATAGTCCCAGCACTCGGGAGGCAGATGCAGATGGATCTCTGAGTTTGAGGCCAGCCTGGTCTACAGAGAAAGTTCCAGTACAGGCTCCGTAGCTACAGAGAAACCCTGTCTTGAAAAACAAAATAGAATTTTTTTATTATGTTACAGTGTGTGTGTGTGTGTGTGTGTGTGTGTGTGTGTGTGTGTTTGTGTGTGCGCGTGCGCATGTGTTCAGAGGACAGGGTTTTTTCCTCCCGTTATGTTGTCCAGGGGACTGAGCACAGGTTGTAGAGGCAGCAGCTCTGCCTGCTGGGCCATCTTGCTTGGTGGGATGTCTGTATGTGATGTGAGATTCATCCTTTGAAAGTGTTTCATAATAGCCTGGAATTCTAAATCAGTTGAACCAGTGTAGTTGATGTTTGGAAGACCATGACAGTGACAGCCCTGAACTTTCCTATTTGCTGTTACTATGGATGCATAAATATAGAGGAAACATGGCCTGAGTCATTGTTCTCTTAATGATCCAGACAAGATTTTTTTATTTTTTTTTAATTTATTTATTTATAGGACTTTTTTATTATTTTATGTTTATGGTATTTTTTCTGGCATATGTGTCTGTCTGTCTGTCTGTCTGTGAGTCACAAGTGTGCCTGGGATCCTGAGAGGCTGCAGAAGCATCAGATCCCCTGGAACTGGAGTTTCAGATGCTCATGAGCAGCCCACTGTGAGTGCTGGGACTTACACTCTGATCCTTTGCCAGAGCAGCGAGGACCACAACCCACCCCACTGTCTTTGTTTCCAGCTCGCTCAAAGCTTTGAAGCGAAACTTCACACCGAGACACTGATGTCAAGAAACTTTAGGCCATTTTGCTTTGTTTACAGCACTGGGAGGATTGAACACAGCAGTCTCTGGTGCTAAGGAAGGCTTTATGACCAGCCAGATCTAGGGCTGTGCGTCTGTCAGTCACGTGGTCAAGGATTTGACTTTGGAGAGCTTATCATGATGCCAGGCATGAGACATCACACACATGCACAGGTGTGCGTGCACGCACACACGCTACACACAGATACACACACACACACAAGGTTTTTACTCCTCATGATGAACTGCCAGCTGCCATGGGCTGGCCATGGTATCCTCTGTGTCAAGGCTTCTCAGCCACCCACACCCCTGTGGATTCTCCAAGCCACAGCTGGGTGACAGCTGGCTCCTTGCAACCCTCTGTGCCCAAGCAGTGCTGCTCTCCACAGAGACTCTTGAGCTTTGAGCCATTGCCAGCCCCGGAGGACAAGGGAAAGAAGATTAAGAAGTAATTTAGTTAAAAATGGAATCCTTTCTTTTGAAAATCGGTTATTGCCATAGTCACTGTGACACAGTGCCGCTTCTGTGGGAGCAAGGATGTCTGGAAGAAAAGTTTATTGTTGACTGTGAAGGTTTAATCTCCTAGTTTGGTCAGGGTCAGAACAAGAGGAAATGAACACCCTCGTTTATTGGGCTTTCATTATGTAATTGAAGAAGGGAAGGTGGTCCAAATTGGATGGAGAAAAATGAGGCCAATCTGGATTAGAATCCGAGAAACTGCATTTAATGACTGCAGCTCTGCTGTGAACTTTGCATAACCTTGGACAGGTCCCTGACCCCCTCTGGGTTTACAGGTGAAATGGCTAGACCCAGGACCCTAGTTGTGGTTGGTGAACTTGGCTCACATTTGCCCTCCCTGGGGGACTCATTTGCCACTGAAGTCTTCTGTCCTGCCCTGGATTATAGGCCAGGCTTCAGGGCTGTGGTTACCTTCCAGGGAAGCATGCCTGGGCCTGGTGAGAAGTCTTGCTGAGGCAAACATACTGGGAATTGGATTTCCAGGGCTCTGCCTGAGGGATCATATGGGTGAAAACCTGCAGAGCGTAAATTCCTGCCAGTGACACCTGTGGTGTTAAATTGACACGGTGTGAACTACTTAATGGTCCCTTAATTGTGTTCCTATAAAAACAGGGCTCCCAGAGTAAAGGCGTCTTTAGCATCCAGGTGACTTGCATGGTGTGGTACCTGCTGTGCTCAGCAGTTTTAGAGTGAGCCCATTGTTCTGCCGTGAGTGGCTAATAAATAGACATCTCCTTCTGTCTGAGACTGGGGGTGCAGTTCTCTCTTCAGGACGACTTGTGAGCTGTCCCCACAAAGGAGGACTCTGGTGGACACTAACCTGGTGCTTCTCCAGTGTACAGTGGGAGGTGTCTGTTTGAGGTGGGAGCTTCCCTTGTGGGGTCTGCTGATCTATTCGGTATGTGTGGAAATCTAGCTACCCCTACTTCCCTCCCAGGCTGTACTCATCTCTTCCAACAGCTCTGGAAGCGTTGTGCTCTGGCTTGATTGCTGTAGCTGATCTGTGATCATTCTTGACTTGCCTTTAAAACACATGGGCACCAGGGCAGATGAGCAGAGGCTCTCCACAGCCCCTCCCTGTGTCTCCAGCACTGTGGTTTTACCAACTTTGCTCTAATGCCAGGACTAGCTGAGGATCCCCTGATGCTCACCTACCCCGAGCCCTGCAGCTGGTGCATTTCCCGTGTGGGAGGCACTTAACCTGCTTGAATCAAGACCTCAGTAGACAGAGCTGCTGTTCACCCACAGAAACTCGCATTGCTAGTTGTCTACTCTCAAGACGGTTGGAGGCATCTGAAGTCACCCAATAGAAAGCTGGCTTTAGGGAGTCTGTGAAGAAGATAGTCACAAGCTGGCTGTGGTGGCTCATGCCTCTAATCCTGGGCCTTGGGAGGCGGAGGCAGAGGATCAGCCTGGTGTGCACAGCAAGTCCTAGGCTACCAGGGCTGCAGCAGCAGAGGAGGAAAGAAGGAGAGGCCATTTAAGTGGCAAGGGTGTTTTGTTTTCTTTGGAGGTGGAGGAAATGTGCAGTCAGGAAGCCTGGAGAAAGGGCAGTTGCGGTGCATCCTAGGTAACAACTGCTAGGAAAGTATTCTCACAGAAACACTGGGGGGGGGGGGAGAGGCTTGGAGTTTATCATTTTTTTTTTTTTAAGGATAAAATGTGGCCAAAGGAAAAAAAAAGTTTAGTCATACTGTGGAGATTTCCCATACAGGAATTGTTCTTGGCTTTTCTCTTGCCAAGTCAAAGTACATTATCAAGAAAAGGATTTGACTCACAGGTGGGCTACCAAAAAGTGGCTCCATCTGTTCGTTAGCTTCTGGTTCAGGGGCTTCAGCTGCGTCCCAGTGGGGCCAAGGAAAGAGCAGGGGGTGCCGGGTGATGACAGCCTTTTGCTGTGGTGCCACATAAGCTAGGACTCCACTCAGGAGAGGAGTCCTGAGGACCACCCACCCACCAGGGCCCATCCCCGCCACACTGCACGTCAAGCTTCTGGTGTGGTAACCTTTGGGGAATGCACCAGAGCGCACAGTAGGCTCAGAAAATCTCCTGGGAGTCCACAGGGTCCTGACTCTCCTTCCCTTCCCTGCTTCGGCCTGCCCTGCAAGGTTGTGGGAATTGGAGCTTTGTTGTGTACCACCCATCTCTGCCAACGGATCCTGGGTGTTTCTGTCTCCTAGGCCCTGACTGTGAGACCCAGGACTCAGAGCGGCGTCTCCCGGGAAGAGGACGAGCACCCTTATGAGCTGTTGCTCACAGCAGAGACCAAGAAGCTGGGGGCCACAGACGGAAAGACTAAAGGTATTCCCTGCTTCCCTCCATGGCACAGGGATGGATGGCGGGAGGGCGGGTACTGCAGGTGTGAGTCATGCAGCTAAGGTTCTTAAGTCTGGGGCCCCATGGTTGTTTTCATCAATACCTAGACTCTATGCTCTTGGGTGGATGGGGACACAACACTCCCACAGGTGCAGCCAGGGCAGGCGAGGGCACCCAGGTGGCAGCTGTGGGAGGGAGACAGCAAGCACTACTGTGGAGACTGATTGGAGCCTGTGGTGCTAGCCTAGCAAGCTAGGTTGTTCAGGCCCATGCCAATGGCAGGGTGGACTCTGTGATTCCTGACCTTGGGACAGTATGCTCCTTGTTAGGGTCATGATGGGCTGTCACCTGTAACTACAGTGCTTTGTCACTGTGCCCACCTATATTGCTTCAGCAAAATCCATTCTGGAATTAAGTTCCAGCCCTGCAGAGGGAGGATGCATGAACACCAAGCCAACTGAAGGGCAGTGTCTGGAGGGAACTTGCCTGTCCCTGCTCCCCACACTTACAGCTATGAGGTCCTCCACCATGTATGCCTAGTGCCTCCTGTTGACTCTGTCAGTTCACAGCCCTTCTGTTTCACCTTGACCAGATACCCCAGCACACTGCCTCCCATCCTGCTTAGAGGTCTCCCCTGGATGTAGGAACTTCGGTCATAGTCATAGTAGTTGTGTGTGTTGTGTAGTTTCCATTGGGAACTTTCCTAAAAGGTTCTGATTTGGGTGCAATGAAATGCATCTGTGTTTGTGCACAGTCTGTGAGTAACTGCAGCCAGAAACAAAATAGGGGACAGTCTAAGCACAGTGAAGGGTTTTCCTCTGTCCCTCTGCATCTGCTTGCTCCCTGCCTTGGGGACAGGGCATCTGATATCTGTCCCAATAATTTGCCTTTTCTAGAACATTATGTGAATGGAGTCTGTTAATGGAGGCTGCTTGTTGGTTCCCGGCTGCTCAGCCCCAAAATAATCACACAGAAACTGTATTAACTAAATCACTGCTTGACCTATTAGCTTTAGCTTCTTATTGGCTAACTCTTACATCTTAATTTAACCCATCTCCATTAATCTGCATCACCACAAGGTCGTGGCCTACCAGCAAAATTTCAGCGTGTCTGTCTCTGGCAGAGCTACATGGTTTCTCCTCACTCCGCCTCCTTTCTCCCAGCATTCAGTTTAGTTTTCCCCACCTGTCTACCCTATCAGGCCAAGCTAGTTTCTTTATTAACTAATGGTATTCACAGCACACAGGGGGGGAGTCCCACGTCAGGAGTCAGCGTGCACCTCTGTCCTGCACAGTGCATCCATCTTGCATTTTTCATCATTTCTTCCCTCTCATTGCTGAGCTGTGTTCCTTTATAGAGGTGTGCCACAGTTTATCCTTTCCCCACCCAGGACCAGTTAGTCATTTTCAGTATTTGAGTTTCAGGTAAAACTCCTATATGTTACCATTTTTCATGTAGGCGTAGGTTCTCATTAGCAGCCACTCAGCTATGTGCCAATGACACACCATTCTGGATCCCCTGCTGTGGTGTACTGTCGGCCCAGGCCGCAGCACCATCAGGTCTGTTAAGCTTCAGCCATCCTCGGAGAAGTGGGACCCCCACCTGCCCCAGCAGAGCTTCTGTGTGCCCCATCCTCAGTGTCCGCGGACACCTGCTGTGAGATCTCTATGTATTTTTGGCATAAATTCTTTTTTGTCTTTTGAGACAAGGTGTCGCTCAGACTGGCCTCAAACTCATGGCAGTTCTCCTGCCTCAGCCTCCCAGTGCTGTCGTTATGTATGTCTATCGCCATGCCTGACTGAATTGGAATTTATTTTTTTATTTATTTGTTTTGAACATTTTTGTTTTCTAAGATTTTGAGATAAGGTCTTATTATTATAGCCCAAGTTGACCTTGAACTCTCAGTGATTCCCCTGCCTCAACCTCCCAGGTGCTAGCTAGGCTCACAGGCCTGCACCACCACACTCTGCTGACTTCTTTATCGAATGTGCTTTCTTCTCAGTGTATAACCGCACTTACCGTGGCCTTTAGGAGCTTCATTTTAGAGAAGTTCTTTTTTTGATGGATAAAGTCGTGCCTTGGGGAGGGGTATGCCTGATCTTGCGTGTGTATGCATGTGTGGGTCTGTGCAGAGACCGGAGGTTGGTGTCAAGTATCTTCCTCTGTGGTTTCCTCTATTTATTTACCTTTGAGACGGTGTCTCGCTGTGTAGTTCTGGCTGACTGAAGCTTCTTCATACATCAGACTGGCCTTGAACGCAGAGATCCACTGCCTCTGTCTCACTAGTGCTGGGATTAAACGCTGGTGTCACCACACCCTATCTACCTTGTATTTTGGGACAAGGTCTCCTGATGAAGGGGCTGCTGATGGGGCTGGACTGACTGACTGACACTGAACTGTTGGGGCCCCCAGCTGTGCTCTCCCCCCCTCAGCTGGTGCTGCAGCCGCATATACCGCACTTTGGCATTTTCTAGAAGGGTGCTTAAGATTCTGACTTGGCTCTCCTGCTACACAGGAGACACATTCTTAACCGGCCCATCCTCCTAGCTCCAGGGGCATTCTTTTCTGTATTTTCAGAGCTGAAATTCTAGCTCTGAGTTCTCTGCTTAAGGATGTTACCCATTTCGAGATAACTTTCATGTGTGCACGTCCAGCTGTGTCAGCACTATGTTGAAGCATCCTTTTCTTTATTAAATCGCCTTGGTAATACTGCTATTATTCCGGAAGTATCTTGAGTATTTCGGTTCTTTCATCTTACCGAGATGCTGATTTCTATACGTGATCATACTGGGTCTGCGTGTGGGTTCATGCTGCGTCCCCCACATTGGTAAGTTCTGGTGCCTTGGCCGTGAGAGTTTGCCCGTCCTGTGAGTGCGTTCTTAGTTTAATCTTGAGTCTTAAATGACGTGAGCCACGCGTGAGTTCACTCCTGTAACCCCACAGCTCTGGAGACCTAGGAAAGGGCTGTGGGCTCCAGAGTTCAAGGCTGGGTGAGGCTGTATTGCGAGTCCCTATCTGAAAAGATCATGGAAATTAACTTTGGAAAACAGGCCTGTCCTCTGATGTTGCTCTTGAAGAAGGTGCTCCATGAAGGAGGAGGGTGATTCCTTGAGAGGCTTGGCATGGGATGACTGCACACAGCTTGCTCAGCCTTTCGAGTGCAGGGGAAGGACCACAGCTTTCTGAGCAAACCTGTCCCCTGGCTGCCTGGGGATTTCCTGTCCCAAGGTCAGGAGTTCTTCCAGTTCCTGGCAGTCTCATGTCTGCCTTCTGCTCCTTGCTGCTCTGCCCTGTTTGCTGTTGAGAGTGAGTGCTGTGGGCAGCTTGTTTAACTGAACCATGGTGTGTAGGGCACCCTGCCCGTGGGCTTGCCTTTTAGCCTGACTCCCTGGAGCTTTAGACAAGGGCTGAGACACCAACTATGAAACAACTTGCTGGTCTCCCAGGCACCCGGCACGTCCTGTCGGCACACAGGTTCCACTGACCCAGGGGGAGGCAGTCAGCAGCCCGTGGTGCTTTAGCTCAAATGACTCCTTTTTCCTTTTCCATTAATGTCATTGTCGTATGCAGCTCTTAGGAATTAATTGATCTGTTTTCCAGAGCTTATGTTTATGTTAATGAGACAGAGCTTGGCTTACCTTAGTCTGTAGTGTGGGGTTGAATGGGAGATACTTTTGAATTGCCTTGTTAATTATACTGGTGTATACTCACCAAAAAGAAAAAGAAATTACACATTACAAGAATAAATAGAGACAGGATGCTAAGGCTCTGTGCCTCTCTGTTCTGGAGTTGCTGGAGGCTCCCGAGCTGTGGAAACCTGGCCCACTCAGGCCATTGCTGTCTTCACACAGCAATGTGTGAAGAAATTCCAGGCCGACTGGAATTTAACCCAGAATGGAGTCACATGTGACAAATGACCATGAGAATTTGCTTTTTGCACTTGTTTGTAGATCATGGATCCAGTTTTGTCTTGGTTCTTAAATGTCAGCCTATTTAAGCTATTTCTTAATCACTGCTAAATAGCCCCTCTCAGTTCTCATTTCCAGTTGGTGGATGTATGTGTCTCCAAGGTTTCTCTGTTGTGAATTGTGTTGCCGCAGGCATGCGGTGTACACATTTGTGTTTCCCTACTAGCAGGAGGAAGAGTAAGGAGAGCACCCCGCCCCCCAGCGTGCTGTCCCCACTGTCATTGTCGCGTCAGCACTACCAGAAGGTTGGGCTGCAGAGCTGGACCAAGGCTTGCTTCCTGGCGCCACATCAGACTGCTCACAGCCACCTTGTCACGCTGCAGGGATCCAGTGTCCTCTTCTGATCTTTTTGGGCACCTGCACACATGGGTGTGCACTCACACAGATACGTACATATGAATTATAAAACAATTCTTCAAGAAAAAAGTAAAATTAGCAGTAGGACTTGGGTCACTCCACACATGCCTTGCAAGCATAAGGCCAAACATGGACATAAACATGAATTTTTTTCTTCATTCTTTGTTCTTTGTTTTTGTTTTGTTTTTTGAGACAGGGCTGTGTAGCCATGGCTGTCCTGGAACTCACTCTGTAGACCAGGCTGAACTCGAACTCACAGAGATCTTCCTATTTCTGCCTCCCGAGTGCTGGGACTTGGGCACCACCAGTGCCCAGCTGATAATGTGAATCTCTACTCCCAGTGTCAGGGAGGTAGAAACAGGAGGGCCCTCCAGCTGGCCTGGGTGAGCCCCCAGGTGCAGTGAGAGACCCAACCTCCCCAGTCAGTAATAGCACTGATGATCTATTCATGCACACACACGTACGTCAGTGTGAAAAGGCACACAAACACATATGCTTGAGGAAACAAAGCTGGCAAATGCATTAACCTCTGAAGATATATAGTCTTACCTACTTAGTTTCTGAGATGCCTATGTTTTTGTTTTTCAGTTTTCTTTTTTTACATTAAAATTAATGGTGTCTGGGTGAGGTGGTACGAACTGTGGTTCCATCATTTGGAAGTCAGAGGCCAGGGGGTCTTTTAAGTCTGGGAATTCCAGAACATCCCGGATGTGACATAGTGAGCACCCCCCAGCTCAAAAAGGAAGGAAAAAAAAAAACAGTGGCAGTAGAATTGGTTCATGTGTCAGGTGGTGGCGCACACTTTTAATCCCAGCACTTGAGGCAGAGGCAGGTGGATCTCTGTGAGTTCGAAGCCGGCCTGGTCTACAGAGCAAGTTCCAGGACAGCCAGGGCTGCACAGAGAAACCCTGTCTCAAAAGACGAGAGAACAAAAGAAAGGGAAAATGAAAGAAATGCTTCTTAAGAGTACATGTTGTCTGAGTGGAAGCTTCACCCCAGCCCCTGGCATACATATATTCAAAGAGTCTGGAATGTTCAGATGGAAGCTCCACCCCAAGACCCCTCCCCTGGAGCTGCCTTAGTCCAGACTCCACCCTTGGGAAATCCCCCCAAACGATGACCCCTCCCCAGAGATGCTTAAGACCACTCTACACGTGATTTTCTGGTCTTCCTTTCCCGTCTCCTCTGTTTCCTCTCTGGGTGGCTGGAAAGCTATCCAGGAGTATTTGTATCCATTAAACCTGGGCTTTTTCTAATTTGGTTTGATTGGGTCTTGTGGATTGCTGTGTCGGCGGAGAGGTTTTTTTGGGGTGCAGAAACTTTTCCTCATGATGTGGTGTGGTGGCCCTGAGAGGGGTGGCATTTGAAGTTCACGAAAGCTGGGAGGGCAGCAGGAAGAGTGGGGATAAGGCATGGGCATACGCTGCCTCTTGGCGTAGCCGCCGGCCTATGCAGCTCTCACACTTCATCTGAAGGAGGAAAAGGCAGGAGCAGGAGAGTAAAATGATGGACTAATCATAAACAGCATGTGTGGGAATGATGTCAGGAACTTGCAGCCAGCCTGACATTCAGCGACTGTAAAAAGCTGTAAGGTCTTTTTTAATAAGCAGTGTGCCATCACCCCTGGGGGAGCATTCAGAATAGTTGGGAGAGTTTGAAGATTCAGAGCCAAACTCCAGTGGGGACACAGACTAATGGCTCAGTCACCCGGCACTGTGTGTGAGGCAATTTGAACTGCAGAGGATCCCTACTCACTTAAAATTGGCCCTCAGTCGTGGAGGGCGGGGATGCTGAGCCTGCTGTGGCACAGGAGAATTTCCACCAGATATGTTATTCACGCCCAGGGACCTGGAAAAACCCAGCCATGGGAGAAAATGTTAGCAGATCCTTGAGGCAGAAAAGGCATGTCCTCCTAAAGCATCAGGCCCACGTGGCATTTGTGATCATTTTTGACAAGTGGGGATGTCCCTCTGTGGTTTGTTTGAGCACTCTGTGCCCCCCTGTTAGTGTTTGACTCTGTGCTGGACATTCCAGGCTGTGAGCACTCAGAGTTGCAGCAACAGCTTTCCGTAGCTGTCTCTGTGGGTTTGATAGCACATAGGAAAGTAGCCAGGAGATCCAGCAATGGTCTGTGAAGTGGAGGTTTAGCATGGGCAGCAGTGGCTGATCTGCAGGCGGTGTACATGTGTGGTGCTGTTCGAGTTCTAAGGGTTCCCAGGTGCAGGTCTCCCTCTGCTTCCATACATGAGCCTTGGTGACTCCCAGCAGCCTGGCCTCTCCCAGCCTGGCATCACTGCTATTGATTAAGTCAGAATTCAGAAAGAAAACAGTGCCAGTGTTCAGTCCCTATCTTTACCTGAAAGTCCAAGCTTTTCATGGTGGAAGTGTGCATGCCTGAGTTTGTCAACAGCGTGGCAGTCGAGTCTCCCCAGCCCCTGACTTAGCCTCCTGACCCAGCCAGACTGGGACCAGCTCCTTTGCACTCTTGCTGCTTTGGGGTTAGAGTAGTTTTTTTCCCTCTGGTCGAATAAGCCTTGTGATTTTCTTGTATTTTCTTCCACAGAGTGTTTTGACAGTTATATATATACACATGGACATGTGTGTTAAATACAGAAAATAGTGGAAAGGGGACAGAGTTAAATTCATATGAAAGTGGTACAAAGAAAAAGCGAGACAAATTATGTCCACGTAAGAGATCAGAGATAGCTTTATGAAGAGAAGGTCTGAGCCAGGCCCAGAAATAGAGACTTCAACTGAATAGGCAAGACTGGGGAGGGAGCTGATCAGAGGTTCCAGGCAGGGGCGTGGCTCAGGGCAGGAGGGGGTGGGGGAGGAGGTGGAGAATTGCCTGGGGCACAGCCAGCACTCCAGTTTGGCTGGAACAAAGAGAACTTGTCATAGAGTGTTGGATCTCAAATGTCAGTCTTTCTTCCAGAGACAGAGCAGTACTGTTGAAACTCTAGGAGTGGGGTGACAGCACAGGAGCTGCACTTTAAAGGGACAGAGCTCGGGAGTCTTGGCTCGGGAAAGGCTGGTGCAGGGATAGCTTGCAGCCAGCAACTGTCATGAATCTCTGAGGGTAACTAGAATCTATCCTAGAGGGACAGAAGGAAGTTATGGGGAGGGAGAAGGGTGGGGTAATTTTCAGGGGTAGGATGACAGGAGGGTGCCGCCAAGTGTGGGTGAACAAGGGCTGGGTGCTGAGGGAGGTTCTGAGGTTTCTAGCCTGGCTGAGAAAGTGTTATATAACCAGTTTGGATGGGGATTGGGAAGGCCGTGATTGAGGGAGGACACTACATCTAGAACATCTGTGTGGGTATGCCCGCAGCACCCAGAGACGTGCTTCTCAAGAGTAGGAGAGAGGCTGAGGTTAGAAGGGCTGAACCAGAGAGGAACGAATGGGAAGCACCAGCAAACTGAATGATCTCTATAGATGTGAGCACAGGGCTGGGGGAAGTCTGTTTCCACAGACCTGGGACCTGTTGCTTCCTTTTTGACTGTTCACTTTCAAGTCATTAGCATAGGAAGGAGAAGGCATTTTAAAGATAGTCCCTAAACATTGAGCGTGTGACTCGAATAGCCTTAAAACCTGATCTACAGGTGAGCAGGACAAGAGGTCACAAGTTTCACACCAACAGGGACAGTGAAGTGAAGCTGTCCCAAGCAGCAACCACAGCCTTTATCCCAGGTGGCAGAAACTCTAAGAATTGCAGGTCAAGGAAGCAGAGGAAAAGGAGCACACGGTTACCATTACCACTGTGTGCAGTGACTCCAGAATAGAAGGAGAGGACTAGAAAGTGTCGGGTGATCGGAGGGCTGTTGCTACATCCTAATGGTGCAGGGCTTCTCTGAGACAAAGGGGAAGAAGTGAAATTCCCTGGTGTTGACACGGGACAGGATGGAGCAGTTACAACCTGTCTTGCAGTCTTCTGGGGAAGGTGCTGTGGCTAAAGATGCTGGCTTAAAAGAACAGAAGAGACAGTTGCTCTGATGGTGACATCAGAGTGTTTGGAAAGAAGGAAGAAGGAATTAAGTTGACCCCGTCGGGTGTTGAGGCTTGCATCAGAACACTTGCTTGTTTCCTTTTGGTCAGTGGCCTTTAGGGTCATTTACCTTCTTGAAACTTCAGTTTCTGTGTAAATAAGGGGCACCAGTTCTTCATGGTTGTTGAGAATTCTAGTACCATGAACATAGAGCAGAGATTCCTAGAGGGAAGCCTCGGGAACCAGCTGGGTGAGCAGAGTTTAGCAAGGGAACCTGGGGGCGCCAGTGTGGTGAGCAGGGGGAACCTTGAGGAGTGAGCATGATGAGCCGAGAGACTCCGGGGAGCTGGCAGGGTGAGGTAAATCTATGGAGGAATGGGTTAGTTGTTTCTTGAGACTCGAGCGGCTCAACCTTGCAGCAGCCGCAGAAGAGAAAACAAGTGGCCGTGAATGCGCAGCACTGGTGTCAGAGCTGGGACTTAAACCCTGGTCCACAGAGTCCAGGCCCCTGATTAGAACCACTTCTCCACCCGAGGGGCTGCAGAGACAGGGTGATCATACAGTCACACCAGAGGCTCAGGATGTCCTCATGCGTCCCAGCTGTTCATGTTCTGAGAAAGATCCCAAGAGGGAAGGTCACTGGGGTGGACTGTCACTTGGACCTCTTGACTCCTATCCATCATCTGATCTATTCTTGAGTCGCTGTGGACTGGAATGGGCTCCTTCAGATCCTCGTCTGTAGTAGTGCCTGCGTCATGTGGTCAGAACCTTTCTCCTTGAGAAAGTGTGTGCCGTCCAAGAGCAGTGTAGCCTTGTGCTGGGATTGCTGGACACAGATACCTTCAGCATGTTCTTTCTTGCTTTTTTGGAGACAGAATCTTGCTATGTAGCCTGACTGACATTGAATTTAGATCAGTTCTCCTGCCTCAGAATCCAGAATTGAATTATAGATTTGAGCCCTGGAATGGTTTGAATAAGATGTCCTTCATAGCCTTGGACATTGGAGTACTTGATCCCCAGTGGGTAGCACTATTTGGGAAGCTCAGGAGGTGTGGCCTTGTTGGAGGAAGCATGGCACTGGGGCAGCTTTGGAAGTGTGAAGGTTCACACCATTTCTAGTTCACTCTCTGCGTCATGCTTGCGGTTCAAAATATAAGCCCTGTTTCTTCTATTAGTTGCCTTGGTCATGGTGTTTTCTTCTGGAAATAGAAAAGTCACTTAAGCCTCCATACTTAGGTCAGGTGCAGTTTTGGGGAGACAGACAGTTCACTAGCATATTAAGATCCCAGTTTCAGCCACGCATCGTGGCATGCAGTGTAGTTGCAGCGCTGAGGAGCAGGATAGTGAGTTTGCAGCCAACCTGGGCTATAGAGTTCTAAGCTAGTCAGGGCTACCTAGCTAGCACACATTGTCTCAGCACACACAGAGAGGGAGGTGGGACAGACGGGGGTCAGACAGACTGACACACTAAAGTTCCTGTGCCCTGCTGAGCTAGCTTTTCCAATGCAGAGGCTTCTCTCCTGTTGACAGATTTGCAGGCTGTATTTTCTGTGAGGGCAGAGATTCTTTCCCTCCACAGACCTCCATCCTACATAAGCTCCTCTCCTTTCTTCCTGCCCACAGCCTTCCCTGGCATCTCTCTGGTGTTGGCATCTGCTTCCCTTTCTTCATTGATGGCTGGCATGAATGAGTGGCTGTCTGAAGGCCTTCATTGTCAGCTCCCCCAGCAAGCAGCCAGAACCTTCTCTGGCTTGGGTTTTGAGCCCTACTGATTCGGTGAGCCAAGAAGTCTCCCAGTGCTGGGCTGTGGAGTTCTCCTTCTGTTGCCCCTTCACCACTCACAAATGGTTCCCTAAGAGCCTGGAAGCTGATGTGGAGGAGCAGAGGCATGTGTCCTGCACCCAGGCCCCTTCCTGAATATCAACAAGGGTAACAGACGACAGACCCATCCACCTCTCCAAGGAAAACACTGTTACCCTGAACCTCCATTAGGTGGTCACGTGTTGTCTTCTTTGTAGCCTCATATAGTCAGCAGGCAGCTTTGGCCTGGTGCTCATTCTTATAGTGTGTGTGCGGCTGTAAAGTCATGGCTTCCTCAGGCCCCAGTTAAACTGAATGGAACTCCTCTTCTCTGTTTTCTCTACCTGGAGAACTCATTCAGGTTGTTCTCACCTTTTTCACGGCGCAGGACCTGCCCTGTAAAGAGTATAGGATTAGTGAATGGAGGGTGTGAACTCCAGAGTTGTCAGATGTAAAGAAGGGAGGCACCGCAGTTCATACTTCTGAGTTCCCATGGATTAGTGATCAGAGCCTGTAATGAATGAGTTGGCTGCTCCTCTGCCCTGCAGACCTGCCCAGAGCTGAGCCGTGAGGGCGCCTGGAGGGAGCTGGTTGTTGGGGCCTGTAGAGACTCTCAGAAGAACCAGCACTGTGAGACCCTAGCATGCCCCTCATGTATGTGACACGCTGGTCATCTGCACCCCTTCTCCCCAGCTTCCTTCCCTGTGTTGTATACTGAGCCTCTTCAAGGACCTTGCAGCTGCCAGTGGGAAAGCAAGAAAGTGTGGAGTGGGAGCTGCGCTCTGCAGCAGCAGAGGCACAGGCAGCACTGTATAGCATCCAAGGGACCGGTCCCATCTCCGATTGTGGGGACTGGGATTCTCATCACTGTCATGGCGGCTGAGGGATTTTTAAGCATCAAGTAGCCCAGCCAGAGTCTCAGCAAGATGTCTGACCACACAGCTGGAGAGGAGCAGAGCCAGTTCTTCCTCTGGGTGAACCTCTGCCCAACCACCCTGGGCAGAGTGTGCCGTGCCTGGGGCCACAGATTACTCGTCCGTGAAAACACCGGCACCACACACTGCTCTGTGGCGCTCCAGCCCATGAACAGTTCTTGGGTTGTTTGGACAGATCAGGGAATTCTTTGGTTCCATGCCATGGAAGTGGCATAGGTGCCACTTGTGTGCGTGTAGACGATGTGCTTTGGAATGTGGTTTACTGCCGGGTGTGGTGTTGCCTCAGCTGAGAGTGCAGGTGAAAATCTGCTATAGGACTGAGTTCCCACCGGGTGCCCCAGGGTGGTGCTGACGTGAGACGTGGACTCAGCTGCTGATTTACACCACTTCGTGGCAGAAGTTTCTGAGAGTGTGGCAGTAGTTGGCCTCGGGAACTAGCGGTGTCAGATTTCTAGGGTATAAGGGAGGTCTCCCGGGAGCAGCAGCTGTCTCCTGGTTTGACAAACTAGACTGTTTCCTTTTCTAGTGGATCAGCTAAGGTTAAACTTAAACAAATATGAGCGAGCAGCTGGGAGGCCTTGGCAGGAGTGAGGTGCACACATTCTCAAAAAGAAAAAAGGGGGAAAGTCTGTTCCTGCGGAAGGACGAGGCGTGGATGTGGATCTGAGAGGCCTGGAGGAGAAAGGAAGCAGTTACTTCCCCCTCCGTTTTGTTTTGCACTTTCAGTTAAGGAATTCCAGAAGTTGCAGGTTGTGATCGTGACCTCCCTTTTCCCTTGCAGCTGCTTGCCAGAGGAAGGGCGGGCGGGTGGCTCTAAATAACACTGGCCTTCATGGAAATGTATCCAGTGTCCCAGGAGCCGCTCTCTCTGGCTGGCGCACTCTCGCTCCCGGTCCCTTGTTCTGTCCTTACTCTGTCCTTATGTGTGTCCTTTCTGTCTGTAGTTAGCGCTTCTCCTGGCCTTATATAGCAAGGTCTGGTCCGTAATGTTAACAGAGGTCTAACAGGAGGATGGCTGCCAGGCAGCATTAATCAGACCAGTGTTTGGAATTTCATAAATGCTCTGACTTTGGGTACAAATTGAACATGAACAATATGAAACTGTTTTCCTCCCTCCTCTCTTCTGTTCTCTCCCTCCCCTCAGCCTACCCAGCCTCGCTCTTCCTCTCTGTTGTGAACTCTGCTCTGCCATCACGCGCTGCATCAGAACTCTGTTGATTCTTACCACGTTTAATTTTTTATTTCTCTTTGTCCACTCCAAGACCACAGGCGGAGCAGCGGCAGCCGGAGCCAGGACTCTGTGGAGGGGCAGGACGGGCAGGTCCCGGAGCAGTTCTCGGGCCTCCTCCACGGCTCCTCCCCAGTGTGTGAGGTGGGGCAGGACCCTTTCCAGCTGCTTACTGCCCCCAGCCAGAACCACCCAGGGTCCCCCCAGCAGGACGCCTGCCACGAGGCCAGCATGCAGCTAGAGGAACCGGGCGTGCAAGGCACTGGAAACCCACAGCCCGGCGTCCTGGACCAAAGCAAGAGAGTGGGCTTCCCAGCAGGCTTGAGTGCCTCAGCCGGCCGAGCACACCTCCAGACTCTGACTCACACAGTCGCTCTGCACCCTGCTGGGGCTGAGGAAGAGGAGGACAGGAGCGGGGCCAGAAGCCGAGCCCCTCCCACTAGCAAGCCCAAGGCTGAGCTTAAGCTCAGCCGCAGTTTGTCAAAGTCTGACTCTGACCTCCTGACCTGCTCCCCCACGGAGGACACCACGATGGGGAGTCGCAGCGAGTCTTTGTCCAACTGCAGCCTCGGAAAGAAGAGACTGGAGAAGTCACCTTCGTTTGCCTCTGAGTGGGACGAGGTAAGGCTGCTGTGATGTCACAGAGAATTTGGGCTGGCCCACCTGGCTGTAGCTGGAGTACACTCCAGCTCCCCGTGTACTGGCTTCTGGGACCAGGATCTGTGCCAGGGCTGCCCCGTCCCTGAGCACTGTGCTAAGAGTATCTCTGGTGATAGTTACTACGGCAAGCTCCAAGAAGCCCGGGTCCCAAAGGACATGTCCCCGAATGGTTAAACCTGAGAGTGGAGGCCCGGCAGGGCAGGGCAGGGCTGAGGGAGGGACGGTTCCTAGAAATGACATGTGTTTGGAAACATTTGGAGCCCCTCCGCCCCGTCTCACTCTGAAGTTACTTCAGAAGGGCCCCTGGCACTGGTTGCGTGTCCTTGGAGAGGCTGAGGGAAGAGCAAGCTTAGCAGGGCAGCAGGTGGGGATAGCCGGGAGTGCTGGGAAGAAGCTGTGGAGAGGGGTTCCAGGGACGATGTTCTATTCTGGGTTCCTCCTGGCTATTCTTGCCATGTTCTTGCAACCCAGAAGCCTCTCCCAGCAGATGCACGCAGCCCGTCCCACATTCCCAGCTCGGTTAGGCAGAGCCTTTGGAGGCTCAAGAATCAAAGATTGGTGAGGAGAAAGCATTTCTGGTGTGAGACCTAGGGTTCTTCTTAACCACTGTTACTAAACATTTGGAGGTAGAACCGATTATTTCCCAGAGACTTTTAGAGTGCTCTACTAGGCAAAAGAACATGTGTCTGAATGATTGGCAAATACCCTAGGAATGTTAAAATACCCGCCTTACAGTCTGTTTGCTGGGACGGAGCTGCCTTTGAAGTGGACTCAGCCTGTCTCCCAGGAACAATCTTGGGATGCATTAAACTCTTTAAAAGGAGGGTGCAGTACAGCTGCCATGTGCCTGTGAACAGTCTGTAGCCCTTATGCCCAACCCAGCTTGATGGTGTCGCTACTGCAAAGTTACATAAACCAAAGCCCATCCCATTCCCAGTGTGGGACAGGGCAGGGCAACTCCTTCTGCTCCTTATCTCCAGATAAGACCAGGCTTAGGACTGTTTAGACACCCAGGAATCCCTGTGCAAATGATTTTTCATTGCTTAATCAAAACCTTGGTGGACCTGTTCCAGAAGGTGCCAGGCTTTAGAGGGAAGTCAGTGTGTGAGGTTGCTCCTGGGTGCCCCAGATTACATTGGAGAGTATGTGTGTAAGAAGATGTCCCTCGCTGGGTGGTGCTAGGACTTGGGAGGCAGAAGCAGGTGGATATCTGTGAGTTTGAGGCCAGTCCAGTCTACAGAGCAAGTTCCAGGGCAGGCTCCAAAGTTAGAGAAACACTGTTTCCAAAAAAAAAAAAAAAAAAGGATGTCCCTCAGAACATCTTTAGGGTGATGGCCAGACATGGTGGAGCGGTAAAGTCAGTAGAGTGTGGGAAGGAGCTTCCAGAAGGACCATGGAGAAGTGGAATTAGACTGGAATCAAGGAGCTAATAACTCCTTTGGTTCAAAGCAGACTGAGGCTAGCACATGAAGAGATAGTTTGCTGGAGATAGGAAAAGAGGGCATTGGGTTCCTGGAGTGTGCAGGTGTGTGTGTGGGGCTTGGGACCAGACAAAGAGAGGCCCTGAAGGTGAGGCGAGAGCAGTATGGCGGGATCTGCTAGAAGGTGGCTTGGCTGACTGACTTCGTCTTCATGGCTCCCTGGCCTAGGCGTCCTCATCCTAAGATCCTAATGCTGGGCAAGCACACTGCACTCAGGTGTGGCGCTGCCAGGCAGCCGCATGTATTCTCACCTTGTATTTCCTCCTGGAGAACAAGCCAGATCACTATGGCGGTGAAGTGAAGCTGGCCACTTAGACCTATACAAAGTTTCTCTGCTTTATAATGTGATAAGGTTTTTGTGCTGTTACACCTTTACAGACACACACTCTTTTTTCCAAGATGGGTTCTACTATGTGGCATAGGCTGGCCTCAAATTTAAGATTTGCTTCCTGGCCACGACCCTTGACTGCTTGACTGTTCGGATCACTGATGTGAACCACCACGCTGGGCTCTGGACTTCTGCAGTAAGTCTAAAGCACCAGAAGCACTACTGTGCTTCTCAGGTTTGTTTGATTGATTGTTGGTCCCATTGTGTAACCTAGCCTGGCCTTAAGCTTGCAGTCCTGGGGTTGTAGATATGCACCACTGTGCCAGACTGCACTGCTGTATCTTAAATCTGAGAAAATGTGAAGATAGTTGAGCCACTATGAAAGATTTGAGCCCTGCTCGCAAAATCAGAGGCATGCTGTGGGTAGTCCAGCATCCGCGTGCTATTCTGGGGTCGGACCCACATTGTGTGGTCCTGTGACCAGCCTGTGCAGTGTTGGGGATGGAACCCATATGCTAGGTTCTGTACCCCTGAGCTATACATCCCCAGCCTCTCGGCATTGCTTTTGAGCCATAATTTGCTTGTTTTTGTGGATTCCTCTCTCTGAAAAAATTTCAGAAGTTGTCTGCTGGACTAGTCCTGAACCCAAGCCTCTGGTGGGCTGTCGCATATGAGGGCCTTGGTGCTGACTGTGCCCACCCCACCCTAGGCAGGGCGTTGAGGCTGCATCATCGCATCCTGTGCGTGCTTAGCTTTTCCTCGGTGAACTTTGGGTCCGCAGTCTTGGGTAAGCAGCTCTGAAGAAGACAGGGCACAGCGCCTCCTCACTGAGGCCTGTGAGGGAGAGGAAAAGGTCCAGGGCAGCTGTGGCATAGCACTGAGGAGTTGCAGTGACTCTGGCTGGCGCTTCTAGAAGACAGTGCGATGTGAAGACATTTTGAACCGCTGTGAATTTGACTCGAAAGCCATTACCACCATCCACTTCACATCCCGTGGATGTTTTCTGCATTCTCAGGGTTATTCTTTATTGTGGAACAGCCCCAAGTAGGGACACATAGAAGTACCTCACACACTTCCTGGTGTGCCCAAGGAGGTAGCTATATGGCAGAATCTAGTATTATCACTTACTGGAGCTTTGGAGAAACAGAACTGAATCTAGACTGTCTTCTGTACCGTCCATACTACTACATGTACAACGGTCCTGTAGCGCCTGTACTTTGTGTACTACGATACTATGCCTGTAGTACCGCCTGTACTACAGGACGGTGGTTCGCGAGTCGGGCAAGGGACTAGAGATTGAAACACACACACATACACACACATGCACACACACACACACACACACACGACAGAGACACGGGTCATCCTTGAAACAAGAATGCCAACTTTATTGGGTTCCAGGGCAGCTTACATAGTGCCTTCCCTGACCAATGGCCACACCCTAGCTCTCAGGATCCTTCAGCTGCAAGCCACCAGAAACCACCCCCCTGCCATTAGGGTCTCGTGCTCAGAGTAGCTACAAGCATAGGTTGTTCAGAGCAGCTGCAAGCACAGGAAAACAAACTGTTTACTTTGGCAGGCAAAGGGTCATAGAAAATTCAGGGTCTGAGAGTCCACAGTCCTCAACAGTTTTCAACCTTAGGAAAGGCAGCCCTCTTTATAGGTGATCCTCAGGTGGTGGCCAAGTGACTGGCAAGCAGTGGAGTTCAAGCCCTTCATGTGACCCTCTTCCCATGTGGCTCGCCATCACCACCACCACCACCACCACCGAGAGAGGGAGTGTACACTGGCCTGGTAGAGCCAGGCAGACATCCTTAGGTCTTGGAGGGGCTGTGAACTTCCGTCTCTTCCTAGAGAAGATGGGAGAGAACTCAGCCCCCAAATGCATGGGTCCACCGAATGCATCTTATGTACTGTGACCAGCAGAGCTGGTTGACGGATGGCCGAGGTGTTCTGCCTGAGAGCATGCTTAGCCCAGAGGTTTGGGGTCATGCTCTTTACTGCTGGTGATGCAGCCCTTGGTGAACTGCCCTGGGCAAGATGCCTTCTGAGTGCTGGCCTGGTGAAGATCAGCCTGCAACAGAGCATCCCGTAAGGACACTAGCCTTTTTCTTATGTCCTACTAGAGTCTTGCTAATGGAGAAGTAATGGAGTTTGCTTACTAAAGAGCTCTGCCTAAGAGGGCCCTTTGATGCCAGACTCCAGATGTTATCTGAGTTCTCCAGTCAAGTTCGAGCATGACTCCTGCAGCTCACTGGCGGGTAAACTGAGAAGCTGTGTATCAAGGACAGGAAAAAACCACATATACCTCCCACATAGGTAACCTATGTGAATATTTGTTACATAGCCAAATTTGACTTGTATGTTTACCAATTTATAATTTACTTTTCTTACCCAATAACTGCACATTGTAGATACCTTTCCATGACAAGGTAGAATTTAGAGCTGAAGTCAATATTGTCCCCTGCCCTTGTATGTGTGTTGCTAGGAATCTACCCCAGGACCCATGTGTGCTAGTCCAATGCTCTGCCATCGGGTTGTCTCAATGGATCCTAAGGTTCAGTGTTGCTTGTTTAGCTGCACTAGCATTGCTGGGCTTCCAAGATGCTATACCCACTACGCCCTCCTACCTTTCAAGTCCGTTCCCTTCCATCAACATTGTTAACCTGCCTGTATGTTCTACATTGAAGTCCCAGGGAGAGTGGGGCTGGTTGTGTCCCTCTGGTAAAGGGGGCCATTCCTATGAGGGGCCTTTTCCAGGAGCAGGTGTGTCCAGGTTCTAGTCCCTCTACCTTTGAGCATGGGTTCCCCACTCTGACTTGTCACTATCCCTGAAGCTTAATATTGGCGCTCTTTGTACAAATACATGCTGGCTTTTTTGTTGTTGTTTGAGCATCTCATTCACAGTAGTCCTTCTGCTAGACTGTGCCTGTGAGGTCCTAGGATTACAGATGTGTGCCACTATGCCCAGCAATAATGCCATTATCAAGTCTCCTCAGTGGAACGAGACATCTTTCTCAAGTGGGGACCTTATTTGTATCACCTCTAAGCAAGTGTAGATGGCTTGTGCTGAGCACAGCTCTGGCAAACTGATTTTTGTGTGCAGTGCTTGAGTGTTCAGGACGCTGAGAGATGGCGAGTGGGAGGGTCAGAACTCACAGCTTTTCCCACTTCCGGCCGTAGGAAAGGCTCCAGAATTCCATTTGCCAAGGTGGCAGTTTCAGTGGTGTCTGAGTCTCTAGATAAACTCCTAACTGCCTCCTGCCCACAGTCACATGTGCAGCAGCAGAAGCACATAATGGCAGAATTAAATGTCTTCTATACCATAGTATCTGTAAACCAACCCTGCCATGCTAGGCAAGTCCCAAAGATAGTAAAGCCCTTTGCATAAGATGGCGGAGCCACTTACAACCTATTCACACACCACTGCATGCTTCACGCCATCTCTGGGTTACTTAACGGTGCCTAACAAAGTGAAGCGCTGCGGGAGCAGTTGTTTAACTCTGTAATGTAGACAAGGAAAGCAATGGTATATGTAGAACATCGGCATCAGCTTATTGTCCATAACTTTTTACTCTGTAGTTGGTTGGACCTGCAGGTATAGGCCCTCAGAAGTGGACGCTGTCTGTAAGAGCAAAGACAACCGTCTGTGAGGACAGCTAGGTTCCCCGCATGCCTGCTTTTGAATGGGATTGGGGATTATGAAGGAGAAAACCACAGAAGGCTGCTTGTCTACTTAGCATAAATATCTGAGTCAGGGAACACTTGGCTGAAGGCTTAAGTGATAAATTTGTGTTTTATAATCAGCTTCATAAATATTAAACAAGTGGGAGGTGGTGGAGAGCGGGAACGTGCTCCGAATGCCTTTTCCGTAGGCCCGGAGTGATTCCTGCTTCGGGATGTCAGTTCGGACAGAGCTCACCCTGATTCAGTCTGAAAGGATGGCAGGAAGAGCACCCTTCCAGGCCAAGTCCCCAGGCTTCCCTTTTTCCAGTGCTGTCCCTTAGAGCTAGCGTGATGTCATCAAGAGGGGAGATGATTGGTGCAGCTCCACAGAGGCCTTGTTCGCCTTTAACCCCTGAGAAGACAAGAGGTCTGTGCTTCCACCGACGACTCTGAGTGTGTCACAGGTCTGCAGTGTGCATTGTTCCTTGGTGTGTAAACAGGCATGCTTTATAGCGAGCACAGCCCTCCCACTCAAAACAAGAATGTGGCACTCCCACCTCTGGGGACAACCCGGAGCCTGGAATGTCTATTTAAGCTGCTTCCTGGCACACACTGGAGTCACAGCCTTCCTTCATCCTCTCAGTTTCCGTTGGTTTTAGGTTTGAGGCATTTTGTTCTAACCACTTAAGTCACTCTTGCTTCCAGGCAGCGCTGCATCTTTTTTTTTTTTAATATTTATTGAGCTCTTCATTTTTCTCTGCTCCCTTCCCAGCCTCTCCCCTCCCTCTTCAACCCTCCCCCAATTTACTCACAATTTACTCAGGAGATCTTGTCATTTTCTACTTTCTCCTTCCCATGTAGATTAGATCTATGTAAGTCTCTCTTAGTGTTCTCATTGTTGTCTAAGTTCTCTGGGATTGTGGCTTGTAGGCTGGTTTTCTTTGCTTTATGTTTAGAAACCACCTATGAGTGAGTACATGTGAGTACTTGTCTTTCAGGGTCTGGGTTACCTCACTCAAAATAATGTTTTCTAGCTCCATCCATTTTCCTGCAAAATTCAAGATGTTATTTTTTTTTTCTGCTGTGTAGTACTCCATTATATAAATGTACCACATTTTTCTTATCCATTCTTCAGTCAAGGGACAGTTAGGTTGTTTCCAGGTTCTGGCTTTGACAAACAAAGCTGCTGTGAACATAGTTGAGCACGTGTCCTTGTGGCACGATTGAGCATCCTTTGGATATATACCCAGATTTCTCCTTCTATTTATACTCTCTGCCTGCCAGCTCCACCTATCCTTGTTCCTGCCTTGCTGTTGGCTGTTTAGCTCTGTATTAGGACCATCAGGTGTTTTAGACAGGCAAAGAATCACAGCTTCACAGAGTTAAACAAATGCAACATAAACCAAAAGCAACACACCTTTACATCATTAAACAAATGTACAAATGTTCCACAGCATAAACAAAAGTAACACACCTTAAAATAATATTCTACAACAAGCGAGTTCCAGGACAGCCTAGCAGGACTACATAGAGAGACCCTGTCTCAAAAAGGCAAACAAGCAAAACAAAACAACAAACCCAACTCTGGTGACACAAGGAGGTGAGTGAGGAGACTATCAGATGTGATCTTCATTCCTGAGCCGAGAGTCCCTCAGACATTCTCTCCTGACTTGTTTGAGGGGCGGTACTTTGAGGTCTTACTATGTGCCCACGCTGACCTCGGGTGACAACAGTGAAGTTAGAGGGGTGCACCATCACGCCCAGCTTCCGCATACTGGGGCATGTCTAGACATACACGCCCTGACTCCAGTGTCATCGTCAGCGCCCCAGGCTGTGGAAGGAAAGGTTTGGTATGATTTTGGCAATGATAATTTGCCTTGGATAATTCTAAACAATGGCATCTGAGACACAGTAGGCATCTTTTTAGTGTTTTCTTTCCTTCGCAGTTATTCATCGAGCTAGTTTGTTGAGTGCCCGCTGTGTCCCAGGCACTGTTGTAGATGCTGGGAAACAGCCTAGTTCAAAAAGACAGAGCCTCTGGCTTCCACAGTGTGGGCATTCTAGAAAGCCAGCCTGGAGGGGGAAAGGGAGGTCGATAAGCAGGTTTGCTAGTGTGTTGTTAGTCCGCAGGGGAGGACTAGGGTAAAGGGTGTGGCACTGCTGGGGGCGGCAATATTATTCAGCTACTTTGTTTCTCTCTGTAAAAGAAATTTCAAATTCCATCCTGTGCTCACATGTTACAGAGAGAACCCTGTAACTTAGGTCTCCTTCCCGGTCCCCTCCAGGTCATACTGCTGCCCGCCTTTTCTCATCTATTCCCCGTGGGTTTGGTTTGGTTTGTTGTTTTTCCTTTAGACTGTGTTGGCACCTTTTAAGTACTCGCGCATCATGTTTCTAAGTTGTGGACTATGGTGAAATCTGAATCCTTGAGACTCCTTAGGTTCCATCATGCTTTCCACTGGGTGGGCTCCCCGGGTGAGTTCTGCTGCGTCCCTACCTCAGGAGAAGTTTTCATGAACTTATCACGTGATCAGTGGAGCTGAAACCTAAATTCCAGGGTTCTAAGACAAGGGAAAGGGTTCAGAATTACAAAGACGGTGGTTCAGTGAATGGATCAGGTGTAAAGGCCTCCAAGGTGATCAGTGCAGGTGTAAGAGGCCCTGCCACAAGGAATTTGCCTCGTGTGCCGTTCAGTCTCCCCACAGGAACCTGGTGCATCTTACATGTGTCCCCCAGGAGCCTAGTACATCTTACATGTGTCCCACAGGAGCCTGGTACATCTTACATGTGTCCCCCAGGAGCCTGGTGCATCTTACAGGCATCCCCCTAGGAGCCTAGTACATCTTATATGTGTGCCACTGGAGCATGGTGTGTCTTATATGTATACCACAGGAGCATGGTGTGTTTGACATGTGTCCCTCCAGGAGCCTGGTACATCTTACATGCACCCCCCCCAAGAGCCCTATACATCTTGCATGTATCTCCAAGGAGCCCGGTGCATCTTTTTTTGTTGTTGTTTTTTTTGTTGTTGTTGTTGTTTTCGAGACAGGGTTTCTCTGTGACTTTGGAGCCTGTCCTGGAACTAGCTCTTGTAGACCAGGCTGGTCTCGAACTCACAAAGATCCACCTGTCTCTGACTCCCGAGTGCTGGGATTAAAGGCGTGGGCCACCACCGCCCGGCGAGTCCGGTGCATCTTACATGTGTCCCCTGGAGCATGATACATTTTGTATACGTACCCCTAGGAGGCTGGTACATGAGTTGCAAATTTCACCACAGCCAGTTACAGAATGAAATATAGGGACTTCAGTTTCCTCTCTGGCCTTGGGTGGAGTTTGTAGGTCAGTATAGCAGGAGCTTCCGAGGCACTAGATATGAAGGCAGAAGATGATGCCTCAGACAAGTTTAAGTGGTTAACATTGCAGCTAAATGATTCCTTGGCCAGATAGTGGCGGGGGGGGGGGCAAGCCTTTATTTTGTACAACTCCAGGAAAGCCGTTCCTGGAGCTCATTTTGGCTTCCTTGGGCCTCTGCAGCCCTCAGGCAGCACGGAGGCACCCCACCCCGGGAAGGAGGTGCATTGTAGTCTAAGGTCGTAGCTCCAGACTTGTATCAAGCTGCTCTTCCAGGTCAGGGTTCCTCTGTCGCTGTTTTTGTGTCTTCCCCGGTGTTCTCTTTCTGTGCCACCGAGTAAGTGGGTGAGAAGGAAGCCTGGGCCTGTGCTGCTAAGTGGCTCTTCTGTGTCTCACAAGCTCTAATGACCCAGTGTCTGGCACCACGGGGCCCACCTGTCCATAGCTGTAGGCAGCCTGTTTGTCTGTCTGGACAGGTGGGAAACTGTCTGAGCTCAGTAGGGGCTGACAAATGACAGTTTGCCTGGCAATCTGTTCCTGGCTGGCCTGATTTAAACAGCTAAGAAGCCATTGTAAGCCCCAAGAGTTGTGTGCTTTGTACAAATGTTCTGGTTTCTTCCCATTTTCTTCTTTCTTTGGGGTTTCTTTGGGTAGTGGGGGAAGGGTGTTAAGACAGAGAGTGTCACTCACAGATGGGGCTGGTCTGGAGCTCTTGGTGAGCTTCCTGGGTTGAAGGTCACAGGCATGCACCCCTGTGCCCACCTGCCTTCCACTGCAGGAGGCCTTGACTCAGCAGAATGTGCTCCAGCCCAATGAGGCCTTGTCTGTTGGGCAAGGACAGGCCTAGAGTCTCAGCTGGGAACTGTTCTCCATGCTGGCACCAACGCTTTCCTGGGAGAGTTTCTCTCCAGCCACCAGCCCTGCCCACCACGCGGCTCAGTGGACAGTAGAGAACGCTGAAACCCAGTGGCCGTGACTGAGGCGAGCATCTTGTCTTCACATTGCTGCTCAGCTTTGAGCTGCCCAACCCTGAGTCTCAGGCTGTTTCTGCGCCTCTGGAGGGCTTTTGTGTCTTAACCAGCCCCCTCCTGCCCAACTGGCTGTGGAAATCAGGCAGAGCCAACTCTGAAAGTGGAATGTTTATACCCTGGGGATTTTTTTTTTAAGTTAATACCAGCCATTGACCAGAAATAAATGTTTGTTTGGTTTTTTTCCTCAGTAATAGGTCTTGCTATGTGAGCCAGGTTGACCTTGAATGTTCTGCCCTCCATCCTCAACTCCTGGTTGATGGGATTGCAAGTACAGACCAGCCATGTGGCTGCAAATTCAGAAGTACTTAGTGAGGAACAGGGAGCGAGGAGTGAGTCTCCCCCACCTTCTTACACCCTCAGTTCCTCTCCCTAGTCGCTAGTATCCTCATCCTTCACTTGTTGGAGCATCACCAACATAGCAAACATTGTTCTCTTTAAGACAATACCATGTGTATGTGCTGCGCGAATCCTTTTTTGTCTGATAATAGCTTTTTAGATGACTAACCAAGAGCATGCAGAGCTTAGTCCTAGACCCCGTGGCACACACACACTGTTGTCCACTGCAGAAGGTTCCTGTTGGTGGACTGGCAACTGTATGGCGCTCTTGCTGATTAAGAAGAGTACTGGGGCAATGGCGGATCCTTGTGTGGTCATTTCCAGAAACCGAATGGCTGGCTTTCTGTCAAACTTGCTCTCCCACTCAGAACACACAGGAAAAGCTGCTTTTCTGTGCTCCCTAGCATGGGGTAATCAACAAGTAACACATCCAGCACTTTGCTTAGCAGATTGGAGTAGTTCTTTTTTTTTAAAGGCAAATGTGTAGCCTAGACTGTCTATGGACTTAAGTTTCCCTTTCTCCACCTCTCCAGTGCTGGAATTACAGGCATGCGCCACTGCTCATAGCCCAACTATGCTATCTTGGTAAAGCTTTCCAATATGTCTCGTTACGAATGAGGTTGACATTTCTTCCATTTGCTTAAAATCTGTTTAAAAACAACAGCAGCAGAAACTCTAGCCAGCTGTGGTGTAGCATGAATCTCAGTCCTCGGGTGGAAGTATGAAGATGAGAAGTTCAGGGTCATCCTCAGCTACAAAGTAAGTTCTGGCTAGCCTGTGCTAGATGAGTCCCTAGCTCAGAAACAAAAGATAAAATCAGAGAGCCGTTTCCTTTCTCTTTCCTTGATGTTGAAGTGTTCTTCTTACCGACTGTAGAAGCTCCGTGTGTCTGAAGGGATTGGTCCTTCACCAACTCGACAGCTGCTTTTTGGGTTTGTTTCTCCTGCTGACGACCGGACCCAGGACACTGCATGCTGGGAAGTGCTCCATTGCTGAGCTGAGCTCTTGATGCTTGCACCTCATTCTTTAAAAAAAAAAAATGCAAGGAATTTTAAATTTTGTTTTGTTTTGATTGTTTTTCGAGACAGGGTTTCTCTGTGTAGTCCTGGCTGTCCTGGAACTCGCTCTGTAGACCAGGCTGGCCTCAAACTCAGAGATCTGCCTGCCTCTGCCTCCCAAGTGCTAGGGTTAAAGGCCTGAGCCATTTTAAAGTGATCTTTAAGATGTTATCTTAATTACTTGCATATGGGGGCGGGATGTACATGTGAATGAAGGCACCTGCAGAGGCCAGGAAAGGACCTCAGTTCCACTGGGAGTTGGAGTTACAAGTGGTTTGAACCACCTGACAGGGGAGCTAGGAGCAGAGCTCCGCCCTCTGCCCTCCAGCTCTCCAGCTGTCTTAGCTGCCCTCTCTAGCCCCAGAAATGAACACCCTTCTAAAGTACCTGCTTTT
This sequence comes from Myodes glareolus, assembly GCF_982192425.1. Classification (NCBI taxonomy): domain Eukaryota; kingdom Metazoa; phylum Chordata; class Mammalia; order Rodentia; family Cricetidae; genus Myodes; species Myodes glareolus. Next base: position 67,119,801 of record NC_142043.1, on the reverse strand, counting down.
CCTCAGTGACCTCCGCCTTGTGTCTTTGGTTAAAAAGATCTTCCCCAAAAGAGCGCTGTTTTCCCTCTGAACTTACGGCTTTGCTTTTCAGCCGTGATTTCTTCTGGGGTTTCTGTTTTGTTGCCAAGCCCTCTGTCTGTCTGTAGCAGTGATCTGTCTGATCTAGTCCACAGTGTTGAGCTCTCTGTCTGTCTGTAGCAGTGATCTGATCTAGTCCACAGTGTAGTTTGGGTTTTGAGAGGAAGAGCTGAAAGACCTGGCCTGTGACCTTGCATTGATAAATGGAGGAGGAGGTGCCTTGTAGCACAATTGATTTTAGAACTCAAATTTTTTTGGATTATTATTGTTTCAATCATTAGAATAACAGCCCTGGCTGTCCTAGAACTCGCTTAGTAGACCAGGCTGGCCTCGAACTCAGAGATCCACCTGCCTCTGCCGCCTGAGTGCTAAGATTAAAGGTGTGTGCCACCACTACCTAGCCACTACTGTTTGATGTAGAGGCTTCCACTGAACTTGGAGCTGATTGTCTAGACTGGTTAGCCAGCAATCTCTGAGGGTCCTCCTGTCTCCCCTGCCCCTCCCTCCCGGCATTAGGGTTGTTGATACATGCCATGGCATCTGACCTTCTATCTGGCTGCTGGGCCTCTGAGTTCAAGTTCTTAGGCTTGTGCAGCAGGCATCTTACCCAGTGAGCTGCCTCCCAGTCCCAGTTCCCCACAGTTATCGAAAGCCTGCTGCATACCTAGCATTGCTTATGAGTTGGTCATGCAAATGAAAATATGAACATGATAAACACCCAGCTTTGGCTAAGCCTGGTGACCCAGGCCTGTAATCCCAGCTCAGGAGGCTGAGGCAAGAGGATCACAAACTCAAGGCCTGACTGGACTGCAGAGTTAAAAAGGCCAGATGCTATCTTGAGACAAAATAAAATAAAACAATGGGCTGAGTCTATAGCTCAGTGGTATAGAGTGCTTGCCTAGCATACCTGAGCCCCTTGGTTCTATGCCTACTGCTGTTTAGAACAACAAAATAAAAGACAACCCACTTCTGAGGCACTTAAATGTCTAAAGGGAGACTGATGTTAAGCCAGTTCAAACTGGTAAGATTATCACAAATGAAATAAATGCTCTTGAAGAGAGACTTGGGAGGTGGAGTGCTAGACCCTGACAACCTGACAAGCTGCCGAGACCTTGAAAGAAACAGTCAAGAAAGCAGAGGGCTCACGTCGCTGGCATACATGATACCAGGGGCATCACTTGGATGAGTGTTCTCAGTGGAGTATGAGCCCTGGTCGGGCCCTGGTCCCTGCAGGGAAAGCTTTTCTTGCTAACTTCTCTGGAGGGTCGAGCCTGTCTGGCTCTTTCACTCTGGACAAGATCTGCTCTTTCTTCTGGTGAGCCTTGAGCCTTGATCTGGCCTTGAGGGTGGAAATCGAGGCTGTTGGTCCTCCTGCAGTGAGGGCCTGAAGTCTCTCCTGCCCTGGGCTATGCCCCTGGGTGGGCCTGGGCAGGCTGCTGCTGCCCACCAGAGAACGCTACTAAGGCTGACAGAGTCACCGACACCCACAGTTCCTTTGGTCTGAAAAAGATATATACTGAGCCCCTCCTGCCTGGTTTACAGCTGCATACTGAAGGGGTGAGAACAGCCCCTTGCCATGACCTTCAGGTTTACTCTTGGCCTGGGGAGGAGTCTTCCTGGTAGTTCCTGCTGGATCTCTTGCTGTTTAACTGTTCTTTACCACTCGCCTTGGCTTTTCCTTTTCCAAGGAGAAAGTGCTGCCTGTGTTGTGTTTCACGGAGGGCAGTTCGCTGCGGAGTGTGGACCAGCTATGGAGTGGGGCCTTGTTTGACTCCACCATGGTTAGTCATTTTTTCTCCCTGGAGTCAAACCTGAGGCACACTCGTGCCTCCAGCCCCACCCAGCATGTTTCTCAGGGACGTACGAGTGGCATGAGGTGAGCAGGGTGCATGAAGGCCACTTAGTGACTTGGGCCAGAGAGTATGAAGCAAGAAAATGACAACAGTCCTGGGCCAGACCCAAGCCTGTGGGGCGTTCTCTGCGTTTGTGAGCATGTGTGCGCCAGCCAAGTCTGGGCTGTGCTTAGTTTAGACCATATTTTTTTTTATTGTTCTAATTAAAATACATTTCCAAGCTGGGCAGTGGCACAAGCTTTTAATCCCAGCTCTGGGAGACAGAGGTATATGGATCTCTGAGTTCAAATCCAATCTGGTCTATGTAGCGAGTTCTAAGACAGAGCTACACAGTGAGACCTTGTCTTGAAAATTTAAAAAAAAGAAAAAAAAAGAAAAAAGAAGGAAGGAAGGAAGGAAGGAAGGAAGGAAGGAAGATGACTTGAGTCAGTGTCTTGGCATCGTTTGAGAAATTATATGTAATAAGGTAATTAAATGTCTTCAGCATTGATCTAGAAAAGGAAATGAAGCATTACTAATCCGAGCTGAGATTGTCTGGAGACTAACAAAGCCACAAAACTGCGTCCAAGTAGAGCAGTGGTTGACAGGTGCGACAGCAGGGCCACAGAAGCTTAGCTGTGATCGTGAACCTGGCATCCCCAGCTAAAGCACAGATGCTGAGACTTAGGCTGGTATTTTAAAACATAAACAAGCAGCTCAGCTGACACCGGTGCCATGAACCCGAGGGACTCGTTGCCATGTGAGGAGCAGAACAGGTTGGCTTAGGAACAGGCTCTCCCTGAGTAACAGGCCAGCGGCACTGGCTGGCCTCCCTGAGCCCTGTTCTCAACCTCACTGCCAGCGCTGACCAGGCTGGCTGGCACCGAGCCCTTTGCTTTATCAACAGGTATTTATGGCGCCCACTGTTTCAGGCTGTGCGGGGTGCCTTGGGCAGGGGGGTGGAGCTGAAGGACACAGCGCTCTAGGCTTGTAGCCTGCAGGGCCATTCCTGACGCCACAGGAAGAGCTTTGAGAGCAGAGCTTATGCTGAGGCAGGGGCTAGGACTCAAGCAAGCCCCAGTGGTTTCCCTGTTGACTTACATTTTGTGTGTTAGGACAAGAATAGCTTTCTGGGTTTCTTCTCTAAGGCTGGAGCCTGTCGGAAAAGGGCGGAACTCATGTTGGCCCACCGGAAGAACTCTGCTTCCACCCTTTCAGCCCTAATGCCTCAGCGACGTTAGGTCTTAGAGTGGGTGTCTGTTAGGACACCCTAACAGGTGTGTTAGGTCTTCCCTCCCTGCAGCCTGGCTGCTCAGTACCAGGACTCCCCAGGCCTGTCAATACAGAACCACGCACAGTTCTGCTGTCTTCCGTGGGTTTCACTCCCGATAAAACAAGAAAAGACAAGAATATTCCCTGTGTATTTCCCATGGGGCCTGCAAGGTCAGACTGGGTGGCTTCCTACACAGCACCAGCGCTCCCTGAGCAGAGTGACTGGATGCCCTTCACAGGTGGCTGCTCCACCTCCCTGCTCTGCCTGCTTTGCATTCCAAGCAGAAGGGCTCTTTAAAGCCCAGCAGAGGTTACCACAGCATCTTCAGTTGTGGTGTGAGCCTGGCTTCCTTCAGCGGTGCTGTGATTAACTGTCATAATATACCAGGGGAGTGCGGGTTAAGAGTGTGAGCTCATGCTGGGCCTCTGCATTTTCAGTTGCCACTGGGTGTCGTACTATCTCACCTTGGCAACACCTTTAATTGGCATTCATTGAACCGTGTTGGACTCCAACCACCCAGGAAGGTCCCTGGGCCCAGACACTGGCAGTCCTTGGCCGTCCTTGGACTGCCCGCCATCGTGGTTGGTGTTGCAGCAGGCAGCGTGTTTCTGCAGCTTTGCTTTGTGCAGCACCAGAGCCAGATGGCCTTAAACATGAGCAACCGAGGCTCACACAGGAGGTGACCTCAGTCTCACCTGACCTTTGACACAGCCCAAGTCTCTGTTGCTTAGCAACATCCTGGCACAGGCGGGGCACTTGTTGAGTCCCCGAGTAAGCCCAGGCCTCCTGGCATCTGTCTGAGTAGTAGAGTTAATTTTTACTTTTTTTTTGGTGTAAGCTATCATTGTACCAACCCAGTGTGAGTGTACTGGATGAGATAGTGCCACCTGTTCCTCTGCCACCTGGTGATGTCACCAGTGCCGACCTTCCCTAAGTTCTCCCTTGTCTGTGCCCCTCTAGAATGTGTCTCAGAAGTGTCGTCGGCCAGCGCGACAGCGCCACAGAAGAGCCGAGGGAGCTGCTCTTGCTGCTTCTCAACCTTCATAATTAGAAACCTGGGTTGCAAGTGGTCTGGCTCCCAGAGTGCCCTGGGACCCGAGCATGGTAGTCAAATGAAATCTAGTGCGGATTTTGGCTCACATATCCGATAGGTGTGGTTACTGTGCCAGTGGTAACTCGGCAGATGAAAGTCATTCATACGTGTGGCTGTCGCATTCACATTATGGACATACATCCTTCCACCCTACCCAGGCTTTTGGGTGGCTGCTGGCCGCCTTGCTGCTGTTGTGGATTTTCTCCACTCCTCATTTTTACTCACTGTGTTTAGCTTTTGGCCCTCATTGCCCTGTGAGCACCTATCTTAGGTTGAGTTCCAAAAGCAGGAATTAAATCCAAACTGCTTATTTGGAGGTGACCCCAGGGAGCGCTGATTGGAGCTGAGGAGGGGGCAGTGACTTCCTGGGCAGCAGGACACCGACCTCCTTAGACTCTGCAGGTAGAGCGAGGGTTAAGAGTTACAATGTGCCTGCAGTGGTGGTGCACGCCTTTAATCCCAGCACTCGGGAGGCAGAGGCAGGTGGATCTCTGTGAGTTCAAGACCAACCTGGTCTACAGAGTGAGTTCCAGGACTGACTCCATAGCTACTGAGAAACCCTGTCCTGAAAACAAAAAACAACAACAACAAAAATTGCAATGTGAGCTGCTCCCCTCAGGGGAGGTGGGACTAATGCTTATGGTGACCCCTCCCAGGGGCTGCAGGAACCTCCAAGTTACACCTGCTGAGTGCCAGCTGGGTGTGGGTAACCTCTCAGCAACCTGCTCCCCCACTCCTCTGCTGCCCTGTGTGCTGCCCCTTGTGTCTTAGAGAACCGCCATTGCCCTCCTAACAGAGGAGGGCTTGCTCCAGTCTGGGGCTGCATGGTGGCAGGGTATTGTGAGGACAGACTAGCCCTCGGGGTCAGCCAGGGAGAGCAGGGTTCGGTGATTTAAAAAAAAAAAAAAAAAACCCAAAACTGAGTAGTGAAGACAGCTGACCTCAAGCCCTTTTCTCAGGGGAGAGCGGTAAAGGAGGGGAGAGGCCATTTTCTCAAGAGAGAGCCATAAAGGAGGGGAGAGGCTCTGGTGGCAGAGTGGGAAGCAGAACAGGTATGTGGATGCTCATTTCCTTAGCCCCAGCCCAAACTCCTGTCCACAGTGGGAAGGAAGGGAGCCTGTGCCAGCCTCCCTTGGGGTGGGTGTCCTGGCACCTTGCGTGTCTGCCAGGCTGGTGAGGATGGAGACTGCCTGCCTCCCCAGTCAGCGGCCACAGGAGAGAAGAACTAAGGCCAGAGGGCCAGGGGTGTATCAGCACTGGTTCTGCTCTGTCTGTCCTTCCCAGTGTTTGGCTCAGCTGACCTTTCTTCTATTGGGGAAAAAAAGGCATGGTTAATTTAACATTCTTTTTCTTCACCCAAATGCTTTATTTTAGAATAGTTGTGTATTCACAAGCAGTTACAGGAATGGTTCCAGGTGGTCCTTTGGTGCCATTCCCTAGTTTCTGCCTGTGGGCAGTGCTCCATAACTGACAGAGACAGCCCTACGGTGCCACGGCAGCGTCCTGCACTGAGCACTGGGTCACCACAGAGATTTCCCTCATCTGACCCCAGGTCTGTACTTCATTCCTGTGTGCTGAGAAAAGTTGATAGCCTTAACATTCCATTCCTCCCCTTAAGTGGAGACACAGCTTGGTCTTGGCCAAATACAAGGTCATTGCCCCATGTCTCCCAGGTGAACTGGGACACAAGGTGGCCTGGCTGGAGGCTGCCTTGTCAGAGAGGCAGGTGTGTGCTTCTGCTTTGTGGTGTGGGGAGAGAATGAGGATGCGCAGTGGCCCTCGTCTTTGTGCTTCTGTGGATATTCAGGTGTGGTAGAGTCAGTGTCGGCTCTGAGGGAGTCTGGAGTCCCATGTGCAGCCCCTCACGACAGTTCTCCCAGCTTATAGACACCACACTCCTGTGTATGGCAAAGACCTCAGTGCCACACACTTTCTTCACTTCCACCATCTGAATTGGAGGGACACCATTCAGGGTACCTTCACCAAGTACCCCATAACTCCCACTTCCTATCACAGTCAGTGGGCTTTAGCAGAGGGCAGAAAGCAGGACATAGCCAGTGCAATGCCTGGTGCCGTTACTTCTAAGTCATCGAGCATCTTAGGGTCTCTGCACTGATTGACCTAGAGACTCAAAGAGGTCCCTGCTCCTCCTCTGTCCTCACCCTCCTGTCCTGCCTGCCCACTGACATGTCGGAGAGAACCTGCACCAGCTGACCTCATTCCTACTTCTGGGAGCAAATTGGGTAGGATGGGGGAGTCTAGAAGCTTCTTTCTTCACAGTTCTTTGCTGTTTGTTTGGTGTTTCAAAACATGGTTTTTCTGTGTGTAGCCCTACTAATCCTCGAACTAGCTATATAGACCAGACTGGCCTCAAACTCAGAAATCCTGCCTCCTGAGTGCTGGGGTTAAAGGTGTGTGCCACCGTCACTCAGCATGCCTCACGGTTTGATTAGAGCCATCATGTTTGTTCTCAACCCCACAGGAGCATAGTTGAGATTCTGATGTGCACATAGCCTGAGCTCAGAGAGTGAGAAAAGTGAGGCCTTAGGTCGCTCCTTCAGCCTGACACCCCCGCTCTGCAGCAGCTCACTTCCTGATCAGGCAAAGGGGGTGTCTCAGAAGACAAGCTGTACCACAGACAGGAGCTGGGCCCCACCGCCAGGCTCCCCTGGGATCCCAGCAAGCCTCCCCTGCCCAGTCTTTCCCTCTCTCCTGTTGCCCTAGAACTCAGGAAGGAACAAAGCGACCCAGCCATGGTTTCTGCATCTGAAATGAGCACATGATCCACTCTAAGTCTTTATTGATTATTGGAACAAAAGTGGGAAACACAGAAATTGGCAGAAATCCCATAAGTAACCAGAAGTGGGGCTCTTATAAAATTAGGAGAAACACTAAGAGAAACAGTTGCCCTGGGTCTTACTCTCATTAATAAACTGGGTCTTTCTTGGCTCCTCTGGCAGATCTTCTGTTTTTCTGAAGAGCCCAGACACACACAAAGCCCTGCAGGCCCAGCCTTGGCACTGACCCTTATTACAGAGTGACTGGGCTTGGGGTGATGCTGCCATGGGGTCTTCATGCAGACTAACGCTGCAGAGCATCGTCGGCTCATGGGTAGGGCAGCCTTAGGGTCTCCCAGCACAAAGGTATCGGGGTGGCCATGTGGCCATTTCTCTTGCCTTCCCCTGTTCTGTGTTCTGCTTACGTTACGTCCTTTCCAAGAAAATGGTCATTTCATAGTTCCTCCCTGCAGCTCCCTTGACAGTGCACCACATATGGAGTCTCAGAGCCTTTCCAAGCGGTGGGGTCCTATACTAACTCTGTGCTTCCTTGTCAGTGGGGAGCTTACCCCCTCCTGCTGTTGCATGTGGCTCCCCACACACAGAGTGGTCAGTGGAGCTGGCTTTCTATGTGCCCAGTACAGGACTGCATTTCTTCTGGTCTTGGTCCTTCTGTGGCCACTGTTCTCGCCCCAGAGAGATGAGTGTCTGGCCCTAGGTGTGGCTCCAGGAGCACTAGAAACAGGAGTTTGGCTCCTGCAGTCGTAGGACCTCTGTGTTCTGTAGGAACAGTTGTAATCGGAGGCTATGCATTGGTTTCCCTGCCGCCCAGATCCGAATATTGACTCAGAAACTCTATTAACTACAACACTGTTTGGCCAATGGCTCAGGTGTATTTCTAGCTAGCTATTACATCTTAAATTAACCCATTTCTATTAATCTGTGTATCACCACAAGGCCTACTGGAATGGTTCCGGCGTCTTTCTTCTTTGAAGGCTATATGGCATCTCCGTGACTTCTTCTTTTTCCCTGCATTCAGTTTAGTTTTCCTGCCTAGCTCTATTCTGCCCTGCCATAGGCCAAAGCAGCTTCTTTAACAACCAGTGGTAATAAAATATATTCACAGCATACAGAGGGGAATCTCACATCATTTCCCCCTTTCTGTCTAAATAAAAAGGAAGGTTTTAACTTGAACATAGCAAAATTGCATGTAACAAAACTGGTATCAAGTAAGAATTACAGTTACAGTATTTAGTCTATTTGTATCTGGAAAGTTTCATATCTAATTTATCTTTTATCATATCTAAGGAAAGCTATAACTATAACTATCTGTCTTCAACGCCATCAAAGGCTACAGAATGATATAATATTACTAAGTAAACAGGTGCATTGTAAGCAATTTCCAAGTTTCTAGAAATGACAAAGACATCTCGCTGCCTGGACAGTCACCCAAAGTTTTTTTGTAATGTTGGGGCATCCATCTTCAGCCTATCATAGGCCCATAATATCTGGCAGACTTTTCAGTGAAGCAGAAAATTTGGAGATCTGTTTTGCCTTGTTCAAAGTTCATCAGTTGCTTTCTTCTGTGTCCTGCAGAATACCTGGCAGTTTCTTCTGTGAAGCAGGAACCCTGAAGGACCATCTAACTTTGCCACAGTGAAAGCAAATTCCATATGAATGCCATCATCTTCTTTGAAATAAATTGGTGCTGCCAGGAGTAGACATATCTCACTGTCGTGAATAGCCCTATGTTATTCAAACATCTTAAATGCCATATTCTGTAAATCTCGGAAGTGTATGAAGACCACCTATCTGTCTAAAATACACAAGTCTAAAGAAAGTTTATTTCTATCTACATCTAAACCCTTACTACAAGTTTGTTATTTTCATTGTCCTAAACAGTTTGTAATAATAGCTTTCAAAGACTAGAACATTACATTACAAAACGAGTTGCAAAGGTACAATACCTTATAATATGTTGTAACAAAAATAACCTTAAGTTTGTATCAGTATACAAAAATCCATAACAATGTAAAATATTTGAGACTAGTAGTTGCTTTTTAGTCTAAAAGTGATTCAATAATCTACCCTTTTATCCTATCATTCCTATCCCTCCCTATTTTTTTCTTTTCAGAAGGAGCTCCCTTAAACCTCTTTTTCTTAATTTCCTCTCTGATCATGACCAATAACAACTTGCCACTAACCCCCCAAATAATGACAAAATCCATCACTCACTGAACAACCAAAAACCATACACCCCATCTCTCAGGAATGTGACTGTTGTGTTCTTAAAATTACTTTTTGATGTGTTGGGGATGATGGCATCATTAGGGGGCCCTGAGAAAATTGGGATAATGGCCAAGTCCTGGGAGAGCTAGATGTAGCATTTGTTGTCTGTTCTCTGTGTGATGGGAAAGCTCAGGACTTGTCTGAAGGCCTGGCTGGAGTAGTCTGTGCTAACTGCTGGACCATCTTAGCTAACTGCTTTGAAATTGCCCTGAGCAGTTTGTAGTCCAAAGCTGATCTTTGGGTGGTGTTTGCCAGCTTTGTGGTGTTACCACAATCCAGGTAGATTCATTGTTGTTGTAGGGCACTATCATCTTCTTGTAGATTTCAAAGGTCACTGCTAGGAATGGTCATGGTCCACGGGAGAAAACTTAAAACATTTTAAATGTTATATGTAGCAGATCTCTGTGAGGTTAAAGGACTATAATTTGTTAAGTACATCCCAGGTATACAAACTTAGTTCCTAGTTACTTACTTGAGATTCAAGCCTGAAATCATGTACAGGAAGCTAGATGAAGCCTATTTTTGGGATTAGTATTCTATATGACCATTAATATCATGACAGGTTTAAATGTATATAATCTTATAAATTTTGAGATAATATTTATATCTTAATAGAAGTTTTTAAAGATCATAATAAAACCAAAGGCTTATGAGATTAGTGGCAATAGGATAGTCCCTTAATTTTGGTTTTTCTTCTGTCCCATATCAGGTGGCTCTTCTGGCATGAGACAGATTTTGGATTTTCTTTTAACAAACATGGTTGGGTTTAGAGAAGGGAAGCCACACTACAACTCGAGTCAGCTTTACTCTTTAATTGGACCCGGGACTACAAAAAGACCATTTGCCTTATACGTCTGTGGAGAAACAAGCATCTGGGAAGATTTATGAGGATTTGTCCTGTTGGATTTGTGCTGTTCCATCAGGTCAATTGCTTGCGCTCTCTCTCTCTCTCTCTCTCTCTCTCTCTCTCTCTCTCTCTCTCTCTCTCTCGGATTCATCCTCCTCCTTCAGATGTCTCATCTGTCCAGTGGTCTGCAGACTCCTTAGTTGGATGTTTCTTCTGGAGACACCTGCCCCCATCTTAACTTTGGGGAGTTTCCTTTCCTTTTTTTGGCAGAAATATCTTTGTTAAGGCAGAATGTTTTCTGATAACATAAAAAAGTATTATCATTAATAGTTTTTTTTACCTGATCAAATGAAAGGCATTTGTTAGTCTCACAAGTTAGTTTAGATTGAATGGTCATGCTCTTTGATGACCTGTCATTTCTTCTAATCAATAGGTCTCTCCTGTTTGACTCTAATCTTTATCAATCTTGATGGTATCCACCGCTTTTCTTCTCCTGTAGAAACAAAAGCAAAACCTCTTCCCCAGCCTAATATATATTCTGATTTGCATTCTGAGGTCAACACATTGTTAAAGTTTCCCAGCTGATTTAATTTAGCACTTTTTTCTACTGTCCAAAGTCTCTCTGCAGTTGTTGTTCCTTTCTCATTAGCACTTAAATTTCTTTTTCCTTTTCTTTTTTTTCGGGGGGGGGCGGGGTTTGAGATAGGGTTTCTCTGTATCTTTGATGCCTGTCCTGGAACTAGCTCTTGTAGACCAGGCTGGCCTTGAACTCACAGAGATCTGCCTGCCTCTGCCTCCTAAGTGCTGGGATTAAAGGTGTGCACCACCACCCAACTAGCATTTAAAAATTTTAAAGTTAATAAAACATTGTGTAATCCATCTCTGGGGGTCTTTATTACCCCTTACTGTTATTAAGTATTTCTTTTAAAGTGCTATTGGATCTTTCTATAGCTGCTTGTCCTGGAGGATTGTATAGTATACCTGTAATATGCTTTATGTTGTAATTTGTAAAAAGCTTCCATTTTCTTAGAGACATTTGCTGGAGCATTATCTATCATAATTTGTATAGGTATCCCCTTGATGTCTAGTAAATGTGTAATTACAGAATCAACCTTTTCAGAATTTAAAGCAGTTGCCCATTTCAACCCTGAATAGGTATCTATGGTATGGTGCACACACTTTAATTTTCCAAATTCTGCAAAAATAAAACACATTCTTTTGCCAAATTTTATTTCTTTGGATACCCTTAGGGTTGTTCCCTGCGGGTAGTAGAGTTTGGTTACACGAAGAACAAGTAGGACATTCACGTATAATTTCCTTGGCTTCTTGCCAAGTGATAGAAAACTCTTTAAGTTGTGCTATTAACATGATGTTTATGAAATCCTGACACTTCCAGCACATTTCCTACAAGTTGCTGGTCAATTTCATCATGACTTTGTGCTAATTCTGATTCATTAAGAATAAGTTCAGCGGTTTTGATATGTAAAACAACTCTTTCTGCATATTGAGAGTCAGGAACTGTATTAAGAGATTGAGGGAAATCTAATGATACATAAGAATAACATTTATCCTGATTTGGAACTGAACCATAAGGGCTTGGAGCCTCTTGACTTATTTTCCCTGACTTATAACCTGCCTTTCATGGTTTTCTTGCATCAGTATAGAATGTAGGGGCTCCAGATTTTGGTGTTCCCCATACAATGTGAGGAAGGATCCAATTAGTTCTTTTTAAACTTAAATTTTTTGCTTTGGGGATATTTCTTGATAATCTCACGTAAGAAGTTGCTGCAAGCTCTTTGCCAGTGTTCATTTTCTGCCCATTGTGAGGCGACTGCAGCAGTAGTAAAAGTACCACAATTTCCACGGAGTCCCTTTCTCTTCGTTGACAAAGTCTCAGTTGTCTTTTCAGAATTTTCAGAAACCTCTATATAAGTCTTTAATTTTTTTTACTGTTTATGTGCTAAAAATACCCATTCTAAGATACTATCTTCTCTCTGCATAAGAATTCCTTATAAGGAGAATGAATAGTAGGTAAACTAACTAGGATACAGTCAAGCTCTGGATCCAAGTAATCCACATGGTCATCCTATAATTCTTTTCCTGCCAGAGCCAATTCTGTTTCAGCCTCAGCTGATCATTTTCTTGGACTATTTAAGTCCTTATCTTTTAAGATTTGAAATAAATTACTTAGCTCTTGAGTAGTTAATCCAAGTATGGGCCATAGCCAGTTGATATTTCCCAGCAATTTTTGAAAGTCATTAAGAGTTCATAATTGATAACCTCTGATTTGTACTGATTTTTCTGGTTGAATTTTCTGTAAACCTATCTTCTATCCTAGGTAATTAATAGACTATCTTCTATCCTAGGTAATTAATAGAATTTTCTCTTTCTATTTTTTTCAAGAGCAAAATTCTCTTTAATTCATCAGATATTTTTTTCTAAGGTTATCTGTGTCTGAATTAGATAGTAAGATATCCATATAATGGTAAATTATAGATTGAGGAAACTATTTACAAAATATTTCTCATGGCTGTTGTACAAAATATTGACACAAGGTGGGGCTGTTTAGCATTCCTTATGGAAGAATTTTTCAGTGGTACCTTTTAACAGGCTGGGAATGATTAAAAGTAGGCAATGTGAAGGCAAATTTTTCTCTATCCTGTTCTTGTAAAGGTGTAGTAAAAATGCAGTCTTTTAATTCAATTACTGTAATAGACCATCCTTTAGGTAATAAAAAAGGCTAGGGAATTCCAGGCTATAAAGAGCCTATTGGCTGGACCACTTTATTAGTAGCTCTCAGATCTGTTACTATTCCCCATTTTCCAAGGACTGGTCGATTCTTCAGTAAGCTGAGGATTAGCTGCTCCTATACCAGCTGTTCCAGTGCCTGTAATTTTTCTGATGTCAAAGGTCATTGTTCTACCCACACGGGTTTGTCAGTTACCACTTTAAAGGTAGGGTAGTTGGTACCTCTGAAAGGCAGACAGCTGTTACACCCTGTTTATGTGCAACCTCAACAATCTGTGGCTATTCTTGATAACACCTCTTAATATTGCTCTTGGAAGCATTCTTTATTTTATGGTTTGTTTCTGAGATTGGAGAAATGTTAACTTGTGTTTCCCATTACTGTAACAAATCACATCCCCATAAATTCATTGCTGTGTTAGCCACACTCAACCCACCTTGTGCTTTTTTTTTTCTTAACCTGAGAAAAAGTTCCAATTCCTAAAAGCTGAATATTTACCCCCTGAAGAGGCAAATCTGAATGTCAGATTTTGGTGAAATTATGGTTATAGCTGCACCTGTGTTAAGTAATCCTTCAATCACAATGCCATTTGTTAGTATTTTCAGCTTTGGTTTTTGTTTATAGAAGTTTGCCAAAATACTTGTTTTATTGTCTCTCCTGAAGTTTTTGTTTTTCTACTGAGGCTGTTCTGTCCTTGATCACATCCAGGGCAGAGCTGTTTTTAACAAACAGGCACTGAGTCTTTTAATTGCTCTGTGGATGAGTTTCTCCAATTCTGACAGGGAATGATTGAACCAAATTTGATTTGGAGCTTGTGGGAGGCCCCTAAGGTGTTTCCTTGTCTGTCCCTTGTTGATCTGCATTCATTAGTCCAATGCTGGTCTTTGTCACACCTTCTGCCTTTACAAGACTAGAGCCTTCTGTTTGGATTATCTCTAGAAAAATATTGTTTCTAGGAACAGCTTGCCTACAATCCATTTTCAGATGGCATTGCTTACCACAATTAAAGCACTTAACATTTTGATTTTTCTTAAAAATTTAGAAGTCACTTCTGTCAGAGTTAGCATCATACGTTGGAGATCCAATGTCAGCGGTATTTCTAATCCATTCATCTATTG